>NW_006383013.1:7691072-7715919 GCF_000327345.1 Myotis davidii | reverse complement strand
GCACTTAGTTAAGGGGTTTTATTCCCTCCCTAACTTCAGGGGAAAATCCCTACCTGGGGAAACAACCTTTCTCAGAGAGGTGACCTTGGTTAAAACACATAGTGCCAAGAAGGTGAGCAAACATATTAAGAACAGTATGCCATATATGCCAGGTCCCTTGAAACAGCAAGGATGGACCAGCTCCCGGCAGTACTTGTCTTTCGTCTTTCTCTGACTGATTTATTTCATTTAGTATTTTTTTATTTTTTTATTGAATTAGAGACTAAATGTCCAAGTGCCAAAGTTGTATACTTTCCTGGATCTGTTTATCATTAACATTTTAGCTGAATAACAAAGAGCATGTATATAGAAAACAAGCTGTATCTTAGTCATTTGAGCTATATGAAGGTGGCCCAATACATGGGGTTTTCATGGGTGACCTTTTTTTTAGATTAGGAGTTTGCAAAATTTTTCTGTAAAGGACCAGATAGCAACTATTTCAGCTTTGTGGATCATGTGGTTGCGTAGTGCTAAACTTTGCCATTGTAGCATGAAAATGGCCATAGAAAACAGGAAAATGAATATGGCTTTATTCCAATAAAACTTTTACTTACAAAAAATTGGCTACAGATTAGCTTATTTGGAAAAAGAAATAGCTAATATTTTCAAACTGTTTCTATCATTTCCATTTGCCATCATCCTTAAAATAGAATATATTACTTAAAAGAATGTTGCAAGAATGTGTAGTGTCTCAAAATTAGAATATGTATATAGATAGAGTTGTCCAAGGACTGTGGTTTCAGGTTCTTTTGACTGTGGGCTTCTTGAACTGCTCTTCTTACTCTTTTCATTTCTACTCTGCTCCTCTGTCTTCTAATCAATATTAATTACCTTTTCCCCACATACATCTAGGTGAAATGAACAATATTTATTCAGGAGGGATGTGTGAGCAGCTGTTGTTCTCAGATCTATGAATGCTAAGAGGATAATTAATCCTTCTAGCCCTTGGTCATTACCCCCCCAAAAAGCTCTCACTGTCATGTAAATTAGACTTTGATGGCTCTGTTCTGACAATTAAAAAGGCATCTCACATGACCCTTCTCTGGTTGGACCCTGGGCTTTCCAAAAGCCTGAAGTTCCCTAACGATGATTTAAAAAAAAAACATCAGACAGTAGATTTCTTTTTAGCTAAGAACACATCTAGGAAAATGACTTTAGAAGACTAACTCCAACTTTGAGGAAACAATGCTTTTGTTTTGATGGGGAGCATAAGACATTTTGGGGGGTCTAGCAATCTGAATTTGTTCCAGTATCCTGCCTTCTACTGCATACTTTTGCTAGCCCATAATTAACTCCATTTGTGAAAGAATGTAGGAGACTACAGCCAGACTTTGTACCTAGTTAATTAGTATCCCTAATGCACATTCCTGATAGTCTATAATGAAGTCACTGCCCCTTCCTTAACTATCTGGTCTTACAAGACCTATTTATCTAAATACTTCCAATTTACAACGGCCATAAACCAAGGATGTAACAGCTTAACTAGAGGGAGGTCACTGGGGCCATCCACAATGGACATTAGCTACAATCTAAATTAACTATTCTAACTGACTCGAAAAGGGCTGTGAGAGTCCACCACAGAGCCTGGTAGTTAGGAAACAAAGAAACTCAGAAATGTATAAGGAGAAATCTCATTGTTTAAGTTGTTCAGGATCTGGATCTTTGAGTCCCCTGAACCTCCAAGTGTACAGCTGTCCCTTCTTCTGCACCAATTCCAGAACAGTTTTATTTATTTTGTTTTTATAGATTTCAGAGAGAGGGAGGGAGAGGGAGAAAGGGATAGAAACATCAGTGATGAGAGAGAATCATCAATTGGCTGCCTCCTGCACACCCCCTACTGGGGATTGAGCCCACAACCCAGGCATGTGCCCTGATGGGAGAATCCAACCATGATCTCCCGATTCATGGTTCAAACACAGGCACACCAGTCAGGCAGAATGTTTTTGTTTTAGACGTGTGACATTCTCTCACATGGCTGGTGTACAATGAAGCTTGCCCCTTGGGGTTCATATTCCTTCTCAATATGGACTGGTCAATGGACTTGTTTGCCTGGACCTTCCAATGTAGTACTCTTAGGTGATGAGTCATTGAGTCTCCATGTATGCAATATGGCTACCCTGCTAGAGAGATCAAATGAAGAGATCATGTGGAAAGGAAAGATGGAGGGGCAGAGATCAACCATCCTACATTTTAGCTAAGCCCCAACCCCAGGAGACCTGACAGCTGAAGGCAGCTATGCAAACTGACACTGACAAGAACACCAGAATTGTCTGGCTGCACCTAGCTTAGAGTACAGAATTGTGAGTATATTGAATGATGTTATTTTATAGACTTTAATTTGTACCAATACATAATTGAAGTGAACTTTGTTACCTGGCAATAGTTTCCAAAACAAAATCTGAAACTGTGTCCATACCTGATTAACTCCATAAACTCATTAGTAACCAGTTATTAGTCTATCAGTTAATTTCAATCACTTTCATCAATTATAATGATCTGGTGTCCATGACTACAATATCCCAGTAACCTTTAAAATAAAAGCAGGCTTGTTTTTACTTTTAGCATTCCTGAAATTACAGAAAACAAAATTTAAAAACACTGACACACCCACCATAACTTATCTCTGATGACCCATTGTACAGTATTTTTCCACTAAGGATCACATTTAAAAGAAGCTGAAAATTAACCTTCATTTTTCTTTTTTTTTCACAGAAAAAAATTTCTACTGGAAAAAAAAGAAGTGTTTTGTGTTAGCTTTTTGTTTAAATTCCTGCCAGTTGTAAACTAGCCTTGCTAGTAATTCAGCACATCTGAATTAACTTTCTCAGTATTGGTGAGCCCCTATCCATAAAGGGTAAACACTTAGCCTGTGCGTTCCTGGGAAAGAGGACACTCACTAGACGGCATTGATTGTAGTATGGATAACCTCACAACTTCCCCTTCCGATCGTAACTAATTGCTTACATACCCTATTTCATTCCCTTCTCCCCTTATCTTTCTCTTTCATACAATCCAGCTGTCATCACCATGACATTTTCTAGACTCATACAAGATTGAGATCTGAAAGCCACAGAGGAGCAAACATGAGGTATAGTCATTCTAAAACAATAGTTCATCCATTCTTCTAATCATGGAACCAAAATGGGGTCTTCCAATATAACACCCAGTCATTTATCAACTTAAGAAAGTAAAATTAATTAATTCAAAGCTATTTTTAATAAACCAATAGTTCATATGCCACTATTAATCTTTACAACCATCTTATAAGGTAGGCATTTCCCCAGGTCATTTGTGAGAAAGCAAAGTTTTACCAAATCTAAGTGACTTGCCCACATTATACAATTATTAAACTGATACCTATTTGAAACTTTTCTCTCTAACTCCAAAGTCTGGGCTTTGTTTTTATGGTTCTCACTTTTTCTAATGCATGACTTAATGTCTTGAGACTCCAACATAGCAAATCTATGCTTGTAGCTTAAGTCTACACAAATTTTAAAAGTAGAAACTTAAAATAATTATATTCCAAGTCAGTTCAAAGTATCTAGTAATAAAATGTAGAGGTAAATAAATATCCAAACTATTATATACTGTTAGCATCGTTCTTTGCCTTTGTCAAGAAACTTTATAAATCTCAGTTTCTCTTTTTAGATCTTTGTCGTTTCCTGTCATCATTTCCCTAACTTTGAGACTTGAGAAGTCAAATTAGCACCACTTTGTTGAGAAAATTGAAAGCAGTTGCAGATATTGAGCAACCTGAGTTAGCCCTACTCACATGATGTACTTTGGTCTAGAATAACATCTCTCAATCCATACCCCAGTTACCTGCACAGACAATTCTATGGCACCTGTTCTCATCAACCCACTCCTACTTTCTAACACAAAAGTCACTCTATCATAAGAATTGCCATTTTTACCTTGTTTTCTGGTGCATATGTGCATACGTGTGTGTGAACTAAGTAGAATTACAGTAAAAACAAAATTATAAGTGATCATTATTTAAACTACAACATTCATGTGCCTTAAAATTGTGGCTCTAAAAAGTCTAAAGTACTATTGCTACAAATAATTTCACTAATAGCACAATACATAAAATTAATGATGATTAAGATATGTCAGCCATTATTTGTAATTGAAAAGCAACAATTGAAAATCATTTCAGTTCATAACAATACTGATGTCAAAGCCCCCTTGGTCAAAATTGTAGGGATTCTCATTTTTCCTTTGCAATGTGTATTAGGAGCTTCAGGAGTTTGTCTAATATGCTATGACAGGCAGACTTCTCATAATAATATTGAACTTAAACGCTTGGGAAAATCGCCCCCCTTGTTTTGAAAGACCAGCTTTTGGTAAACTTTTATAACCCACTTGATGGCTCACTTTCCAATACCTCCTCTCTTAATGTTATTCAAAAATAAAGTCTACAGAGTTGTGGTCACACTGCAATAAAAACTTTTAAAAAAAGAACTTGGGATTGTGGGTGTATTTGGAGTTTTTTTAGAGGCTCCATATAGCCCATTGGGGAGTTGTTCAAGTAGGTATTTTTCTTCATTATTAAGACTTTGAATAAGACACTGAGTTTTCTATTCATGTTTGTTCATCAGAAAAGCAGACTAGCAATAGAAGCAAAATTAAATTATGATGTGATTGATTGATTGATATATTGGTCTACATTAATTTTACATTATGCATTATTCTTGTCCTTAAATATGATATTATATTTAATACTCATGTACAGATGCCAAATCCCTCAGTAAATGGGGACTAAAATTCTACTCCTCGTTTTAATCAATATCAACTACTAATGAAAACTTTTTAATACAAGACAAATAAGATATTTTAGGGAAACTTTGAGATAGAATCTAAAGCAGGCAATGGAACTATTCGCATATGTAAAGCACTAGAGCAGTGATGGCGAACCTTTTGAGCTCTGCGTGTCAGCATTTTGAAAAACCCTAACTTAACTCTGGTGCCTTGACACATATATAAATTTTTTGATATTTGCAACCATAGTAAAGCAAAGACATATTTTTGATATTTATTTTATATATTTAAATGTCATTTAACAAAGAAAAATAAACCAAAAAATGAGTTCGTGTGTCACCTCTGCGTGTCATAGGCTCACCATCACTGCACTAAAGACTGACCCACTCACTCCATGTGGTGTATGTGTGTGTGTGCGTGTGTGATGGCATTTAATATATATATATTCATATGGATTTTACGTGAACCTCCTTCAGGTACCCTCTATTTTAAACAATGTTAAGTCTTTTGATTCCATATAGTCAATCATGCGAGACAAATTCTGTGATTTCTAATAACATATGTGTCGAGAAAACTTTGAGGATAACAATATTTATTATGTTGCTGCATGAGAAATGAGTATAAAAGAATCTCAGTTCAGTCATAACTGTACTCTCAGCAGAACCGTGGCAGTAAATCCAGAGATGAAATGAAAAATTAATCTGTGGAGATGGCAGGTTGGCAGACACATATTACTGCCATATTGTTAGTCTTGCGGCACAGTGGGTTGCATTTTATTCTTCACACCATTCATTCACATGTATTTGCTTTGGTTTCCAAGTAAAAGAAAAAAGTTATGTCTTTTTTTCCCTCCAACTGCATGATATGAGGTGGTGCTGTTTCATGTTGGATGCTGTTATGAATCAATTAGTAAACATTTCTCTTGATTGTGAGTAAATGATATATAGACGACCATGAGCAGGGATGCTAATGTAGCAGACATGCAGGCTGACCCTAAGGAGTGTGCTTAATAAAACAGTGCATTGAATGATTCCCAGATGTGAATTTGCATAAACTGATTTACAAGAGGGAGGAAAGTGGCTAGATTCAGGGGTGGCTATGATTTGGGGGACAGGCAAGGTGTGGGAGAAGGAAGTATGGTGTAAGTCTCCAGGCCCTGCCTCAAGGAATAAGCACACGGGTACTGGAAGCGATGATGTGGAGCTGTTTTCATTTGAGACTCTGAGACACAAGGACCACAACCAAGCAGTGTCAGTGCCCAAGGAGCAAAGGAAGCAGGGTCCCTGCAGGGTGAGCAATGGTAAGAGACAGCACCCTTGGCATCAGTGTGTCATTGGCAGGCGGGTAACAGCTGTGGTGAGGGGTGTCACAGAGCAAGTACAGAAGGAGGCAGAGTGCAGGGAATTTACGAGAGAATTGATTGTCAGCTTTTATCCAAAATCTCCCAGAATACTCAGAAATCACTATTCGAGAATTTGAGTTATCACCAAGTTGTCTGCTCCTACACAGCTGGGCACTGTGAAATTTGTTGCTAGCATGAACTCATTTGTACTCACAGCTGGTGAGGCCCGGGGAAGCAGATCTCTGCCTTCAAAAGGCTCTCCAGGTAACGGAGATGACAGAGTGATAGACGTGAAAAGATAACATCGTGCAAATGCTCTAGGAAAGCTAGAGATAACAATTGATCTGGAAGGGGAGAAGAAAGTTAATTATGAAGACATATTTGAGGGTGAGTTTGATTTTACGTGTTGCATACGATGGACTTAGAATATCAGAAACTTAGGAAGCCCTGCATTCTCTTCTCTCTGTAGTTTGGCAACCTGTCCCTATGTTTCCAGGGCTTTCTGTAGTGTCATTGTACTGAAATTTGTATGGTGCTTGTGTGTTTTCTTGCCTAGCTGAACCCAGACAGCAAACTCTGCCAGATGAAAGTTTGTTTCCTTATTTTTAGAATCTGATTTTTATGTTACATAGTACATATGTTAGTTATAATTTACTTAATGATTAAAAACAATAAACATATCCTCATAAAAGGAACTTTCATACATTAATTTTGACAAGCACAGTCTAAAGGCCAAGATGACCATACTGGCTTACCCAGCAATCATGACTGCCTATAGCTAATCATTAGGTTTCCAATAATAGTCTACAAGACTTTCTATTTCATAAGTGAATTCTAGAGCCTCTTGAATAGAAAACCTCTTGATCCCAGTAATTCACCACCTTATATTTACAGTCTAATAAAACTAGCGGGCTAAATTTCTGAGAGTATGTGTGAGGTAATGAGAGCCCTAATCTTTTATATCTGTATACTCCAAAGTTCCCACAAAGGACAGAGGCTCAGCTAGGAAACAGGGCTCTGTAAAATTCTTTTCTCTGTCAAGATGCCCAATTATTCTACTATTTCATTGTCCTTGATGCCTGGGATTGACATGGATGTTTTCATGCAACCTCACCAAAGCAATGGTTTTCAACCTTCCTAATGCCGTGACCCTTTAATACACTTCCTCATGTTGTGGTGACCCCCAACCTTAAAATTATTTTCGTTGCTACTTCATAACTGCAATTTTGCTACTGTTATGAATCGTAATGTAAATATCTGATATGCAGGATGGTCTTAGGTGACCCCTGTGAAAGGGTCGTTCAACCCCCAAAGGGGGTCACAACCCACAGGTTGAGGACCACTGATTTAGAGCAAAAAGAAAAAGTAAACTATAATGTAAGCAAAAATCTCTCTACAAAGCTAACCATTCCCTTTGGTTACTTGGAGGGAGGCTTCTGCCAGTATACTCTCAAAACAAATTAAGTGTCCCATCGTCATAAATCTAAAGTGATGGACACACCGACTTTATTTTACCCCTCCCCAGCAGGTATTACCCATCCACACTTGCTATAGCCCAATAGCATTTGCCTTCATTTATGGCAAAAAGAATGATGTGAAAATAAATGCTATTCACTAGTCTGATTTGAACTTGAGAACTTTGAGAAAGTAAGGGTGAGAAAGCAGAGTGATTTCTTACAATTTCTTCTAATTTCCCTTTATTTGTTGAATGCATGAGCAGCAGTTACAGGAAATTATATGGCTCCCAATAAGGTGCTTTAGTGTTCTAGGAGTTTTTAAAACATTTAGGCATTCATTAATGGAAGTCTTAGTTTTTTCCTTTAAGTCATTCAGCTGATGGCTTATAAAAAGTGGCCTTGGTTTCATGCTTTTCCATTGAAGTATCGGAGAGAAATGGCTATAAAATGGCCATCTTTTGTTTAATAGACTATCAATCTATCTCACATAATTTTAGTTGACTAGGTCCAATTTTTCCTCCATTTGTGCAAAATGGTGATGATTTTATCACCTATCCACTGGCCTCTGTGTGGCCCATTATCCCATTATGTATATCTTTTTCAATCCTTGTGCTGGGATACTGAATTGCAATGATGCTTAACTATTCAGCCACAAGGACAAGACTGATGTATTTAATGGTCATGAATGGCCATGATCTCTCCCTCTCTTTCTCTTTCTATACATATTTATTTAAAATAGGGCACACTTAGAATATATCATTCCCAAGTGAGCCACAGTGTTGCCTTGCTGTCCATTCAGCAGTAGGAGAGTCTCTTTTAGGCTGAGTTTTCTGTTGCAAACAATGGCACTCATTGTTCCTCAGCCAGTTGAAACCAGGTGTTCACCAGGTAGAAATAAACAAATGTACTCTATCCTTGACAAGCTCTTCAACTTACAAATTGTGTTCATTTCTCTAATTTGTCAGTATTAATGTTAGAAAGCGTCTGCAGAATTTATAGAAATGACCCCCATGAGCTTATCAAAGATAAAACACTCAAAAATGTCAAACTTTGTTTTAGGCAGTTGCTATCTGAATATTGCTGTTGGGGGAAGAGAGGGTAGAAGAGGGAGGAGGGTAAGAATGATTAAGTAGACTCAAGGCAGGAACCTTTTGAAGTAAGTGAAAACAGATGGACTTCTGGTTTAGCCTTGCTCATTTTAAGTGTCACTGCTGGTCAATGATTTGTTTCTGCATCATGTAATATTTATTATTGATAACCAGTTAGAGATTTAGGTAACTCAAAGATTTCCAAAAGGGGGAAAAAAGTCCATGGAAAAGTCAGCGAAATCTGAATTAAGGTCTGTATTTGAGTTAATATCATTATACCAACATCAATTTCCTGGTTTTGACAAAGTATTATGTTTATGTAAGATGTTATCATTGTGGAAAGCAATGTACATAGAGTGAATTGTATATAGGAATTCTCTGAAATGTCTGAGCAACTAACTTCTTGTGAGTTAACCTATTTCAAAATAACAAGCACTAAAAAAATAACAAACACTTAAGCTACTAATTTAACAAATGATTCTCAAAGAAACGTAAGAGTGATGATTCAATTAACCTTTAAAAACAATGAGCAATAGAAATTGGTGAAGAAAAGAAGAAGTGGCATCCTTTTAGTTTTAAAAAATATTTTAAGGTTTTAGATTCAATAAAATAGCACTAAGTTTATTAGCTATTGCCATCCCAGGAAGCGGTACCAGATTTGACAACAACTACTAATAAGGAGTTGAACTTCTTAATCTAAAGCAGACCTTAATGTTTTTGATCTTTGTGTCATTTTTTAATGCAACTCAGGGCATGATTTGACAGCTATGTAAGAATTCAACATTCTTACAGAGTGGCAGCAGAACAGTCCTGTGCGTTTGCCAAGGTGTCTCTTAAGAGCACTTGCTTTGCACTTCTAAAGGATTAGGCTAAGGTGGCAGGCTTAGAGATCAAAATGCTTTTGAAAGAAGTTTGACAACTGCCAATCTTCACCACACCAAAATATTTTGTCATAAGATGTGTAGCTTAGTACGTGTTTCAGAAAGTGAGAATTTGCCTTATTTCTGAAATAATGAAAATTTGATACAGACCAGCACTTTCTCGCACGTACCCTGAATCATGAGCTCTTCCCACCCCCCAAGAAACAAAGAGACAATTCTAAACATATGGCACACACGCAAACACACACACATTTTAAGTTTTCTTGAAAGTCCGAATAAATTTTTAGATTGGAAGACATATAACAAATGAGATACAATGATCTGGTCCTTTATACTTCAGATATTTGCAATAACACATTGAGATTTTCTTAGATCCTTGCTCATTTTCTTATAATTTACGATGTTATTTTCAGACATTCAAAGTTAAAGCTTTTATCCCCATGCATGTCTTAGAGATATTTTGTAGTATTCTTAGATTTCTATTTAGCTTTTTTTTCATTCAGAAATAGTTCTTGAACAGGTAATATGCATTCTCTGCAGCGTCTGAGATGAGTAACCCTCAGTCCTGCACCATGCTACAAGAAATTCAGATTTTTTATGGTATTGCGCAGAAATTAATTTTATGAAATTGCTCAGAAGTTAAAAACCTTAGTAGACAGAAATCTTAACATCCATTTTGCCCCCAGTGCATTATAATACATTGCTCCATATAAGAATAATATCTACATTATTTTACATTTGATTATCCCATACCTTATTTTAGGGGGGCATGATTCCTTTGATTTAAATTTAATTTTCATTTAAATTTGAAGAATTCTAGTAGGAATTGGGAAAGCCGCTGGAAAGATGACATGGCTGAGCTCCAGAGAGAGTATGATTTGCCTTTCTTTTATACAACGAGACAGTGCTGGACTCCAAAAGAGGACTCGGGTACCCGGGCTTCTTCCGCGAGGCTGCAGGCATTGGGAGCTAGCTGATGATGGATGTCTGTGCATTAGAACAATGAGACCGCTCTTTGGCAACTCAGGCCACAGACCAAACATTCCTAATTAAGATGTTGTCATTTTACCTAGGGGGAATGCTCTGGCCATATTCCAGCATGCCCATAAATAAGAGAGCCTACTAGAAATATGAGAAAGAATAGTTTCAAGTGAAAGTATCCTTCCATGATTAAGAACATAATTCAAACGACTACCCAAACTGATTTATGGGCCCACTGTACCAGGCTAGTATGTAAGTCAGGCCTTTGCCCAGGCTACCTTCTGCTGGCCAAATGAGAAACTGCATGTTAAATCTGGGAATTCAGCTCATTCATTCAAAAACTATTCCTTTTTTTTTTTTTTTTTTTTTGGTCCAAAATGTATTGCAATAAAATAAATGTATTGCAATAAAAAGGACTTACTAAATGTTATTTATACATAACCCCTTTTATTCTCAATGCCAGCCTCTGACCCACAATTATATGCACAGTCCTATTCAATAGCTGAGACCATCATTCATTGTTGATGAAAAATGTATTACTGCATTTTCTTATAAATAGATTTAAAAAAATCTTTTCAATGTGAAATCCAAATGAATTCCCTTTGATTTCCCTTTGGTATTCCATAGCTTCCCCCTTCAGACATATTTCCTGTCCTTAGCTTCTTTCAATTGTCTACTTTTCTTTATGCTCCTCTTGGGTTTCTGGATCAGCAGCAACATATACTACAATTTATTTCACTATTTAATCAGACAAGTCTTCCATGAAAATCATTAATATAAAATAGTCAGTGACCCGCTATGGAATTTTTTTTTATAAAAGAATATCCGCATTATGTTTTAAAATATGCGGAATACGATGAGCTGACCAGTCAACTCTGCATTTAGGGCATTAAAAAAACATCTGTGTCTTTTTCTTTGATGAACACAATCCTGTAGCTGCCCTAACATGAAAGCTTCGAAAAGAAATCTGCAGCTGAAAAAAAAGGAGTGCTGACTTGTTTCAAACTACAAGTCCCGACCTTGTGTTTTTGAAATCTCCATAGGAATCAAGTTCATGGTCCTAAATCAGATGAGGTTGATGGTCTTTGCTTCACTCCATATGGCGGGCAGAGCATCTTGTTGTGTCATAATGTGAGTGCAAATGGAAATTCCCTGCAGAAGGATGCCACTGTGTTCTCCACGGCCACGTCAGTGAACCATGCATGCCTAATTATTCCATCCCTGATCCACAGCTAGAGAGGCAATCCTGCCTGGACTATGGATGTGTTTTTTTCTTTCTTCTTCTTTTTTTTTAATTGTCACTCGAGGATTAATTATTCCATCCCTGATCCACAGCTAGAGAGGTAATCCTGCCTGGACTATGGATGTGTTTTTTTTCTTTCTTCTTCTTTTTTTTTTTTTAATCGTCACTCAAGGATATTTTAGAGAAGTGGAAGAGAGAGGGAAAGACAGAGAGAAATATCAATGTGAGAGAAACACATTGATTGGTTGCCTCTTGCATGAGCCTAACCAGGATCCGGGCCGGGGAGGAGCCTGCAACCAAGGTATGTGCCCTTGACCAGAATCGAACCCGGGACCTTTCATTCCGCAGGCTGACGCTCTGTCCACTGAGCCAAACCTGCTAGGGCTGAAAGTGTTCCTAATGGCAACCATCAGACAGTGGCTGCTTTGGTAAAGCGAGCTGCTAGATTGCCAGGCTGGGGATAAACTCTGCCAGCAAAAGCAATAGAACTTTGGCAGTGCAGATATCTGGCCCCAAGTAGCTCTCTTACACATCCTCTGACAGGTTGACATAATCCTCCAAGCCTCCAGGAAGGCATCAGCTGTCCCAGTTGGGTGTGTTTCCCTCTTGACCCCCGAAGGGAAGGCTGAAAAGCAGCACCTAGAGGTCTGTGAGGGGTTCCCGGGCTCTGAGTACCAAGTGCCTCAGTTCCAAAGCTTCTCATTTCTTTCTCTGCAGGGGACGGAGTGACACGGGAAAGCTTTCATTTTTATTAGCACCTCTCTATTTGGTTTTTGAAAATTATGGTTCTTTTTATGATTCATGGTACTTATTCACTTTAGTTTGCCTCCTATAAAATGATAAAGTTGCTCTATTCCTTTTTGCTGTTTGAGCAATAACATTCCTTAGATTTCATGTGGCAGCTTCTAGGCATTTATGATAGAGAAGAAAAACATTAATGATAATGAATAGGCACATAAGTCATGGTGGCTACAACATCTTGGCATTTGTTTTCCTTAAGCTTAAATTCTCAAGTTTGCCAGAAACCGAAGGCTCGCAACTCTGAAGCCCTAAGTCAGCCTTGCTCCCACTGAGTTGGAAGAGGTTAAGGATTAAGGATGAAAGTAAGAAGAGAGCCTGGAGTTGTTTTCAAAGTCTGCGTCTCTATAGAAGAACTGAAATCTGTTTACACCTGTTTCTAAACATCCAGGATGGAGGTTCCCATGGTAATTCAGAATTAGATATTCCCCTTCTATCTTCCAGAATTTGGTGGCAGAAATATTGTGGAATTATAACCTTGGTTAGGGAATGAGAAACAAGACTTGACTTTTGCCTAAGAATTCATAGTTAACAT
The DNA here is from genome assembly GCF_000327345.1 of Myotis davidii. Taxonomy (NCBI): domain Eukaryota; kingdom Metazoa; phylum Chordata; class Mammalia; order Chiroptera; family Vespertilionidae; genus Myotis; species Myotis davidii. Next base: position 7,702,794 of record NW_006383013.1, on the reverse strand, counting down.
CTTATTCTCTTTGGGTTTCCTAGTAAAATGACATAGAGAAGAAACACAACAACTATGTACTTATTGGGAGATGGTTAAATAAATACAGGATGGAAATGGAAGATGCCCTTTCAGAGCATATTCAGAGATTCAAGGATTGGACACAGGTGTTCAAGGGTAATTTCTGTTCTATTACAATAATTTTCCTTTATAACGATGACCATTAGCCCATATTTTTGACGGTTGTCATCCCAGCATATTCGGGTTCAAGAGAGGAGATATTCCTGGGAAGGAAATTTTTTAAAAGTGTGAGAAAGGTAGCTATTCAAAAGCTTGGATGAGCACAAATCAATCCCAGAAGCGCAGATTAATCTTTGCCAACAACGGAAGTCAAGTAATCTCCCAGGTGGCACTTCTGAGTTTTCATAGCTCTGAAATTCCTATAGGGTTTGAAGGGATCTTTGCTTTATTGCAGACAGATGGCCTGAGAATGGCCAACAAAATCCGTTAAAATCAATACTTAGCAGAGGCTGAGATGCCTTCAGCAGTGTAAATACTAAGCCTTGGTTACCAAACCTTTTACTCTAAAGCAACTCACTAGCTAAACTCTAAGGGAGAGTGAGGAGAAAGTCAGCTAAGATTTTAAAGGAAAACGAAAAAGAAGTACAATAGTTGTCCCCTTAACACACAGTTAGGCTAAATGTATCTTAAAGCATAGGTGAAAAATAGCTGTTTTCATACTGGTGACCGATGTTGATAGTAGAGGAAGCTTCACATGTAGGGGACAGGGGGTATATGGGAACTCTCCATACCTTCCACGCAAGTTTGCTGTGAAGCTAAAACTGCTCATAAAATAAAACCTAATGAAAGACAGAAAGACAAATAGAAAGCAAGGAAGAAAGGAAGAAAAGAGGAAGGAAGGAAGGAAGGAAGAAAAGAGGAAGGAAGGAAGGAAGGAAGGAAGGAAGGAAGGAAGGAAGGAAGAAAGGAAGGAAAGAAGGAAGGAAGGAAGGAAAAGCATAAAAGAAAGAAGGAAACTTTCTAATATACATAAAGAGACAAATGGGTTAATTAAAATGGCAGAAATATGCCGAAACCAGTTTGGCTCAGTGGATAGAGCATCGGCCTGCAGACTGGAAGGTCCCAGGTTCGATTCCGGTCAAGGGCATGTACCTGGGTTGCAGGCACATCCCCAGTAGGAGATGTGCAGGAGGTGGCTGATTGATGTTTCTCTCCCATCGATGTTTCTAACTATCTCTCTCCCTTCCTCTCTGTAAAAAATCAATAAAATATATTTAAAAAAATTGCAGAAATACATTTTTTTTTTCAAAATTTACTACTGAATTTCTCCATCATTGCTAATGGGCAAATTCAGGATCTATTCACCCAGTTTAAAGGTATCGTAAATAAATCTTGAATTGGGAATTAAATGTATATATTTAGCTTAATAATTAGAAATCAAAACAATGATGCACCAAGGAGAATTTAGAACATCAAACTGGTTATTGAGCAAGGAAAACCATGATTGTTGTTGGGGTGTAAGATCTCTTAGTCAGCTCTGTCTGAATATGGAGCTCCAAGCTCCCACAGGACTTGCAGTGTGTTCAGTGCTCATATCCTGGGTTTATCCGATCCTAAAGATTGGGCTCCAGCTGTGTTTTGCCTGCTAATGTAGTAAAGTAAGAACGTCTCCTGCTGGAGATGCAAGGAACCTCTTTTCCTGTTGAGGTCAGTGGTGTGTGTTGAGTGACATGTGCATGAGAGTTCTCTCTTGTAGCCTCCAAGTCCATTTTAAATGAGATTTTTGTTGATTAGTGTTTTCACTGAAGTTTTCAATTCCAAAATATGTCCAAGCATCTCGAATATTTTCAAAAAACTATTTCAAAGTTAAGTAGTTGATTTTCTTACATTTATTTAACACATTTATTTAGATTAATCCAATTCCATCCTAAATATTTTTTTTTACTTCTTGCATAGAATATTATCAGCTATTCATGTGAATAAATGTGAGTTATTTTAATCTGATTGCATTGTCCTAAACCTATCATATAGCACTTGCTGGATGAGGATCTGGTATAAGATATTTGAATTAGGAGGGAGAAAACAAAATAATATTAAAAGTCTGGGTTTGTATTGACATACTCTGCAGCTTTTCTATTATACCAAAACAACATGTAATTAAAAAAAAAAAAAACTAGTGCCCAGCTTGCGTGGCTCAGTGGTTATGCATCAACCTATGAACCAGGAGATCATGGTTCAATACCCAGTTAGGGTACATACCTGGGTTGCAGGCTCGATCCCCAATGTGGGCATTCAGGAGATAGCCGATCAATGATTCTCTCTCATCATTGATGTTTCTGTCTCTCTCTATCTTTCCCTTCCCTACTAAAATCAATATATATATATACATATATTGATTTTATATATATAAAGCTAGTTATTTTGACATTTCCTTCTGAATGGCAGTAAATCTAAGGTATAATTTGTAGGTCTACCAACAAATTTAGAATTTGAGAATCTGAGTAAATTCAATTGGTGGCCTACATCTTTTTTAAAAAACTTGCTTGGTGAATAGTAATGGAAATCATCACATGCTGATACTTCTGGTATAATTCTAAAAAAGTGTTATATTTTCCTATAAAGTAAGTCAATGATTGGTCTCTCCCACTTGCTCATGGACTTATTTGGCTATTATAGTTCTAGTACTGATACCATTGTAATTAACCCAGTTGTTGGGATACTTAATTCCCTGAACAAAGCAGCTCACTCTCTTATGCTATTGTGCTCATTGGTGCTCTTACTGCTCTTGAGACTTCTGGGACCTGTTTGGCTCTGGGTTTGTGGGGTTCCCCTCTCATTAACCCACATTACCCATGCCATTTAAACCCCCCACACAATGGACTAATGGACCACAATTAGCCTGATATGGAACTGGACCTGGACCAGGCTCCAACATGGAAAGGAAACTTGGGCCTGGCTTTGCTTCTAACTTTACTGAAACCCCAGCTACACTTCTATGACTGGACTAAGGGAAATAGAACTTTGGAAACCCAGAGGTGTAACCCCATGCAAATAAAAATCACTCATTCTCCATTGCAAGTCTCAGAAAATTTGTTTTCTCAAGCTATCTTAAGGATTCCTCCTCCAGCAGCCAGTGGAGGAAAGGACCCCACACTTCATTGGATAACAATACCACACACAGTCACATACACCCCACATGTATACATAATGCACATTTGCTATAAGTTAATATTGCATAAAATGTCCTGAAGTCATTGTCCAAAAAATTGTTCTGCCTCAGGTGCATTTAAATTTAAATTTTTATTTAAATTCCTTGACTGGACAAGTATCTAACTGGGATCATGTAGAAATGATCTAAATGACACATCATGACTGAACTGGAGATATAATTATAGTTTTGTGTTATTATTATTGTTGCTTTTTTACAATCTGAGGGCATAGGGTTCTGTCTATAGTTTGATTTCCTAAAAGCAAAAAATAAAAATCATTTTTTCTTTAGAAAACAGGTCATGAAGTCAGTATCCAATATACTTCTTTGTTTCTTTCCCCAAAACCTAGCTGAAGAGAATCGATTTCTCTCAAAGTGAGAAAAGGTTTTCTCAGCACACTGCTATGGATTTCCCAGCAGTGATACCTTCACCCCCTGCAAAAAGCACACGTAAAAACATACAATTAAGTAGATATCTTCATTCTTAATAAGTTCCCTTTCTCTTTAATAGTTTTTGACCACCATGTTCATCCTGAGCATACACATCAATCTTTTTCTAAACAAGAGGGGCTTTCTCATATGCCTTCCTCTCCGTGCCCTGCATAAATATCCCTACAAAGAAAAGTGACCTGCTAATTATGAGTGATTGCTTTTCCCATCCCAGGGTGACTGAGGAATAATTTCAACTAAGTATTCATAGTCAGGGATCATCAAGTGATTGCTCTCCAGATTAATCTCCCTGGGCCCCAGCGCTGCCTGGCTGTAGCCTGAACATGGCACTGCATTCTATCTGTCCTATTCAGCCTGAATAAAGAGGCCTTATTTGCTAAACCATTTTAATTCCTCCTGCACAATTTAATTATGCTTCAGTGCGGAACCACCTGTGACCTTGGGTTTTGTAATGAAAGCCACCCCCCAGTCACCGCTGCAGAGCACAGTCTGGTAACGATGGTGGGAAGTAAGAATCTTACACATTGCTCATCGCTGGAGGGGCCAGACTCTTGTGGACTTGTTCTCTTTTAGGTACTTGCAGGCATTTGGCAGTTTTCGGGAGGAGATTTTGCAAAAGAATTACTCGCACTAGACAATTTGACTGAAATTCGAAATGACTCATAGCCGTTTGAGTGAGAAAACAAGGGGAAATGTCTTTTTTTTTTTTTTTTTTTTTTTGCCTGCATGTTGTGAACCAGCGGGTGTTTTAAAAAATAAAGTCCTTTATTTCTGCCCCTGAGAACCAAGTTGAAAGCATATGACTTGTAATTAAATGCTACTTTTGTATAAATCTGGGTCACTTGATATTCAGTTGTAAATGGAGGGGTTATTTAACTTAGAATGAGTCTTTCAGAACACAGGTTCGTAATGGGCAAGCTCTATTGCATCAAGGTGTAGGATACCGATTAGAAAAAAGTCATTGGGAATTTTTAAATTGGTGCACGTATACATTTTACTAGACTAGTTTTGATCTGTCATGGCTGTGTTACATCTTCCTTAACATGTTCTGTCCCCAGACTTTTCTGCTATAGGCCTCGTGATTTTTCCTTCAAGCAATATTCACACTCCCCCCGCCCGCCGCCCCCGCACACCACTTATCACACTGGCCACCAAACACCTCATGGTGTTACTTAGAAAATCCATGCTAGTCCATTTTGCTGACTTTTAAGATGCACATTTATTTTGCTACATCCTAAGGTCTCTAAACATTGGCTGCCTTACCGTCAGTAGCATCCTATCATTTTTATTGGCCAGCTGGTAGTTAGGGTTCAATTGTCATTGGCTCTGTTTGGGTAGATGGGGTCATAACTGCTCATGTGGTCCTTTGTTTTACATCCGAGTGAGTATTACAAAGCTTTAGTAAAATTGAGATATAATAAACATATAATATTATGTTAATTTCAGGTGTACAATATAATTCCATATATGTATAGATTGTGAAATGATCACAATAAATCTAGTTAATGTCCACTACTACATATAGTTATAATTTTTCTCTTGTTCTGAGAAGTTTTAAGATCTATTCTTTTAGCAATTTTCCCATACACACCACAGTATTGTTAACAATAGTCACTATGCTGTACTTTGCATTCTCAGGACTGGTGAGTTTGAGGCTTTCCCAAATATTGCAGTTGCTTTTCCCTCCACTTCCTGATCATACATAGAATTGTATGTCCCACCCATGAAGTCTCTACATTAGATTTAATTGGACACTCCGTGGCTTACTGTCTCACATGATTCTTATTTTGAGACTTATGGAATGTACGAGAAGAAAGGGTCATAGAGTGAATTTAGTGTAACTGTTTCATTTACAGACAAAGAAATTGAGGCAGATGGAGTGTCAATGTTGGTGACAGGTCTGAGACTATATGACCGCCTATGATAATATAGATGCAATCTCAAAATTAGACACGATTCCTGACGTTACAAGACCATAAACCAAGGATCTGATAGCATATTCCCATTTTCTTGAAGAGCGTGCTTTCAAATAAATCAGGCCTTCTTCTTATGTCCTTGAAGGAGGTTTCATGTGTCAGCTATTGTTTCTTTCCCAGCATCTACCTAAAGCCACTTTGGAGGTACACACTCATCATCTAATTACCTCCCAAAGTCCCTGCCTCCTAATACCATCTCACTGGGGACTAGAGATTCTACATGAATTTTAGAAGGACATAGCGTGCAGTCCATAGTAGATAGTTATTTTACCAAGCCAAGCTTTAAAGGGATGAATTTTACATAAATGACTAAAATGAATTGAAGTGGAGGGGATGCTAGAGGTAAGAATATTGGAATATGAAATATTAGCATGACAGGAGAGCAATAATGGGAAAACATAGCTTATTTAATGTGCTTACTAAATAATAGTTGAAATAATGTGACTGTCACTTAGTTTCTTTTTGTTACGCATTAAGCTAAGCACTTCAAACACTGAATTACAATTAATCTCTCACTTTACCAGGCAATAATGATAATGAAGACAATAATGATAATGATTATAGCTAAAAATAATATAATGCTTAAAATTTCCCATATTTCATTCTAAGAACTTCAGATAAATCTTTGAAATCAACCTTACGAAATAGCAAATATTAGTGTTCCCATTTTACAGTTTAGAAAACTGAGGTATAGAAAGGCTAAATAAGTAGTTTATCACTCATAAATGAAAAACGAGAGTTCAGATAGAATGATTCATCTAAGATCAACCATTTGACATGTTATTTCAATAATGTGAATGCCAGATAATCTCAAGCCTGTTCTCTTTTCCATAAATAAAAATAGATTTTAAGCAAAGTTAAGCAAATATTTGTCATTAATATATTTTGAATATAATTGCAGATATAAGTTTGTGCATGAGTGGATACATTACTTATAACAAAAGTTCTGGCTTCTGTATCAAAGGCTTCTGTGCTATATTAAATGGTTTAAACAAGATAGTTTATTTATTTTTCATGCAGAACACTTGGCATGACTGATATGGAAATCCTGCACCATCACAGACCTGGTTGGTTTTCATACTGTTACTCCGATAGCCTGGCCATGGACACCACTAGGTTCAACGTGGCTATTCAGCTCCCATCCATAACTCTTACATGTCCATCAACAGGGGAGTGGAAAGCCTAAGGTATGCATTCTTTCTTCAAGGACATTTCAGAAGTTACACATATACTTTCATTTTCACCCCATAACCAAAACTTAAGCAATTCTCTTACATACGGTTGTAGGGAGACCAGGAAATGTATTTTGAGAGGCTTCCCTATACAAGGAAAAGGGTATAGAGGCATTTGGGCAAAATTAAGAACGTTTGCTACATGCTCAATCATCAGTTCAATGTTTAGCTTGTCTATCTTCACTGCTTCTAATTTAATGATTAGTTCTACAATAATCTTGTTTCATCTTTGATTTGCTTTCTTAGCTCTGCAATCTCACTTTTCATCTATGTTTCAGTTTCCTCGGCCTGCTGTAACAAATTACTATAAAATTGGTGGTTTAAAATAACAGAAATGTATTCTCTCAAGTTCCAGAGGCCAGCAGTCTGGACTGAAGTTGTTAGCAATGTTGGCTCTTTCTGTAAGCTCTGAGGGAGAATCCATTCCTCGCCTGTCTCCTAGCTTCTGCTGGCGACTGGCAAACCTTGGTTTCCCTTGGCTTGTAGTTTCACACGTCCAGCCACTGCCTTCGTATTCATATGCCTTCTCTCCTGTTTACCGACATCTGCTTCTCCTCTGAGTGTCCGTGACTTGTTTTTACTCCTCATTAGATTGAGGGTCCACTCTAATCCAGAGTCATCTAAGGTCCTCACCCTCATTATATCGGCACAGATTCTTATTTCCAATAATATTACATTCTGAGGATCTGGGTGAAGATATTTTTGGGAGCCATAGTCTAACTCATTACCATACCATTTGTTATTTTTTCATCTTTTTGAATTGTGTATTTATTGCATTTATATTTTTAATGTTTTTTACAGCATCAGTCATCCCTTGGAATTTTTCTCCTTAATTCTTGCATTATATATATTTTTTAGATTGCATTGTTCATATAAATTCTAATGCTAGTTCATCCTTCTTTTTTTCCTTTTGTTGTTTATGAGAGTATTGTTATTTTAATATTTTAAAAAATACATATTTATATTTATTTCAGAGAGGAAGGGCGTGGGAGAGAGATATAGAAACTTTAGTGATAAGAATCATTGATCAGCTGCCTCCTGCATGCCCTCTGCTGGGGATTGAACCTGCAAACCCAGGCAGGTGCCCTGACCTGAAATCGAACTGTGACCTCCTGATACAGAGGTCAACATTCAACCACTGAGCACACCAGCCGGGTTCAACATTTTTTTTTTTTTTATGATGGGGAAGAGGACATATATTTTCATGGTTACCATGTGATTCCTTTATTTCTTACTTTGTCTTGTATGACTTTGTCCAGACCTTCTGCTCATTTTGATATAATGGGGTGATATCTCCTTGCTGATCTTTCTAAATATCAGAAAGGGAACCTCTTTTTCATTCTCTGAGTATTTCATATTTTGCAATTATTTCATTAATCAGAGGACATGGAGGAGAAGGAGATAGCAAATAAAGTTGCATATATAATAAAGTTGTATAAAATATTTGACCAAATAGTTGCCCTCTCCTCTCCCTTATGAGAACTTACAATGGCCGTGTACTAGGGTGCTCATTTACTGGAGAGAAGGTGAATTCTGATGATCCCGATCTAAAGCTTCAGATCGTATTTCGCAGTTCATGTCCTGGAGTCCTCTCCTATTATTGCTTTAGCATCTTCTTGGTGTTGCCCACTTCAAAACTGTATTAGAAACTCATACATATTTTCCCACTATGCCTAGGAAGCACTCAAGTGGGTCTGCCTAATCAATCGGTGCTTGGGCATCATGTAGGCACAGTGTTTGATTTGCCCGCCTGCTGATGCCAGGATCAAGACCTTGAAGTGGATGGGCACTGCCAATTTTTTGGCACTTCATATAGGACTTCCATCAGTCTCTGTCTTACATATAGTCAGACCTAGGCACACATGGCCTTTCAGGACTCTTAAAGGGTCTGGTTGGACTTAAGGATGCTCACTCCAGGAAGCCTTCTCTTACATGACTTCCAACTTGTGCCAACCTGCCATATAGCCCCTTCAGCATGACCCTCTTGTGCCCTGTTTGGCTCCCTCAGGAGTCCAGAAGAAGAAAACTGTAGAAAATTAACTCAATTTCTTTTCTCAGGTTTGCTTGCATTAGTAAGAACTCATATGTAGTTGGCTTATGGGTCAAGGCAATGTATCTACATTTCATGCCAAAGTCCTAAATCTTCTTCCATCTCTGTGATCTCCCCACTCCCCACCCCACCTCTCTCTCACACACACACTCAGGCACACAACACAGACATATATAGGGTGGGACAAAAGTAGGTTTATAGTTGTGAGTACGTGAAACACAGTTTATTCTTGTATTCTTATTTACTAATCATTGTATTGTTTTCTGTATGAACAACTAAAAACTTATTTTTGCCCAACCCTGTATGTATGTATAATGTTAAGATTATGTGGCTGCACTTCTTTCTTTCTTTTTTTCTTTTTTAAAAAAATTATTTGAGAGAGAGTGGGAGGGAGACATCGATTGGTTTATTCCACATCTACCTCAATGCACAGCTTGGTTATGTGCCATGGCCAGGGATGGCACCCACCACCTCTTGGTGTACAGGATGATACCCCAACCAACTTAACCCCCCTGGTCAGGGCTCTGCTTCTTTCTTTGATTGCAGACGGTGATTGGTTTTAACATTAAAAAATTAATGTGTCTGTTGATTTCAACGGGTAATATGAGAATACTTTGAGTTGACATCACTACATGATCTAATGCCCTTGCTCTTTCTCTTGTTTCATGTTACATGGTCATAATCCAGAGGGTGGGGTAGTCACTGGAATCAAATGTCTGATCTCCTTAACCATCTATTATAAACCTCCCCAAATAATCAAAATGCCTTCCTAGAGTTGAGTTCACCTTCGATGTACATGTTTTCCCAGGAAACATTCGTTTGTACCATTCTCTAAGACCAAATCAGGGTGTAAAAGAAACTGGTTAGTTCAAAGTGCTCAGTATCAGTTCATGCTTACAGTGAACGTTCCTCAAATATTAATTTAACATTTTCTGCCAAACCTAAAGTCAAAAAACAATATTCGTAGCGGGCTTAAAACATAATCTCTTCTTAGTACTGTGTGTGATTGGTAGAGCAGAGTAATGGGTAAGAATTTGGAATAAGTTATTTGATAGACTGGGCCGAGTCCAAGCTAAACAAGTAAATAACCAGGTGTCTTTGGTTAAGTCACTATTGATTTCCTCAGCGGTAAACCGATACTGTAATATTATTGCCTCTTGGAGTTGTTGTAAGGATAACATTTGCTAAATACAATTAAGTGTTTTGTATAGAGCCAGACACATATTAAGCACTCTATAAAAATCAGCTATTATTTTCATTAAGCTGCTTAATCTTTAAAATGTAGGTGCTTGGTAGCGTTTGATTATGGTGAAATTTCCACTATGTTATTTTAATGAGAAACATTGGAAACCAGAGGGAAGTACTAAAGAGTTAGGGATAGTTTAAAAAACTATGAAAGCCAACTGTGTTAAACACCAAGTCATACTTTTTTTTTTTCTACAATAAACACTCTGACAAGTTAGACATTACTCAGGAGACCTGACGGAGGAGTTAATTTGCAAACAAGGTTTAATGACAAATTCTTCAGAGTTGCTGAATCACATTTCCTTTTGTGTTATAAATCATCCTTTAATTAGTCTGTGTTTTATATTTGCATATATTAATTATGCAAAGACTACGACTTAGGATATAAGTAAAATTTAATAAGCAAGGTTATTAGGATAGAAAAATTTGCTAAAATTAATTATGGAAGATTCTGGATTTGGCATAATCTGCTGGGAAACAGCAAACAAAAGACTCTATGAAGGCGATGTGTTTTGGTATTTGTTGCAAAAAAATGCGTTCTAGGCTGAAAGTAAGGTCAGCAGCTTTAGTTACAAGGAGATGTAAAACCACAGTAAAGTTGGATTAAAAGAGGAAATAGTGATTCTACAGGACAGCATTTCCTGCTTTGAAGGGATTTTACTGAACAACATTTCTCTCAGGGCATCTGCTTCCAGACTGGTTTCTGACCAGAGCCATCCTCAACCACGCTCAGAATATCCCAGTGCACCTGCTGCTTAGCTGCTCCACGCATCCTGACAGCCGCCAAAGTTCTCTGACTAACCCAGACTTTCCAGCTCAAATATCCTGCAGCTTAGAAACCCATTCATCTTAAGGACTACCTAGGAGCTGATTTTGTAGGAAAAGGACAAAGTGAACACAAGTGAAGGAAAACATTAAAATTAGAGAATCATTCCAAGGTTGAGTATCAGCCTCCAGATTGCGAACCAAAGTAACACGTAAAGAAAGAAGAAGAAAAATGTTATTTTGGTGTTTCTCGCACCACATAATTTAATTTCTTCTGATTATAATTACCTGTATCTCTCAGCAACATTGCAGCTGTCAGATTTTCTTTAACAGCCTGATTTTTGTTGAAGCCAATTGACTATCATCGATCAGTTAAGATGGAATGGGATTTATCTTACAATAATGAAATCCCAATCAGAAACAATAACCCTGGTTCCTAGAAGGGCCAGAGTGGCACCTTCTAATAACAACTGTGCTTCAAACAGCACAGCTCCTAGCTTGAAGGGTGCGCTTCCTTTAGCATGCGGATGAGTTGAATAAAGGATGAGAATAAATAAGACCCACTGTATTCCTGTTATAAGAAAAGCCCGCCCTGACCGGTTTGGCTCAGTGGATAGAGCGTTGGCCTGCGGACTGAGGGGTCCCGGGTTTGATTCTCGTCAAGGGCATGTACCTTGATTGCGGGCACATCCCCAGTAGGGAGTGTGCAGGAGGCAGCTGAATTGATGTTTCTCTCTCATTGATGTTTCTAACTCTCTATCCCTCTCCCTTCCTCTCTGTAAAAACTCCCATTTCT
>NW_006383013.1:7684601-7689723 GCF_000327345.1 Myotis davidii | reverse complement strand
TTTATAAGCATGGAATTTGCATAAATTGAGAAGACAAGTGGAAGAGATAATTGTGAAAACCCACTTTTGCAAATTTTTACAACTTACCAATAAGTCCCTCAGTATCAATGTTACATAGCCAGCTCATTCCTATTTTTTTTAAGACGTTGTTATTTTTTAAAAAATATATTCCATTGATTTTTATTTTTTTACAGAAAGGAAGGGAGAGGGATAGAGAGTCAGAAACATTAATGAGAGAAAAACATCAATCAGCTTCCTCCTGCACACTCCCTACTAGGGATGTGCCTGCAATCAAGGTACATGGCCTTGACCGGAATCAAACCCGGGACCCTTGAGTCTGCAGACCAGCGCTCCATCTGCTGAGCCAAACTGGTTAGGGTGACATTGTTATTTTATTGGCACACAATGTCATTATCAAAACTTCATGCTATGGTTCCAGAATAGTCTATCATCACTGCTACTTCTTTTTCATTCTTTTTAATTAAATTTATTGAGTGATATCTACACTAATAAAAGAGAAAGATGCAAATTGACCATACCTTTGTGACGCCCACCAGCCAATCAGCCGTGAGTATGCAAAATAACCCGACAAAGATGGCAGGTTAATTTGCATATGCAGGCACCAAGCGGCCCGGGGTGGGATGGGACGCTTACGTCGTCACCATGGCAATGACACAGGTGTTCTGAACCTCCCCAGCTGCTCTGGGCCTTTGGGCAGTGTGGGAAGGCAGAAAGTCAGCTCCAGGCCAAAGCAAAGGCAGTGCTGGCAGCCAGGGGAAGGAAGGCCCATTCTTGCACAAAATCTTCGTGCATCAGGCCTCTAGTTGGTTAATAAAATTATATAGGTTTCAATTGTACAGTTCTATGATACATCATCTGTATATTGGATTGTGTGCCCACCACCCAATGTCAAATCTTCTTCTATCACCATATATTTAACCCCCTTTAACCTTTACTAACCTTCACCCCCTTTCCTTCTGGTAGTTCATCTGTTTCCAAGTAATATTTCATTAGAAATTAAAGGTCATTGAAGCCTTGAGTAGAGTTTCAAAACATTTATCAGTATTTCTAAGGGTAGTCCCAGAATACCTCAGGGTCTTGAGACGCTTTCAGGGGTCTCATGATGTCAGCACTATTTCAATATTAATACTATAAAGTCAGTTGCCTTCTTCCCTCTCATGCTCTTAAGCATATACAGTGAAGTATTTCAGGAGCTGCACATTACATGTGATACTGCAACAGACTGATTGCAGAAGTCAGTCTGAGAATGTAGCTGTCTTTGATTAAGCCAAATGTTAGAGATTCAGAAAAATCTAAAGATAACACCACTTTTCCCATAAATCAGTTTTCTTACAGAGATTATGGATGTTATATAATAAAAGATGATATCCATATAACCATTATATGGATTTATTACTTATTTTAAAATTACTCAATAAAAATAGTTTTAAAATATCTTGTTTTAAATATGGCAAATATTAATAGACATAAACCATGTTAAGAAAAGCTCTTTGAGTGGTTAATACTTTAATGCTTTTTAAGAGTGTAAAGAGGTCCTGATATTAAAATGCTTGGAGCCTTTGATGTACTCGTATATAAACAAATAAACTACACATTCTTGCCAACACTGACTTTTTCATCACTTGCATATTTCTGGACCAAATTCTTAGTTAAGGCCTTCTCTTTGCCTTTGTACAGCCCCAGGAATAAGCAATGAAGATATACCATTCAGAAAGCACACAGCCTGGTAGCAGTCTACTTGTAAAAAGATAATTAAAATAAAATTGATATGCTCAGTTGCTGTGGTAACACAGATGATTAACGTGACAAGCTCTGATTGTGGGAGTCACACAGGGCTTGATGGACAATGTCTGGTTTGTAGTATTTAACCAACATGATGCCCCTCCTCCTTCCTTTCCTCTTACCACCCTCTCCTCCTCACTTTCCAACCTGTTCAGAATTGGACGCCCTTAAAAGGACTATTGCTCACTTGTGTGTGACTCCATCCAATAGCCTTGGGGAAGTACTTATTGCATGTATTTCTGAAAAGCAAAGTTTTAATGAAGGAGCTGCACAAGCCGGGGTACGGTGGGTGGGGCTAGAGGGGTGAGGCTTATAATCCTGCTGTAGAAAAAGTGGCCACTAAATCAACCTAAATGGTCATGCACTTAAATCCTATTGGAAGAGGAAGGGAGAAGGAAAGCAATTACAATGCTCTTAGGGTATGCCATGGCTGGCTGCCAGATAGGCTGTGTGATGGCTGGCAGCCAGATAGGCTGTGGGCTCTACCTACAGCCATCGCCAGATCAATGAAATGCTTTATTTGTGCTGGCTCTGAGATATCACTTGTCAGGGGCGATCTCTTGTTGTGTGCTTCAGGACAGAGCTAACATGAACACAATGTGACACACAATTAACCACATGTGTCAATCAGGAGAAACCCAGCGGATCCTCCTCTGTCACAGCCCTGCTCACTGTGTGGATGTGGGTGGGGGAGACAAAGCTCTTTCATTACCCGCACTTCCTGGAGGCTTCCTGTTTCCAGGCATCACTCAGATCAATGCCGCGGACCCGGACTAATGTTCCAGGACGGAAATCTAAAAGGTGAACCGCAGGGTTCCATTTATCTTCTCCGCTTGTTACATGGCTCAGGCCACAACTCAGCACCGACAGGGGTTCACAGAATAACTCCTATCTCCTTTTCTCTTTTGCCTTGAACTCAAATTTCTCACCCTTTTAACTGAGTGTAATAGTGACATTGATTGGGAGAAGGCGGCGCTTTACTCAGGGCTCCGTTGAGCTCTCAGCCGGCTGCTCTTAACGTCTTTTGCTCTGGCCAGGACTGGAGCTTTACTGAGTCAGGTAGGCTCAGTTTGGTGAACTGAGATCTTTAGCATTTTTTGAGATCTCCTTAAACCAGTGATGCTTAAATAAATAAAATAAATATCAAAAATATAAATCTTTGTTTTACTATGGTTGCAAATATCAACAAATTTCTATATGTGACACGGCACCAGAGTTAAGTTAGGGTTTTTCAAAATGCTGACACGCCGAGCTCAAAAGGTTCGCCATCACTGCCTTCAATGAAGGAGCTGGAATAAAACCCCAGCTGCTAACCTTGGTCTCTGTGCTTGTTCAAAACAATTATTTTATTAAATAAATGAATGAGTCTCAGCACATGTTTTGCAGAAACACAAGAAAACAATGACTTTGAATCTCTAGGAGCAAGACTTTTATTATATTTAGAAAAAAAATTGCTGGGTATGGTAAAGATGGATACTGTTTAACATTTTTTTCCCTTTTATATGGATATAAATTCACTTTTCTAAGCTGATGATTATTTTTCATCTCTGATTTTATAGTTTTATTCCTGAAATAAAACTGAAGGGGGTTGTCTGCCTTTACATTTATACAAGGAAATTGTAATTCAAAATAATGAGAGTTAACATGGTTAATAAAAGGTAATAAGTTTTATAATGATAAGGAGAAAGCACTTCTACAGCTAAAGTTTAAGAAGACATAAGGCACCCCAGCATCTAGCATGTGGGAAGAGCTTTTGAGCCACCCCCATCCCAGGGTTAGCCAGGCTGTAGGAAGAGTGGAGAAAAGAAACATTTCAGGGAGAGGTAACGGTCCTCACTTATTGCCTTTGTGAAGAAGACACTGCATATATTTTTGAAGAACGGAATTTTGAACAAATAGAAAAAAAAACAATAAAGAGAGTTTCTATTGCTCTGCTAACAGATTGAACTACAAGAGAGACCTGGCAAAAGCTAGGTTGATGATGTTTAATGGCAAGTAATGGTGTTGTAAGGGAAGAACTGCATGTGATAAACTGTCCACTGAAAACTCCAGGTTATCTTTAAAAAGAGTCATGACTGTTCTCACCCAAATGCAACACATTTAATTGGCTCCAGGAGGAAACTTTAGCTCAAAAATATTTCCTCCAAAATTCCAACATTAGAGATTTATGCATATGTCTTAAAAAGCTCAATTTTTTCAAATGTCAGGACTTCTTGAGTTTAATCAGAGATGTAACTCATCCATGGTTTGGTATAAAATCTTGGAATATAGATGCTTCTTTCATTTTTAAGATTTAATTATACTAATTATGAATGGAAAGTAGGAACTTCCATGGGAGGATAAGTGGAAAGGTCAGTCATTATCTTTGAATTATCGGAGGAGGGATGTGTGCAAAGAGAATACACTCCAACGGGTTGTACAAGGACCCCAGTGCAGAGAGGAAGGTGTGAGGCAAAACACGTGTGAACTTGGCCTTTTTACTAGATGTCTCAGCAAAGTATGAACAATTTAGTTTTACTTTATTTTGTTTTCAAATCTGATATCCTTTCAATGTTTCTAGATAAACAACTTCCTCTTAACCAAAAAAAAAATCAATATTGTGTTTAGTGTATCTTTTCTATTTTTCTAAAAAAGTGACCTACATGACCATAATTGAGACACCAGCTACTGCTAATTAGACTATTATTAGTATACTAGAGGCCCAGTGCATGAAGGACTGCTGGCCCCCAACCTCTCACCTGCCTTCCTGTCTGATCAACCCTAACCACTCCCCTGCCAGCCTGATCAATGCCTAACTGCTCCCCTGCTGGCCCGATTGCCCCTAACTCTCCTCCCCTGCTGACCTGATCACCCCTAATTTCCTTCCCTTGCCTGTCTGGTTGCCTCTAACTGCCCTCTCTTGCCAGCCTGGTCCCCCCTAACTGCCCTCCCCTGCTGGCATGGTCCCCCCCAACGCCCTCTGACCCCATGGTGCAAAATGCGGCCCACAGCCCAACCCAGCACAGCCCCAAAATGGTTGCTGTCTGGGTAACGACATCACGTAGCAACACCCAGCTTCCTCTCCCTAGCGATGACTAGCCTTCTTGCAGTTCCTTCAGCCCAGGAACACGACTTGCTTTATAGCCAGGTGCAAGCATTTCACACTTTAACCAAATGTCTGAGAGTGTTTTCCCATGCCTCATCTCATTTGATCCTCATAGAAGTCCTGGAGTAGTTAGATAGGAGACTTGGTGGAATCCTATTTTCTTTTCATTAGCCTGAAAATGGAAATTTAGAAACCTTAGAAACTTGACCCCACTAAAAAGAAGTAAAAAAGGTG
>NW_006383013.1:7679386-7683869 GCF_000327345.1 Myotis davidii | reverse complement strand
TATATATGCCAGGTCCCTTGAAACAGCAAGGATGGACTGGCTCCCAGCAATTAAGCAAGTTTATTCTATATCTATAAGAGGCTAAGTTGACTTGCACATGCGGGATACATATAAAGCTCTTGCTGGAGCCAATTGCATGTGCGTGTTTCAATCTGTCATTGTCAATTGTGAATTTGGTTGACAGTTCTATTATAGAGAAAGGGAAAATAGCAATATTAAAATACTTCTTCTAATTAATTTCCTTTCAATGTACACAAATCCATGCACTGGGCCACTAGTTTAAGACATAAAAGAACACAGAGGAACTCCTGATCTTACTAGGTAGCTTGCTCCTAAGAGAAAGAAGAAAATTGCTGAGCCAAACTTTATTTTTCTAAATCTATTCTTCCAAATGCATTGGTTAGATAAGTGACCCCTCCTCTTCTGGGCCTGGATAAATAAATAAAGGCAGAAAGACAGACCAGGAATGCTTTGCTATTGAGCTTCTTTCAAATGGATGAAAATATTAGGAGTGGAAAATACATTTTTCCCATAATATTTTACATACCTATTTGTGAATTTGTATTTTGTTTTTGTCATTTGAATAGAGACCTTAATGAGAAAATAAGGTGATAGCTTTGAATACAATACAGGACTAGACTGGCAGTGATGTCCATGAATAAGAGAATTTTCAATTAATTCTATCATAAATGGAGGTTTGGCATAGTGAAAGATGAGCTAAGGTTTGAATATAACTTATTAGTTGTCTAGGCATGGGAAAGTTACCCCAATTTTTTGTGTATCCTTAAATTTTGTAATAAAAATTATAATACCAAGCTCACTGAATTGAAATGAACTTAAAATAAAACATAACATAATAGATCCTTAATAAATAAATAGTTCTTTTTTACTTATAAACAAATTCTGTTTTTCAAATTTGTTCAAATTATCATGAAGCATTATATGCAAATTTCAAAATAAAAAAACTATATAATAAATAATGATATTGAATTAAAATAAGCAGATTTTTTATCAACTACCTAGACAATTGGTGGTGAAAGAATTATTATCATGAAATAAATAAAATATTTATTGCATTTATTTTTAAATGTTAAAGAAAGTAGGAAGGCGGTTTTGTTAACCTGATTAAATTTAACTAATAAGTCTTGATGTTTTAATGGAATCACTTTTGTGATGGTGGAGCTAAAGATCTTTTAAAGCAGTTGACCAATATGCATTTTTGATGTCTAGCCTCAGGATTAGCTCCGGGGAAATTGTTAAGTTTCATTCTCACCTCATGAAATGAATCTTGATCTAATATTTCTCAGTGAAAAAAATGTGATTGCCCCTAGTGTTTTCAACTCCTGGATATATGTGTTGATGAAAGCATGCAAACAGAAGGCATGTGAGAAAATCTATTCAAATACAGTTAATTATGGCATCACTTCACTCTTGTTCAGCAGCATAAGGTATTGCAAATTCTCAAGCATACTAGTTGACATAAATATGAGTGATTATAGAATGCTTGAGAATTCTGAATGGTATATATTGATTTCATATTTCCTAAACACCCAGGAAAGTGTTATTAGGCCAATTTATTTTCTTAGTGTATTGCTAATATACTAAACAAGGATTCTTTGATTTTTTCTTTTCTTCCTTCCTTTCTCCCTTCCTTCCTTCATTGAGCAATTTATTTAAAAAAATATGTATTGAGTACCAATTAAATATGAGACTGTTGAGCACTGATTATTTCTTATTAACTAGGAATGCAGGTATGCTTATTTTACTCTTCTTGACTATAAAGAACTTCTCATAACCTTACAATTTTTATAAGAAAATTTTTCTTTTTTAAGAGAGGGTCTGATCTATTTTTTATTTCATGAATCATACCTTGTATCATTTAATATTTCCTGACACATTTCTGTTCAGATGATGCATTTACTCTAAACAACACAAACCTGTATTTGCATCTTTGACAGCAAAGGAGAGACTGACTAATGGAATTGATGCTTGGTTTGAATAATGTAGGATGTTGTGACAATGACAGTAGCAACAAATCCTAAATAATAGATCCTACCTGATGTAATTTAAAAATATCTACACTATTGTCTCAGCAGCAAATATGTTAGATTTCATTTCTACTTCTGGGATGCAGCTGAGTGTAATCTATCTTGATGACAGATGACAAGAGAAACTAATTTCTCTTAAAATCACTTCCCAGTTACCTATTTATGTGTTTATTTATTTGTTTGTTTATTTGTTTATTCATTTTGCTAAACACTAAGCGGTTGGACGCACTTGGGAACAAACTCTTTCCTATGTCTTTTCTCTATGTGGAGGGAAGGAAATTGAGGGGTCTGGCATGGATTAGATGTCACTTCCTTCTCTAGCTTCCAAAAATTCACTTCCTATAGTAAATGGGAACACTTGATTTTTCACAAACTTTTGGGTAGATGTGAAATACATGGCTAGTGGAAGTGAATTAGAGGACATGGATTTATATATCAATTTTTCACTTAAAACAAATATATCCTGGAAGGAACGAAGGAAGAAGGGGGGGGAGGGAGTGGAAATGACAAGAAAGAGAACATGTCTGCTTTTCCACCCCCAAAGCTAAACCTCAGAACTTAGTGAGACAATCTTCCTTACTCATGTTTACATTCACAAAAGCTGTCCAAAGTTTTTAAACAAATAAAACAGCTAGAAGAAATGGCATGCAATATTAGAAAAGCCTAAAATGTTAGTATATGTGCCCTTTTCTTAAAGGACAAATACGCAATGAGGCACCTACAATGATAAAATATACTTTTTTTCTCAAGTGTTATTGCTTGAAATTTAAATATTGAGAGAATAAGTGTTCCCAGAAAATTAGTAGGCTCAAATATTACTCAACAGTCTGCATATATCATTTCAATATTATTTCATTTTTTATATTCATCCCAATTTATATCAATCTTCCCTTGACAAAGTTGTAATTAATTTTTAACATGCCTACAAAAGTTGGATATTCTTTTCCTTCACTCAAGATGAATTAGCATTAGGGATAAGATTGATGGTGTTTTAATGAAGAAAAGAGAATAATAAAAGACTTCAGAAGAAAATGACTAGTTTTGGTAATGAGACATGATATTATATTGATGAAGATTAAGAGAGTTAGAGGCCATGTATGGAAAAAAAATTCTCGAACATTTAAAAGGACTGACAATTATAACAAAAGATGAATAAGGGAAATTGTGCTACTGTAATAATTCATACAAATAAATAAGAGGGTTTTATGATATGATTCTAAAACTACCAAAATTTTCTACAATTTACTCAAAGAGAATACAGAGAAAAAAAATATCAAAATGAGTGAGGTAGAGTCCAAAGAGCCTGCTATAAACAATGAGAAGATTTAGAATAATTGTTGAAATACATTAGATAACCTTTGAGCCCTTCACTCATAGCAAGGGTATAACAGATGATAGGACTTTGAACTTGAGCGAGGATTTTACAAGATTTATTTGAAATGGACTATGCTATAAATTTCTCTCCCTGTCCTGCTCCACCAAGGAGCAGCAGGGGAATTGGTCGCTGCCTCCAAATTCCAAAATCAGTTAGAAGGACTTTCAGGAAATTATTTAAAGACTATCTATAGAGATACTATGTACAGTGTACTAGGAGGCTCCTCTATTTAAAAAGCAGTGCTGCATTGGAGGTAATTCCCCTTTAACAAAATTAAGAGGTATCAAGAAGATTCTTGAAATCTTAAGGTACCGTATTTGCCGGCGTATAAGACGATTTTTTGGCCCTGAAAAATATACCTCCAAGTGGGGGGTCGTCTTATACGCCAGGTACACTTCAGATAGACTGCCCATAGTGCTTGCCCCGTGCCATAGTGGCCTCCCGATGCCCGCCCACTTCATTCCACATACCGTTCAGGCATCAGCAGCGCTGCTGGGTGTATGCTCGGCTGTTATGCGATTTTGCTGTTATGCGATTTTACCACACTCGCAAAATCGCACACAGCCGACCATACACCCAGTATGATAGCGCAAAATCACGAATCGCGATACCATACTGGGTGTATGGTTGGCTGTGTGCGATTTTGCGAGTGTGGTAAATTCGGGTTACCGTATATTTCTTTACATATGCATTGAAGATTCGCGATTTTGCGCTATCATGGTGCCTGTTAGAATGTTGAAGAGCTCGCACTTGCGCACTAGTGAGGTCCCAGGGAGATGCTGATGCAAGGGTGGACCAGACTGCTATAGTGACAGGGCGGGCAAACAGGGAGCAGGGACCAATCAAATCAGGCTTTGTATACAGCCAACAGCCAACCACAATACTGCCCCATTGTACAGTACAGCATAGAAAATGTCGACCAGTCAAACCCCTATCATCCCTATCATGGCACCAAGATGTCGTTGATGAACTTTTAATATCAGATGATGAAGAGGAGTTTGAAGGCTTTTAAGGTGAAACTGTCACGCCAGCAAACTTGCTAGGGACTTGCCCAGGAGAG
>NW_006383013.1:7677857-7679315 GCF_000327345.1 Myotis davidii | reverse complement strand
TACGGCGAGTATATAACAAACTCTGTATTTTGAGTGGAAATGTTAGGGGGTCGTCTTATACGCCGGCAAATACGGTATATTCTTATATTTGATGACCACAAAGGCTGAGTTCTGACTGACAGGAGGAAGATCTAAGGGCAAGAGATCCCTATCCAGCTGGTTTGAAGTCATAGTAAAGGAGATATTATTCAGCTGCATGTAGTATGTTCTCCCAAGATATTATCTGTATAAAAGTGAATCAGATGTGGGTCAATCATGAGGATGGAGCTTCCCTAGGAGAGATGACTACCATGGATCTTCTCAGGTCTTGTCCAAAAGCCAGTCTAAAAAGACAAGTAGGCTTCAGGTACTAGAAGCAACATAGATTCTCAGTGATGAGAAAAGATGAAGGGACCAGCAGAAGGAGAGATATATTTTATTCCTGTAAGGAGAACTGCGGGTGATTGATTCCTCAAAATGGATGAGAAGGGTCACTGAAGAGCCTAGGAAGTATCAGTGTTGAGTGCCTGTAAGTCCAGAGAGCACCAGTGAAACCCCTTAGTGCTCACAGAGAAGTTTCCTTTTCCTTTACTCATGTTCTTGCCTTTGTTCCAGATGCTGATGGCAAGGAGTAGGAGTAATGCAGAGGGGAATGGAAAAGAGAGGTCAATGAGCTTGGAAGGAGGGATGGGGAAAAAAGAAATATAAAATATTGCTTTCTTGCCAATTTCAAGATGCCTTATAGATTCAGGTTAGGAAGTCAAAAAGCCTCACTCAATTTTAAATCAAATTTGGACCTTAATTATTTCATGAGAATAGATATTTTAATTACTCAATTGAGACTGTGTTTTAAGACATAAAGTAACCAACCATTGCTGGGTTGTTTTTTTTGTTTGTTTGTTTGTTTTTTGAGGGGAAGGATTCCCAAGTTTTTTACAAGGTCAGAAAAGTTTTGTATTCTGTAGGCATTTAAATGAAGTGGGAGAAAACAGTATGGATGCTCCTCAAAATATTAAAAAATATAACTACCATATGATCCAGCAATTTCACTTGTGAATACTTATCAGAAGAAAACAAAGTCACTAATTTGAAAAGATATATGCAACCCTATGTTCATTGAAGCATTATTTACAACTAGAGGTCCCATGCATGAAACTCATGCAAGGGGCTCAGGCCCTCCACCCCCACTGTAGCACCTCTGCCTCAGCCTCCACCACCATGGCAGCCGCCTCCTCTACCTCAGCCCCCACCCACCACAGAGGCTGCCTTGGCCCTGGCAGCCCCGGCTTCATCTTAAGGTCGTCTGGAAAGACATCTGATCTAATTCGCATATTATGCTTTGATTATTATAGACTAGAGGCCCAGTGCACAAAAATTTGTGCACTCGCGGGGATCCCTCAGTCTGGCCTGTGCCCTCTTGCAGTTAGGGACCCCTTGGAGGATGTCCACCTGCTGGCTTAGGCCCGCACCCTGGAGGAT
>NW_006383013.1:7673298-7677293 GCF_000327345.1 Myotis davidii | reverse complement strand
GAGGGAAGCCTCCTTCTTGCTCCAGCTCTGTGGCCACGGCCAGCTGAAAGAAGGTATCTGGGGTTTATTTACCTTCTATAGTTGAAACTTTGTTGCTTTGAGTGTAGCTCAGATCCAGGCCAGGGCAAGCAGGAAGCTTGGCTTCCTCCATCATTGGGGCAACCAAGCCGCCTGCTTACTCCAGCTCTGTGGCTGCCGGCCGCCAGCTTGGTTGGGTTAATTTGCCTATAGTCGCTCTGATTGGATGGCGGGCATGGCTTAAGGCATTGCAAAGGTACAGTCAATTTGCATGTTTCTCTTTTATTAGTATAGATAAAAATAGTGGGGATTTAAAAAAAAAATGCTTGATGCTTATATCCCATGACTTGGCTTATTCAAAGTATTGCACTGTTAGGAGGTTGTAAATTATTACAATGAATGACAGTGACAATCAATTACTGGTTTATCATGTTGTGATTTTTCCATTCTAAACCTGTGACTTGGTCATGGATCTGTCCTTCTCTTTATGATCATGTGGTAATATTACAGCTACATCTTCCACTTTGTGCAAAGTAGACTTATCATTGTTGAGTTTGTTGAGTTTTTAAATTAGCTATTATTTAGTTTCTTAAATAAGGGATTATTTCATATTTACTCTAAAAGTCCAACTCTATGGCTTCCAATTGAAAACACTGATTTTATTTCAAACATATAATGGTGTATTCTGACCCTTTAGAAATTCTATCTTGCTACTACCTCCTATTTGCTTAACCAGTAGTGGAAATATTGCTCTCCTTCTAAACATGTTCAAGAAACCCCTTCTTAAAATATTTGTCCTCTCTTATGATAGTCGTATAAGCAATATATGTGGACAAACAAGCAAAAATCACATATACCACCAAACTCCCAGTTAATCAAAAATATCAGGAAAAGATTTACATATTCCAATTAATAAGTTAACATGATATGTATATTGGGTGTTAAGTAGTAGTTTGTGACATCAGTAAATGATTTCTAATCATTTTAGGAAGAAAAAGATCCAATTAGTTCTCTAGAAACCTAATCCAGACTAAGTAGAGCAATGGCCTTTTCTGAACAAGAAATGTATTTAATACTCTAATGTAACCAATAATGAAAAGTCAGAAAGAAATACACCACCAGTTTAAGATTTCTCCTATTTGCAATAGAATTCTATCACTAACGAAAAACAGAATTTTTCCAAAGTGTTAAAAAGATTTCTTTTAGCAAATACACAATTGCTGAAAACTGCTGTGAGTCCTTGGTAAATATATTTTATTTCAAGTGTATTAAGTGTCTAGAGGCTCTTCTGGTTTAAATTTGTTTACAGAACAGGACCTTCTGATAAAGATGAAATAAGCATGTGGACTGGTAAGTATCTCCATGTCCTTTTCAGATAAAAGTACAAAAGAAATGATATACCATTTGTCTTCCCTTAGAAAACAAAGTCTCTATTGAATTACTCTGGCTTAGCTTTAAATCAAGAGATACTTTGCAATGAACGAGACTCCCACTAAATGGCATAAATTTTCCTAAGTGCTTGCTAGTTAAAGAAATGGTTAGCAGGTAAATGTGGCTAGAAATGGAATAGAGCTTTAAAATAAAGTTCCTGCATGTGAGAGATTTGCTTATTTATTGGTTTAATTCCTGCAATTGTTGATTCAATGCTTAGGGTTTTCTTCTTACTTTGAATTCTGAATTAAAACAGATTTATCCTTTCCATCTCATTCAAAACCAAAGCAGACAGAAAACAGCAAGATGTCTTTGGTTTACCCATAATCCACTATAGAACTGAAATTTAGGGATCTATTCAGCTGCCCTTTATTAATGTGGCCCATGCAACCCTATCAAAGGAAATGAGACCCAATCCAGGACCTACCAGTACTTAACACATCCCCACCGCCACAGAGCATGTATAATGCACCTAGTAAAACTAGGAAAGCAATTAATAATAGTGAAAGATCCTGTACAAATATGAAAAGGGAAAAAGAAAAGTGACTGAACTAGAAATTAACTAAGGGGGAATATTTTTTAAAAAATTCAATTTTGTTTCTTTGGTTGCTGCATCATATGAGAATTATTTTTTGCAGAAATGTGTGTTATCCTCAGTGAGGCTAATTTGTCATACTCCCCTCTGGAAATCCATTCTGTTTTTTGTTTTGTTTTGTTTTTCCAGTCCCCATAATTTTGTCAGAATTAACTCTTTTTAGGTGTTGACTCTTACACTTATTTTTGAAGCATATCTGAGAGGGGCTTTATTTCTAAGTGGCACTCAAGAGTGAGAGCCCTAGGCAGAAAGATGGGGCAGCAGAGAAGGTACAGGATGACCTAGCAGCTGGGCAGCCAGCACTCTACTGGGCCAAGAAGAGGACATGACGATCCCAGGCAAGGAGGCTGGAGAGGCAGGCAGGACAGTACTTTGGTGTCTGGAAATAATGGTGTTTCAATGTAAAAAGAATAAAAAAAAAAAGACAAATGAAATTGAATGAAGAGACAAAGAACCCAACAGAGCAAAGACTCAGGAATGAACTGTCGCCTGGGCCAAGCAGTGAGTTCACAGAAGGGCCAGGCTAATGTGTTTGTGGGAATATTGGCCAGAACTTGAAACAGGGAGGGGCAGCATCCAAAGCACTAAGGTGGAATTTAGAACATGACTTACCAAAAGGGGGCAGCAGTTGGGACACAGATTATAAATAGAGTGTTTGTTTTTTTGTTTACATGTATTTTTATTGATTTCAGAGAGGAAGGGAGAGGGAGAGAAAGATAGAAACTTAAGTGATGAGAGAGAATCATTGATTGGCTACCTCCTGCACATCCTATCAAGGGATCAAGTCTGCAACCCAGGCATGTGCCCTGACCAGAAATTGAACTGTGACCTCCTAGTTTATAGGTTGACACTCAACCACTGAGCCACACTGGTCTGGCATAAGTCAAGTGTTTTTAATCTTTTTTTTAACCTTTTATCCAATGATTTTCACCTTAGATTATTTAATTTGTTTATTTATTGCCTCCAATGGGACATTTGACAATATCTGGAGATAGTTTTAGTTATCACAATATAGGGGAAATTAATGTTGGCATCTACTGGGGTTGAGGCCAAGGATGCTGCTAAAATTAATATTACAATGTGTAGGATAGTCTTCCATAACAAAAATTATCCTGCTCAAAATGTTAATAGTGCTAAGATTGAGAATCCTTGAATTTTGACAAACCTTGAATAATGCTTAAAATGCTTTCATACAATTATGTTTTCATTTTTTCTTTGCCTCTGCTATTTACCACCTTTTGTCTTAACAAAAAAATAAAGTAAAACATGAATACATAGAGAAAATTAAGCTAAGGAGCATAGAGAGAATTCAAATATTAAAGATTGACTTCATTTTCTCTTCAATTTCCTTCACTCAATGGTCTAATTAAATTTATTCATTTATTTTTAAATTAAATTTATTTGAGTGACATTGATTAGTAAAATTATACAGGTTTCAAGTGTACAATTCTATAATACATTACCTGTCTATTGCATTGTGTATTTACTATCCAAAATCGAATCTCCTGTCACCAGACATTTGAATCCCTTTACCCTACATTACCTCCTTTTCCCCAACCTTTCCTCTAGCAACCACCATACTGTTGTCTTTGTCTATGAGTTTTTGTTTGTTTGTCTTGTGTGTTCATTTGTTGCTTTCAATTTTATAGCCCACATATAAATGAAATTTTATGGTTCTACCTCATACCTGTTAGATGGCTATCCTATCTAATAAAAGACAAAAAGGGTAATTAACCATACCTCCACTACACTTCCCATTGGCTAATTGGGGCAATATGCAAATTAACTGCCAACAAAGATGGTGGCTGGCAACCACGCAGCTGTAGTAAGCAGGAGGCTTGCTTGCTCCAGTGATGGAGGAAGCCAAGGTTTCTCCGCCTGCTGCGGCCCAGCTCTGAGCCTGAAAGCAACAATGTTTCCATTATAGAAGCTAAACAAATGCCAGATACCT
>NW_006383013.1:7631293-7673010 GCF_000327345.1 Myotis davidii | reverse complement strand
GGCCGGGCTGCCAGAGGGATGTCTGACTGCCATCTTAGGCCCAGTTCCCCGGGTAGCAGGCCTAAGCCAGCATGTGGTCATCCCCCGAGGGGTCCCAAACTGCAAGAGGCCACAGGCCAGGCTGAGGGATGCCCCCCCCCCCACAAGTGCACCAATTTTTGTGCACTGGGCCTCTAGTTATAAATACAGGTAATAACATGTGTCAGAGAGGTTGTAGAGGAAAAAGAACCCTCATTCACTGCTGGTGGGAATATAAACTACAGCAACTATCGAAAACAGTATGAAAGTTCTTCAAAAAATTAAGAATAGAGTTACCATGTGACTCAGCAACCTCTCTTCTAGGTATCTACCCCCAACATTTGAAAACATTTATTGTAAAGATATATGTACCCCTGTGTTCATTGCAGCATTATTCATGGTAGCCAAGACAGGAAAATGACCAAAACAGGCAGAAAACAGCGAGTGTTCTTCAATATTATTGTATAAAGAACATGTGGTATATATAGGGAATGGAATACTACTCAGCCATAAGAAAAGATGAAATACTGCCATTTGTGAAAACATGGATTGCTTTTGAGAATATCATTCTAATTCAATTTAAAAGAAAGATGGAAAATAAATAAATAAATAACAGAGAGATGGTATAAGGATGTAACATTTAAACACCTATCAAAAAAGTAGCTATAAGTTAGAAAAATACTACATCAAAAATTTTTTCTTCAAACAAGAACCTGAAAAAAATAACCAACTTTATAGATTTTATATTTTAGAGAATCAATAAGATTCTGCCTTTGAAGACAGAACTGGCTTCAAATCCTAGTCCTATTGATTAACAATCATGTGATCTTCCTATAAACCTGTATTACCTCAGATGTTGAAAGAGATAGAAAATCTCATGGTTTGGGGCTAATTTTTAATTTTACATGTAATGGTCTAGCAAGGTCTATACCTGACCAAGAGTAGTAAGGACAGAAAAATCCCTTGGAGCCAAATGATTCCATCCAAATTCCTACACTAAGGGACGTGATCAAACTCTAGCATGGCTTCTTGAGGCTTGGGACTGTATTCTAGAATTACCCCAGACTCCCTTAAAATGCCTGCCTGAGGAAGCTCAACACAGCCAGGAGAATCTATTGTTTGTTTCAGCCAAAACATGGCGATAGGCAAGCTCCTGAACCCCCTCTTAGAGCAGTTACTTTAGAAAGCTTGCAACTATATACCATTTCTCTGCCCATGTGAAAAATAATCATCTACCTCCCAAGGACCTAGAGCTGTGGTTGGCAAACTGCGGCTCACAGGCCACATGCAGCTCTTTGACCCCTTGAGTGTGGCTCTTCCTAAGCCTTAAGAGTACCCTAATTAAGTTAATAACAATGTACCTACCCATATAGTTTAACTTTAAAAAATTTGGTTCTCAAAAGAAATATCAATCATTGTACTGTTGATATTTGGCTCTGTTGACTAGTGAGTTTGCCAACCACTGACCTAGAGGTATCTCTCTGAAATGGAAACATTCAAGGGAATAGCGCTAACATTACCTTCTCACCTGTTGGAAGGTAAGGGCCTACCTTCAGCGGGTGCCATGTTCTAACTAGAACAATGACCTCCTGTCACACAGACAAGAGAAGTCTGCTTCTCCTCTGGATAATCACCAATAATAAACCCAGGAAGCTAAGTCACAGGGACCCAATTCCCGTTAATACTCTTCAGTGCCTTCCCTTGGGCCCACCCCAGCATGTCAAAAGCCTCCTGCCTATTGTTTTGGCAAAGTTGAGCTCATTTTAATCTGGACTCTCTCCCCTATCGCAGTGGTTGGTTATCACTAAATACTATTTGTCTTTACTACCTTTACTAGTGTTTGGTTTTGTTTCTGTTGGAAAACCCTTAACAACAACAACAACCACTACCACCACTATAGCTGTCACAATGTGGCAGTTTCTTAAAAGTCTCACCTGCAGACTAGTACAAAGAACAAGGAGGATTCTGCTTGTGAATGGGAATTTTCTTATCAAATACTGTTATGATTGTTCCTCTTTTATTAAATATATTTTATTGATTTTTTTACAGAGAGAAAGGGAGAGGGATAGAGAGTTAGAAACATCGATGAAAGAGAAACATCAATCAGCTGCCTCCTGCACACCCCCTACTGGGAATGTGCCGGCAACCAAGGAACATGTTCTTGACCAGAATCAAACCTGGGACTCTTTATTCCACAGGCCAACACACTAGCCACTGAGCCAAAATGGTCAGGGCTGATTGTTCCTGTTTTAAAAAAATAAATAGAAATGAAACATTAGTTATGCTAAGGCTACATATTTTGTACATTTGTTTTCAAATTTAGTGTCCATCAAAGATAACTATTTACTGGTTACCATGATCTGATTAGAAAAACATTGTGTGTTCAAATATCAATAAAACACTATTTTCCAAGGTGAGAGAATAAATTTGAGTAAATGATGATTTATAGATACTTACCTCCCCAGCTAGATCTTAGGAACAAATAACCAATGATTAGTAACCCTCTGATTTAGTAGAAGGTTTTAGGATCAGTCAGATACATTCAGGAGCAGGGAAAGGTAGAAAATAGAGTTAAGGCCTCCTCCAGTTGATAACTGGAAACTGACTTAACAGTAATTTTTCACATGACAACAAGGAAAGCAACCAAGTATATGTGCAACCAAGTCCCAACCTACAGAGTCCATTGGCATCACACTCAATCTCAGCTGCATCTATTCTAAAGAAGAAACTGGATGGTTCTTGAGAGTGTCCTACTTGGAAGTAGAAGTGGAAGAAGAGGCATTCTTTCCTCCAACTTCTGCTCTTTTATTTTAGAACACCCAAATTCGCAGATTTTATCTTCTTAGAAAAAAATTGGTAAAAGGAATGATCACTTTGATTTAAGCAATACAGCATATTAAAAAGGGCTGAAGAATCTAGTCCAGAATCCACTTTGAAAATTATTCTTATTCAATGTACTGCCACAGTTCCTTATTATACCTCACAACTTCTGAAATCTAAGCACAAAGAGCGGCAGCCTGACTTAAAGGAAAGACAGGCTCAAGCAACAACATCCATGAGTTATGGTAGTTCCCACTCACTCACAGGTTGCTATGAGACTGCATCTATATCTATAAGACAAGAAACAGTCTAATTGTTCTTGAGTGTCCTTCCAACTGGAACATTCTCTTTTATTTTTCAACCTGTAAGAGTTGGATGATTAATATTGGGGCCCTTGGAATAGGAATGGAGACCTAAATATTAAATTGCCACTCAACTTGGCACAGACTTTTCTAGAGCAAGATCACACCTATTTTCATCTTCATATTCTTTTATGATTTTAATTATAGCACTGCTTTAATAGATGGCCCCTATCAGCCCCGATTGCCGGCCAGGCGGAGGGACCCCACCCATGTAGAAATTTGTGCACCAGGCCTCTAGTGGAATAATAAAGTTAGAGAGAACATCTGAAGGATAATACAGGAAATGGAAGAGATAGCTGAAAAGCTCCTGGGCAGGTAGATTTTAACTAAAATGATAAGTTATGAGGGCTCAGTGGCTATGTGGACATGGCATCTATTCTGAGGAGTTCACTATCTAATAGAGGATGAGCAAATGAGAGAAAGAGAAGAGGGTTACTGGGTCTGGAAGAGCTAGTGGGAACTGAATGATAAGACTTATTAGATCAGATGCTCTCTTACCAAGCTAGTACTCTTCTAGTGTTGAGATTAACCAAAGACATCTATGCATATGTGCATAGCCAATGGACACAGACAACAGTGTGGTGAAGGCTGGGGGTGGGGAGAATGAGGGGTGAAATTGGGAACATCTGTAATAGTGCCAATAATTAATAATAATAAAATTACTGTTCAAAGTTACATAACTGGTATTGGGAGTGGAATTAAAACCTTGGCCTGTCTGATACTAAATCCAGAGCTCTTACTACAAAATGAAATAAATAAATCCATCTAGAAAAAATGCTGCTGGAAGCTAATAGAGAGGTATATGGGACACATTTAACAGGAGGAGAAGGCTGGGGTCTGACTGGCCATGCATTTTAGCAGTGACATGCCAGCCCTGCCCTTGTCTTCTCAGCTCTGAGTAACCAGGCAGTTTGAAGAAGAGTGTGTATGATGAGGCCTGGGAAGATAACTCCAAATTTTCACCTGCGAGTGGACCAAACATGGACACTTGGTTAGGCACAATGCAATCTGAATTTCCTGTCCACAACTTAATTTATTGGCTGCCAGCACTGTTTTAAAAGGCATTTCAAGTTGCAAAGTTACAGATATTGTCGGGCTCTATAGCCTCATTATTCATGCAGGTTTCAAAGACCTTCAACCATTAGCAGCACCTTAGAGATGGGTTTGTGGACAATGATGTCCCTTAAAATGCCTTACTCATTTTCTGTTATTCATGGTATTAGTCATTCAGTTTGCAGCTCTAACCCAGACATCAGCTGGTGCACACTGAACTCTTGGAAATCTCTGTATAATTAGTTAGGAATTATTTCCATGATGCATAAAGCCCACATGTTTTCCCATTTTGTGTATATAGATATTACTATATGTAACACACATCCATGAAATATGCTATATGTAATATGCATGCATTTGTCTATATATTCTAATATACATATATATTTTCCCACTCTTAAACATAATATAATTAAAGGCCCTAAGGCATTTTCAAGGAGAAGTAGAAAAAAAAACAACTTTACAGAGACTTGCCATTTCTAACTACTCTGCAGTCTTCTGAAACAAGTTACCAACTCAGGTTTCTATGTCTTTGAGCACTTCTAGAAAATCTCATTAAAGAACATTTTCTTCTCTTATAGCCCTTTGGCTGAGAATAAATTGTAATTGAGAGGATGACCTGTGCATGCACTTCTTACTTAAGATAGTACGTCTGAAAGCCAGGGAAGCCAGGCCCATGTTCTCTGTGCTTAAACTTTTATCTTCATTATCCCTAGTATTGTCTTTAGTAAAGAAAGGCTTTTGCTGGAGACAACCCCCTGCCTTTAGCCAGGGACACGTGAGACCAGCAGCTGAGAAAATACACAATAGTTACTCCT
This sequence comes from Myotis davidii, assembly GCF_000327345.1. Classification (NCBI taxonomy): domain Eukaryota; kingdom Metazoa; phylum Chordata; class Mammalia; order Chiroptera; family Vespertilionidae; genus Myotis; species Myotis davidii. The sequence goes on along the minus strand of NW_006383013.1, from coordinate 7,667,939 downwards.
CTGTCTGGGTTGCTTTATGCAAGACTGGACAGTGAAAGCAGTTGCTCAGTTGCTGAATTAAGTGCTGTTGGGTAAAGCCAAGGTCATTCTTAAGAGCATACATGCTATTGGACATTATTATGCTCTTTGTCCACCTGATTAGCCAAAGTGTATAAGTGTGTGTGTGTGTGTGTGTGTGTGTGTGTGTGTGTGTGTAATCTCTTCCTGTTTGACATGAACTGCACAATTCTTCAGGAATGGAAGCAAAGGAGGGAAGAAATTAAAGGAGAGGAGGATGCAGCTTGAGAGGGGAATGTCAAACTAAGGATAGAATTGTCCTTCATGTTAATCAATCGTTTATTCATTTACTCATTGTTTTATTACATTCACTTTGTGCAATGCACTGTCCGGTGAAGTTTTTGCTCGGCAGCTGGCAAAGTACACAGAGATGTCAAAGTGATGCTAAGCTGATAACCTTGGTTGTTTTCTTGTTGTCCTGCTCTTTGGCACTCGGGCACAAGTTAGGGCTTTCATGTCACTAACTGATGGAGGTGCTTTGTCATCCTTCCCAACTTCTCTCTAAGCCACTCTGTAATTCCAGCTACTCAAAGAGACACTGATGTTGGGCACCCCCCAAAATTGGTGCTATAATGCTGGTATTTATTAGGCATATGACATGGTAAGTACTCAGGAATGTCAAGAAAGAAGATATATACTCAGGACATGCAACCCCTACAAACAAGGGGTAGTGTATTTAATAGAAATATTATTGAAATGGCTCTGATTATGGAGGATGAGTTTGGGGGTCTTCTCTCTGCTTCTTAGCAGTAGAAGGGGATACAGTGGTTGATTAAGAGAAATAAAATTAAGTACTATGGAAATAAAAATCCATTTCTTTTTCAAGTAAAAAGGGGGCATATGTCTTTGGTTTTTCAATGCTGATTTAATGCTAATATCCATGGTACACTCAAAGTGACCCTGGCAGATGTTTGACAATGAACCTGCTTTGAAATTCATCCCAGAAAGTAAAGCCTGCAAAGAGAATCCAAGATTCTAGCACTTCAGATAAGCCCGAAGGCCAACAAAACGCTTGCAACTTGGAGAGAGGAAGTTTCTGTGGGCTAGTTACTAAAATATGAGTGAGAGAGTCAGAAGCTTCTCCGATACCAGATTTTTCTCAGGTTTTCCACATGGAGCAGGACAAACTGCCTTATACTGAGAGTTTGATGCAAAGAAAAAGGGTATTGAATTTGGGGAAACAATGGTTAAGTAGCTTTCTCTTCATAAATTAGTATGCATATATTTTATGTTGTGCTAAATTTATCATATATTGAGCTGCGGTTTTTAAAAAGTAATAGCAAAGCCTCAGAAAGATAAGGAAGTAGGTTGGTCATTTGTAGTCATATATGGATATATGGAACTATATAAAATAATAATAATATTAATTCAACAAAATACTAATAATAATTCTGTGGCAAGAATTTCTCCAGAGTTTTAAAATTTCAAGGACGTTTTTCATATTTTCTTCAAATTCCACTTTGGTGATTCACAATATAGGGGCAAGTTAGAAAGTTATTGTTTGCCCAATTTCTAGATGAGAATAAATGAGACCCAAGTATATTTAAAGTCTTTTTTTCTTTTCTAATGTCATATATATAATCATGTATGTATTTATACAACCATGATCCTCTCTGGTTCACTTTGCTCCAAACACCCTACTGCACAAAAGTTAAAAAACAAATGGGAAGTCAGTGGGGTTGACAGGGGGACACAGTGCAAGGCCGAGTCCATTATGAATGAGCAAAGATTCCTCTGTGTGGCCCAGTACCTTCCCATGATTCTGGTTAACATAAAGCTACACAAGGGAGCAGTGCAGTGACAGGAATGAGAATCAGACAACTGGGCTTCATCCCCAACTTGACCACTACCACCTTTTGTCAACGACTTCCCTTCTCCAATCTCAATTTCCTCAAATGTAAGGTGGCAAATGTCATAGCATTCCCCTCCAAGGCTGTTGGCAAGGGTTTACTAATTGAGGCAAATAAAGCATTTGGTGCAATGCCTGGCACACTGCAAACTCTCTCCGCGTGTGAGTAGTTGCTGTTATCACAGACATATCTATGGCATTCTTCTCAATGAAAAATATCTTTTCATTTTCACACTTGTCTCTGGGAAGTGCTCTGGTGGAAATGATGCTCTCTGAGAAATGTGAAGAACAATATGACTTAAAAAAGCAGGGGGAACCCAGGATAGATGAGCTTATGGCTTTGCATAGTACTTGAATAACTTTTAAAATATACACAAATGCTTCTGGAACATGGTAGAAGAAGGAAGCTAAAACATCTATACTAACAAAGGGTCTGTGGCCATGACGCTGTAACACTGTCACAACCAAACTAGCAGCAGCTCTCGTGGCTGGCAGGGCAGGGCGGGGTGCAAGCTACGAGTAGCTACAGCGTTGGAGGGCTAGGCACAAGCTACGAGCAGCCATGGGCAGAGAGGCCAGCTGAGGTAAGCAGAAGCGAGCCCGCTGGGCCTCTAGTACTTAATACTGAAGTAATAATAACTTTAATTCTTCTTTTAAAATGAAAGTGGTGCCCTAGCCAGTTTCGCTCAGTGGATAGAGCATCGGCCTGTGGACTGAAGGGCCCCAGGTTTGATTCTGGTCAAGGGCACATGCCCAGGTTTCAGGCTCAATCCCCAGTAGTAGGTGTGCAGGAGGCAGGCAATCAATGATCCTCTCTCATCATTGATGTTTCTATCTCTCTCTTCCTCTCTCTTCCTCTCTGAAATCAATACTTTTTTTTAAAGAAAAATTTTAAAAATGAAAGTGGAGATGGGTGGTGGTAGTGAAGGAGGAACTAGGAGCAAGGTAAGAAATTATTCAATTCGACAGTTGGAGAAAATTTCTAGTATATTAACTTATTGGCAGGTAGGAGGTTAAATAAAACAAAACTTGGTAAAAGTTACCCTATTAGAAAAGACTGAGATATTTTAGGGCACTGAGTTTTGAAACTGTTACCTTTTTAGGACTGTTTGTATGTCCCGGTAAAAGTCTGTTTCATGAATTGATCATGGGTGAGTGATGCTTTATGCAAAAAAGCTGGTGGAGTAAGCAGTTGGGGTTGGGGAAAAGAAGGCAGTGGCACTGGAGGCGTCTCAACACCCGAGGACAGAAATCCACACCCACCTGAGCAAGCACTGACCATCCAGGGTACAGGAATGCAGAAATTACAGGAGATAATGACCCCAGAGGCCAGAGGAGGTGGAGACATTGGGTTACACACATGTAATGTGCGCACGCGCGCACACACACACACACACACACATGCAAGCATATCACACATGTAGCTATTTGTATACAAATGTACCTTTTATGTCTGTTGTGTTTTTTTCTAGTTATTTTGTTCAATTCGTAAAGCCTCTGTTACTCCAATTTAAATAAGCAGAAACATTTGGTGGCAGAAAATGCATTTGTTTTCCAAAGTTGTTGTTCCCTTGGCATTTAAAGAAACAAAATGGCTAGAATTTCACATTGATTCCTAGACTTTATATTACTCTCCTTTGCTACTATGCAAACCTGTCTCTAAATCTGCATGATGTGACATTTAAAGAGCAAGCGACACTATAAAAGGGATCACCCAAGAATCAGAAATAGCATCACCCCTTCCTATCTGTTTCCTGGAGTGTGAAATCAGTGAACCATCATAGTCCTCTACCCTCACCCAGATCGCCAACTGGGCCCTCATAGCAGCACCCAACATGCCTGGTTTCCTGAGATTTCCGATTCTTTATAGGCTAATAGTCAAAGGCCCCACCGAGGCTGCTGCAAAATATGAATCTATTGATATTGAATAAAGCATGACAATCTGAAGGCTTCTTAGAGGTCAAAGTCACAGTTTCCATTCAGCAGACTTAAACTATAGGATGGCGTCGCCCAAGTGCCTAAATCATTCTAATCTATGAACCACGGGATAGTGCACGCTATTGGCAATATTATTAACATTAAATTACAACATATTGTGCTGATTGCTAACACTATTTAATAGTCCATAGTCTAGGTGAGATATTTTGCTAAGAAAATGCTAGGAATTATTCTCACTGCAACACTGTGAAGTATGAACTAATTTTCCCCACTTTAAATATGAGAAAACTGAGGCTAATAAATGTGAAATAATGTTAGTAAGGGGGCACCCCCTGGAAAGTGGCAGAATCCAATTCAGAGCTGGGCTTGTTACCACTACTCGGAGCTGCAGAAGAAAGCTGAAAAGTAATGTCACCTGTCAACTCAATTCCACTCTCTGCTTTTAGAAGTTGCCTCTCAAGCGAAGGTGTCATCTTCATCCCTGGCCCCCGGCTGCAGTACCTTGCACCTCCATTCTTGTCTGAGATCAGAAAAGAGGGAGGCGGTGGAGCTGAGAAGAGCCCACCTGCGATTCCATTCATCTGATATGCCAGTCCAGCCCGGATTGTGTGTCACCCTGCATCAGGCAGAAAGCGAGGCCAAATTAAATCGGGCTGTCAAGACACCAGATTTGCAGTGAGGTGAGATGCTCTTTACTGTTTAGGTGAAAGCTCTGATTGAAAAGACAAAAGGAATTTAATCAGTCATTCTGCACTGCAGCGCTGGTAGCTCCAAAGTTGTTGACTTGCTCTCCCCTTGCCGGCCCCTCCCTTCCCAATGCCCCTGTGCACTGAATGCATTCCTAAGCCATCCAGCAAAGCTTCAGTAATTGCATTACTCGCCCACTGTGCGGGTAGCAGTTTATGGGGCTGAGCCAACAGGCAGGTGCTGGACCAGAAAGGGCACGCTCTGCCAGGGCTGGTTCAGGATCCTCACGATGCTTTAAAGCAGTGGTTCTCAACCTTCCTAATGCCGCGACCCTTTAATACAGTTCCTCGTGTTGTGGTGACCCAACCGTAAAATTATTTTCGTTGCTACTTCATAACTGTAATTTTGCTACGGTTATGAATTGTCATGAAAATATCTGATATGCAGGACGTATTTTCATTGTTACAAATTGAACATAATTAAAGCATAGTGATTAATCACAAAAACAATATGTAATTATATATGTGTTTTCCGATGGTCTTAGGCGACCCCTGTGAAAGGGGTTGCGATCCACAGGTTGAGAACCGCTGCTTTAAAGTTTGATGGTCAGAAGCAGAAATACCAGTGCAACCTCAGGTGATAAAGGACAGTTCAGTGGTGCCCATCACTCAGGCAAAGGGACACAGAACTGAGGGCAAGCATGCAGAAGGGAGAACTGGGGATTTTTGGCAGAATCTCTCTGACTATCCAGTGAGATTAAGGTAATTGGATTATGTCAAGGCCAGCCTCTCTTAGCAAGACTGACTCAGAAGTAAGTACCCTGGTTTTTGTGACTTTCTTAAAATCAGAGGATGCAAATATTTGGTGATTGAATGAAAGAACAGGTGAATGAATGTATATTACTAAGTACTAAGTATTCCACACCAAACAACACACACACACACACACACACACACACACACAACTTAAAATGACAATATCTTTTTAGATGGCTTAAATCTGAACAGACCAATCAATAAACACTAGATTATAAGTGCTATAACATGTTTGTTCATAATCAGATAGTCTATACTTCCACAAAAGGCCTTGGTATTTATTAGGCAAATGTGACCTCTGCTAAGTGGTAGATGCCAGAGTATGACCTAGATTTTACTGGCCTTCTCTGTCCTTCTTCCAAAGGAATAAAATATAGAGACTCAATGCTTTATCAATTCTAACTTTAGGGCTGACATGCATCACTGCTTTTAAATGGTTTAGGAAGAGGAACTGTACAAAGTCACATCATCTCTTCCCTCTTTCCTCCTACCTGCTTGTACTTTGCACTTTGTAAGACATTTTGGTTAAGGTATGATAGATTTTACTTAGCTAAACACACCATCATCAATGACAGGTTGCTAAATAAGTTACCTATAAAGCTGTCCCCAAGCCCCACCATCACTGCTCCCTCCCTTCACATATGGGAATGACTATAGAGAGGTTTATGCTACTATGCCTTTGGGCTTCACAATCAACACTTGAGTGTACATTCTCAATTTAGAATTTGTCCAGTGTTATCAAAACTCACCAACCCTGACAGAACATGGCTATACTCATAGCTGAAGTTTATTTTCATTCAGAGTATAAATAGAAAATAAATGGGAGAAGAGCCAAGATTTTTTTTTGTGTGTGTAAATTTGAAGCTTAAAGCCTTGATGCCAATCAGTGTTTGATAAACAGAGATGGCAGGGGAAAACCATCCAATAGTGACTGTAAAATCCATCATCAATGTGCAGTCATATTAAGTTACTCATTTTATTGTTCTGTCTTAGCAGTGTCTTAGTAACCTCTGGGCTTGTAAGTATGAGAGATTGCTGACAAGTAATAGGAAACAATTAGGAAATACTTTTTTCTCCTTTCTGATTTCTCAATTAGTGAATTGGAAACACTGTCAGTTGCATAACCCATAACCATCCCCCTAGATTCTGTACTAATATAGTCTTGATTTTATTTATGAGTGCAATCTACTCAGCCAGTTAGGGATACCATTGGGTGTTCAATGAGATGAACTGAAGCTTCCTGGGAAATCTTTTCCTTTTCTAATGAAAATGTTAAGGCATAACTATTACCTGTCTCCCTCTTTATATTGACTTTGAATATGAACATAATGTCTAAGGTGATAATAATGTTATCATATGCAAGAGAGTGACACCAACATAATAAACAAGACAGAGTGACATTCTTGAATCCAGGATAGCATTACTGAATGTCTCAACCCAATATCTGTAAATGTTTACCTCCTATATTTTGGGGGGAAAATGAACAAAACAAATGAACAAACAAAACACCTGCTTGCTTACATCACATGTCCATGTTGTAATATTTAATAGTAAGCACACAGCTCATGTCGTATGGATCCAAATCCATCCCTTTCTTTCGACCTTGAAGGGCAACACTCTAGGCCACGGTTCCCTCTTACTTAGCGATGGCAATAACTTCCCTCCCTCAATAGGATTATTTATAGATTTAAGATCTAAAATACACTCATTATATTGAAACTAGAAGCTCTATTGAAAACACGTATGTAATATTATCACCTGCCTACCTAATTCTCTTCAAAACTTTCTCATGGCTCTTAAGATAATGTCTAAGTGACTTTGGGAGTCTGTAAGGCCCTGCTCACCACCCTCACCCTGCAGCATTCCAGTCTTTTCCCACAGCGGCCAGCGCTTTTTCCTAAACATCCCCAGACCTTCATAAGCCTTCTCACTTGCTGTTCCCTGTTTTGCCATTTAATCCTGTCCATTTTCCCATCTCAGCTGGGCCTTGACCGCAGCTGGAAAGTGGCATTCTTTGCTGCCTCCCCAGCACACATTCTTTTCACCTCCACCCAGAACCCCTACCTGGCAAAGCGCTGCTTTTTCTTCAGGGGTCCACTTTGCCCCCAGAGTCCATGTGCCCCAATAGAGGACCCTGACATGTTCTGGGATGGCCTGGTTTTAAAACAGCCATGCTGTCTGTTATTGCCATCACTAAGTTATTCACAGCATTCCCTAAACCAAGCATATAGGTTTGGAGAGAGGCATGTCATTTAATTTGGGCTAATGAAACACAACGAAAAAATTTTAAAGGGTCTCTGGGAAATTGTTTCTTCATTCTAAAGAAATTGGTACTGACATAGACACCTCCTTGATCCTCTTTATATTCTGCCATAGAAGGCTGTTCCCCAAGAGAATAAATAGAATAGCAGCCATTGAGTGACACTAACTCTGAATTCCATCCACATTTTGGACTTCCAAGTTCATGCTCTGTATCAGGTTCCCCAGGGCTGCTGTAAAGAAGTATCCTAAGCTGCACAGTTAAAAACAACAGAAATGCACCCTTTCACAGGTCACGTGGTCAGAAATCCAAAATCAAGGCGATGGCTGGATTGTTTCCTTCTGAAGGCCCTAACAAGGAATACCTAACAATCATTGGTATTCCTTAGCTGGTAGTTGCAGTGTTCTAATGTCTGTCTCCATTTTCACACGACTTTCTTCCCTCTGCGTGTGTCTCCTCTGCCTCTCTGTCTGCAAATCTCTCCCTTCATTGAATTTAGGGCTCACCCTAATCCAGAACAGCCTCATTTTAACTTAATTACATCTGTCACAAAACCCATTTTCTTATAAGGTTCATATATACAGGGGTTAGGACTTCAACGTATATTCTTCAGGGACACAATCAAACATACATGAACCATCAGATTTCTTATTTTTTTTTAAAAAAAAGCACTTTGCATCGTAACTTCTATTATTTGCAGCTGAATACTAGTCAATATTCCCTCCTTGCCTTGCCTTCCAAATTCAGGGTGGTCTTCCTTATGTTCACAAAATTTGGCTTCCCCCCTCATTGAACTTAATCCATTTTGCTCCAGTTGCTTTTGAATTGCTTGCTTTTTAAATTAGTCTTTGCACAAAGTGAGCTAACTCCCCTTGCCTGTCTAATCCCAATTGTGTCTGCAACACTTAGCAGGAAACCTGATGCATATTTTGGGTTCTATAGATATTTGTTAAACAAATAAATTAAATCAAATCTAAGAAATATCTAAAAGTAGGAAGTGCTTTTAAATCACCCAAAATACCGCTACCCATGTGAAAATACTATAAATATATTTGTGTCAATGCTTCCAGCATATTTATACAAAGGTTTTTCATTCTATAACTATCATACTGATGTAAAATTATGTGTCCTGCTTCTTGTACTTCATATACCACCCACTTTTCTATGTTATTGCAGCCTTCACATACTTCTTAAACAGCTGTGTAAATTCCATTGAATGGGTGCACAAGCATTTCATGATGGAGGACACAGTATATTTTTGTCGTTTTTAAGGTTTTCTGAAATACATCATTCTTTATATATAAATATTTTTCTAATACATAAGAATATGGTTTAGCATCAATATAAAACTGGCTTAGTGTAATGAAATTTTAATGCCCTGGTCAAGATGCAGGATTCAGAGAACAGAGAGGCCTATTTCATGGACAGAAATAATCAGGAAGCCCCCCAGGAAAGTGTAAGAACACCAATCAGATTGGGGAGCAAGCAGATCTCAGACACTCAAGAAGAGCTGAGGCCCGGCTGGCATGGCTCAGTGGTTAGCGTTGACCTATGAACTAGGAATCATGGTTTGATTCCTGGTCAGGGCACATGGTCAGGCTGTGGGTTTGATCCCCAGTGTGGGGCATGCAGGAGGCAGCCAATCAATGATACTCTCTCATCATTGATGTTTCTATATCCCTCTGCCTTCCTCTCTGAAATCAATACAAAAAAGAAAAGAAAGGAAAGAAAAGAAAAGAATAAAAGAAAAGAAAAGAAAAGAAAAGAAAAGAAAAGAAAAGAAAAGAAAAGAAAAGAAAAGAAAAGAAAAGAAAAGAAGAATGCTGAGCAAGCAGTGAGAGCCAGGCTCCCTCCTCACAGCTTCATTTCTCACCACACCATGGAATGTGGCTCTCATGTCAGAACTGAGTAGCTCCCTAGTTTTATTGGACTCCTGAGAAAAAAAAACAAGAGATAAACTCAAGCATAAGACATAAGGGCCGAATGTACTAGAGTTTTCTCTTCCTGACATCTGATCATTGAATACATTTACGATAACATGCATATTTTGCTTGCTCTGAGGACACATTCAAAATTAAGCTACAAATAAGTCATGAAAATGCCAATCTAGATAAGGGGCCTTTAGTGAAAAAATCATAGACTGAACCTTATGTTCTTACAATAAACTTAAATTCTTAAGCGAATTAAAGAAGGGCCAATGGCATTTGGCTTTTTGTCTAAGAAAGAGTAGAAAACAAGAACAGAAGCCTCATTTGATGGTATTGTTTATCTGTAAACATTTTGCGTATTTGTATTTTCAACTAAAGTCTCAGTTCTTCCCCTGTAAACCAGTCGTGACCCTAAAGGAGTCGCCTGGAGAAATGGATTCAGTACAAAGAATGCTGGTTCAAGTACCAACTTTGCCACTTTCCTGCTTTGCAATTTTAGGACAAAACATACTGCATTTTTGTTTTGTTTTGTTTTGTTTCTTTCTGGGACTTGACTCCTGCATTCACAGATTGAAATGATCGGACATGCTAGTTCTTTAGATGCACTGCCCTTTAAAAATATTTGATTCTAAGCAATGCATGATGTAAGACTAGACAACAAATTTACATTTGTTGAATATTGATCCTATCAATGCAGCAAGGTAATAAGCTGTAGTCCCAAAGAGTTAATTTTGAAAAGTAAACTTCCATTCAATTCACTGAAGTAGCATAAGTTCCTGGCAGTCAGATAAATGAAAGCTGAAATTGTTTACAGGAGAATTCCTGCATCCTTGAAAAGTCTTTCATGGTTTATCCTAAAGAAAATAATTACATTGAAGTCCACATATTTCTTCCATAATGGAGACAATTTGGACCCGACCGTATTTAACCATACTGCTTCTGTCAAAGGTAAAATATTAAAGCAGATTTTACAAATATGTCTTACAAATATCATAAAAATTAAAAGGTGGCAGGCAGCTGGCACCGCAGCAATGGAGAACACAAAGAAAAGCAATGACATTTGAATTATTCAAGAAATTCCCCTACTCATATGTGGTGTGAGCTTCACTGAATTGAAATATTTTAACATGAAATTGCTGTTCTGCCTCCAGGATTTAACTTGCGGAGGATGACTGTTCTAAAGAGGATACCTGGGTTGGTGGCTGTATTCCCCAGCATCTGCAATAACAGATGGCTTGCAATGTGTACGGTGCCACGTATTTTTAGTTCTTTATTCTTTCCTTCTGGATTATAAAATGTAGAGAACAAGCTGCTATAAATGGGCCTAACATATTTGAGAGAGCGATGCTACTAACTCTTTAGAGATATTTAAGGTCAAACAACAGGGTGCTGAATATATCAAATGGCATACACATTATTAGAAATTTTGGAAATTATTTGAGGTACCTGGTTATGATAATACCATATTGGGAAAGTGATCAGGCCTGTTCTGAGATCATCAAGTAGTCCACTATAATTTTATTAAGAAGTTAATGGTTAATGGGGAAAAATGTTAGATGTCAACAGTTTTCTATCCTTTAGCTACTACTGTTCATCCAGGTGCCAAACTGTGTTCACTGACTAGCCCATTTTCCCCACCTCCCACTGTCTTGCAAAGCTTTATTTATCAAAGATGAACAAGACTAAGGAAGATCTGAGCTCTAACTGCAAAGTCAGTACTCCCATGACAAGTTCACATGGCTTTTGCAAGGATTGAATAAAGCAATGCATGTGGAACATCTAGTCCAGTGTCAGAAGAATATATTAATCAGACTTATGACCTTATTATTATTGTAGAGAAAACAAATTTCAGCCACTTCCAGCTAATGAAATCTGTCTTATCCCTTTGACAATTTCCTACATCTGCATCCATAACCTTAATCCATGACAGTGTCCTTCATGCAGCAATCACACTATTGGGAAGAAATAGATGTTGGTGAGGCATCTGTTCTTAACTGGCCAGGCATCAAGGAAGGACATATTTATTTATTGAGTATTTTTCTGTGTCCCTGGGTCTTCTTAGGCACTAGAAATGGAAAATGCAAAACAAGTCCAAAAAAAGGTGTAATTGTGTAAACTGACTATTTTACTCATGACTAATAATGGGTTTTACATTCTTCTTGAACTATTGATCATACGTACCATAAAAAAGTAACTTGTCTTTGGCTATGCAATAAAGTGAGACTTGGACAAAGTTGCCATTGTAACGTTACTTTTATATATAGAAAAATTCCCCATGTATGTGTGGAATCATTATAGATGTAAAAAATGCATACATTCATTTTTACCTTGTTATCAAGATAAATCTTACACAGTGAAGTGTACGAATCTTAAAAACAGAGCTTGATTTTTTTACATGTGTATCTCCTGTGTAATCATCACTCATATCAAGAGAAAACATTTTTAGATGATGAGAGTTTTATCTCCTATTAGTTATCTTTATTATCTGTCAACTTCAGGGCAAGCAACTTGATTCTTAACCTTCTATATGATTCTGTAGAAATCAAAATGAAAAATAACCCTGAAATAGTCTAAGAAAACACTTTTTGCTTAACAACCTAAAATAGAAAACAGCAGATAAATCTATGTTCTATTAAAACTCAGTTATTCAAAACTGCTAATGTTGGTATTTGTAAAAAAAAAAAATAAAGTAATAGAATTCTAGACTTTAGACTGATTATTTCCTGTGACTAGATAAGCATCCTTTTTGTGTTTTAGTTATGTAATCTGTAAAATAATGAAATAATAATCCTTAGCCTATATACCTTACAGGAAATATGTAACAATCAAATGATAAAATGCATATGTAACTCATTTTTAAATTGCAAAAGTCCATAAAAACCGGTTTAGTCTTTTTGTCAGACAAACCAGTTTGGAATGTTTCAAGTTATTCTGATTTAGTCCCAAAAGAAATAGATGCCATATTTTGACTGAGAAACGACTGAAGTTTTTTCTAATAATCAACTGTTTATACTTGATTTGTACTTATTCTGTTTCTCCCAGTTAACAAATATCTTCCTCATAAATTTTTCCCTTTGGGTATTCATGCTTTTTTGCTACAGTAGTGATTATCTGTGATATACTAGAAGGAAATTTTATGTAGTAATAAGACCATGATTATTGAGTCTCATTTTAGAGGTATATCACAGAAATAACTAGCAAGCATTTTGCAATCTATACATAAAAGTCCTGAGAAATGCAAGTTCATCATAAAAATCACTCTTTCAAATTTATATTTTTAATCAGGAGACACCTGAGTTATAAAAAATGCTCTTTGAGCCCTACTTCAGTGGATAGAGCATCGGCCTACAGACTGAAGGGTCCCGGGTTCAAGCCCTGTCAAGGGCGCATGCCAGGGTTTCAGACTTAATCCCCAGTAGAGAGCCTGCAGGAGGCAGCTGATCAATGATTCTCGCTCATCATTGATGTTTTTCTACTCTCTCTTTTCCTCTCTGAAGTCAATAAAAATATATATTTTTAGAAAATGCTCTTTGAAGCAGATACCATTTATGGTGATTTTATTTAAATTTCTATTTGAATCCATGCATATTTACTTGTCATGGGCCACTTTGAGACTTTATTTGCAGGAAACTATTTCTGTTTACATTTTTTCCCTATGACTACATATACTTAGGTTAGATGCTAAACTTTCCAAACTGTTCACATGTGTCTTTTGAAAATTCCCCTGAGTTTTGAAAATAATACCTGTGTATTAAAAATTGAGAATCAATATCTGAATCAAATTATTTTTTTCTTCACTGATATCAGCTGCATTTCCCAACCAAACTGGTTCTCCACAGCTGGTTCTCAGGACTTGACCTTCTTTGCACTGCTCTTAGAGTTTAAGTCATATAGACCTTCAATTCTTGAAAGAGTTACTGAACAACCCCAGGTCCCAGAATCTACTCTAGCTGTTACTGGGAAGTAAATATGGATGAAAATCACTACCTGCTCTCAGGCCTCTTAAAATGTATTAGTTGTGACAAATACACAAAACAGATCTGACCAGAAGAAGACCATTGGAAATGTACCTGATGCTATGAGAATAAAGCCATTGACCATAATCCCTTTAGGGGATTGAGGAAGTGCTTATCTATAATAATAAAAGGGTATTATGCTAATTAGACTGGATGTCCTTCCAGACAAAGCAGGGGCCATAAAGAAGCCAGCCCAGCTCCTGGGTGCCAGAGGAAGCCGGTGCTGGCAGCTGGTGGAAAGAAGGCCTACTCTTGTATGAATTTCGTGCATCGGGCCTCTAGTCACATATAAGTGATAGGCTTTTCAAGTAAGTTTAGAAAGTAGAGATAGAATAAAAGAGCAAATAAGGATGAGGTAGAATCATTGATTGGTTGTCCCACTGGTGATCAAGCCCGAAACCCAGGCATATGCCACACCAACCAGGTGGGCCTCATAATTTTTGAAAGAGTGATCAGAGAATCCCAAAGTCTGGAGGTGGCAAAGTCGATTGAGCAATTTAAAGAAACTAGAAATTATATGTATTGCATTTGAAGTGAAGAAACATTACAAGTGACTTTATATCTCTTTTAAATTCTTGTCTTGTTCCTAACAATAATATAAACTAAGAAATACGTTTCATGAAATTTCATACTTGAAAGGGAAGGCAAATTCAGAATTTCATCCAAATAAAAAACTGATACACCACATTTAAAGCATCGTGCTAATAGAGTTCATATGAAATACGTGTGCTTTGTTGATCAATGTTACATTTGGTTTCTTTTCCCTTGGAGAAGTTATCCTCTTTTCTTACCTAAGGGATTTTATGCCTTATCATTCCATTTACTAACATCAGCTCTTACATTCTGCAGGTCTAATTCCAGTATCAATATTTGGATGACTTTAGTGACAATCCTTTTCAGAGCCTCTAAGAGACTGTGGTGGCCATAACACATGTGGATTATCTTTGTTTTACACAAAGAAATATGATTCCTGCCACACTGCCCCTTCATCTCTCATAGCTGTGGCCACTTGTTTCTCATACACAGGTCAAAAGCTAACTCAGACTCTGGGATTAATTCTCTCTTAATCCAGGGAACTTAAACTCTAATCAATACAACCTGAGCAGAATGGAGTAATTCTTACCTAGAGACCAAGATCCATAACTCAAATTGTTTTGGGCCATATTCCTTTGACTAGACTTTGATCTTCTATTCAGTTCTAATAATAACATACATTTTTTTCTAATGAAGCAGTTTATCTCCTTTAAAAAAGGCTGGAATATCAATTACTCCAACACATCTCACTAAATATTAAGGCTACCAAACTCTCCTGTTTATGACTTTTTTTCTAGTAAGTGATATTTTTCACTAATAAAATGAAACAACAGAATATCTACATAAGAATCTCTTGCTTCCTAATAGAATATGTTCAATCTGGCAAAGTTATTCTAGAAGTTCTTAGATCATGCTCAGATGGACATAAGGATTGAAAATTATTTTCTACATAAATGGAGAATATTAAACTTGGCAAGGGCTGACCAGTATCCTCAGGATATGGAAGGAAAACATTAGTGCTTAGATTAGGGGACAGCACCTGGTGAAGAAGTGCTTTCTGCAAGCTCAGAATGGCTATTGCTGCTGCTTGAGTGACTTCAGAAAATACAGGAAACAGAGGGAGAATG
Organism: Myotis davidii; assembly: GCF_000327345.1. Classification (NCBI taxonomy): domain Eukaryota; kingdom Metazoa; phylum Chordata; class Mammalia; order Chiroptera; family Vespertilionidae; genus Myotis; species Myotis davidii. The sequence continues at coordinate 7,652,728 of NW_006383013.1, read as the reverse complement.
ACCTAATGTCCAGCCATGTCCCCATGGAGGAGGGTATCACACTCTATTTGTTCTAAACCACCTGAATAAATAGTCTATAGGTAGGCTTATCTATTTGCACCAAAGTATAGCGAAAATTTTAATCCCAAGACCCCTCCAAAAAGAATATATTACTGAGAAGGGTTTCCTGATAATAATGTAAGAAAATGAAACATTAGAGATATAGTGAACAAAGTACTGGACTTTAAGATGAGGGAAAAGAAAGATTTCACTTCAAGAATGTGCTGTTAGCAAGGCCTACGGAGCCTCTCACAAAGGTGCGTACAGTAAAATTCACGGAGGAGGATCATGGAGATTTGTAAACCTGAACTGGAAAAATAAATCCTTAAACTGGCTTCAAAATAAATTACAAGTCAGCCTCCCTTACAAGCTCATTTTGATTTCTGAAAATTTACATTGACAAAAGCATATTAAATTGGATCCATTGTTACTTTTTTTTTTCTTTCTAATCTCTGCTGCAAACTTATTCCGCTGTGTATTTCTAATTCTTAGAATAGCAACTGGGCCATAGTAAGTACTTAGTAAGAATCAAATTGAACTAAAATACACATTATTGAAAATATATTTTGCTTTTACTTCTTATTTCATCTTTAATAATAAAAACTTCTTTAGTAGGAGCTCATAGTGGACAATAAGAATTATAGATGTAAGTTAATTTTCTAGGCAATTCCTTCTCCATCCCTCATAAAATACAGTAAAAATATAATTCTTTTAAAATTGCCTTTTGTATGTAGAGTTATTATGGGAGATTTCACTTCTCATACATCTTAAGGGAGAATATGCATTGCATTTGGAGAATGACAAATATAAGGCAAAGAAAAGGGACATGTGAGAACTTAAGGTAAAAATCACAGCCTACATATGTTCTAAAACTATACATGGAGACAATTTGTTGGCTTTTGTACTGCAGGGTGCACTGTTGACCCTACAGGGACATTCAGGAGATAAGCAAGAGACATGAGCACAAGGGAAACACATTTTATGCTGCCTTGAGGGATGAGTTCATGTTGAGACTGTGTCCTGCCTATGACCACCCTCAGCATAGGGGACAGGGATGAACTGGGGGAGCAGTGGTGAGAGGAGAGGAAGGTTATTCCAGGAGCATTGCATATTAGGAAAATGCAGCCAGCACTGTGAGGCCAGATCTTGAAATACCAAGAGCCAAGCATGGCCATAGGGTCAGAGAAGTAACTCAGGATCTAATTCTAAGCCCTTGTTTGATTATTAGCTTAAAAAGGCAGCTGAAGTCTGGGGACTCCTCCTCAGGGCTTGTTCTCAAAATCATACCAGGCTTATACAGGTAGACAGAGTAGAGAGCGGACCACACTGTCTGATTCCAAACAAACATCAGCAAGGTGGTTTATTAGCTAAACCTTGCCCTGTGTCACCCTGCTTTGGTGCTTTATTAAGCCTCATCAGAGAGTCTTCTTAAAAACAAACCATAACAACATCCAAATACTTTGCAGAGAGTAAAATATTGAAGCCACCATCCCATTGATCATATTATCTTCTAAATAATAATAGAATGGAGGAGAGGAATTTATGCAGAGGCTAGGGCTCTGGCTGCAAGAGGCAGTGCCAACAGGTGGCATAGACATGGCAATCCCAAGGTCCATGCTGCTTTCTCATAGATGGGCGGGCACAGAAACTCTGGCCAAATGGACACAGCACAGAAGGACACACCAGCCGATGAGGTGAAGGAGTACACAAAATACAAACTGATTCAGTAGGCATCTATTGATACTCTAAATCTTGTGAAAAGTGATATATATATCATGCAAAACTGCAGGGACAGAGCCAAGTCCATTAGATCATAGGCACTTTTAATGCATAAAATATTGGGAACTTAGCCCTAGCTGAAATGGCTCAGTGGACAGAGTGTCAGCCTGCAGACTGAAGGGTCCTGGGTTCGATTCCAATCAAGGGCCCATGCCTGGTTTGTGGTTCCATTATCTCTCATCATTGATGTTTCTATCTCTCTCTCCCTCTTCCTTCCTCTCTGGAATTAATTCTATATAATAAAAGGCTAATATGCAAATTAATCAAACTGTGGAACGACCAGTTGCTATGACACACACTGACCACCAGGGGGCAGATGCTCAATGCAGAAGCTGCCTCCTGGTGGTCAGTGCACTCCCACAGGGGGAGCACTGCTCAGCCAGAAGCCAGGATCATGGCTGGCAAGCACAGCAGAGGTGATGTCAGCCTCTCCCACCTCTGAGGCAGCCCTAAGGAGCAGCGAGCCCAGCTTCTGGCTGGTGAGCACAACAGTGGTGACAGGAGCCTCTCCTGCCATGGCAGCACTTAGGACCTTGAGGGGGATGTCCGACTGCCAGCTAAGGAGTGGGCCTTAGCCGGCAGTCGAACATCCCCCTCGGGGTTCTGGACTGCAAGAGGGTGCAGGCCGGGTTTAGAGACCTCCCCCCATGCCCAGTGCACAAATGTCATGCACTGGGCCTCTAGTAAAATATATATATATACTGGTAGCCTAGAAACTGATGGTATAAATGACTGATGTCCAGTTCAAGATGTTGGTTTTACTTCTATCTTGCCCTCTCTGTGGTGTAAAGGTCGTGAACCCTTTTAGGGGAAGGCCTGTACTGGTTTCCATAGAGGCACTCAGAAGCAGTGACTATGATCATTGGAGTCTGGTTTTGTTCTTTCTCAGCTGGGGGACCTGGACTGTTCTTTGCCACAGTTTCCTCATTTTTAACATGGAAAATACAGCAGTACCTTCCTCCCTGGGCTGTTGGAAGGGTTAATGGTTTTAATCCTTGGAAGAGTTTCTGATGTAGACATGATGTAGAAGTGGTAGCTGTTATTATTTCACCCAAGAATTGCAAAAATACAAGGGGCAACATGAATGAAGCTGGCAACATTCTTGTGTGACTTTTACAGAAACAATAGAGAAAGACGAGTTCACTGTTTAAGAGTTTAGCCACGTTTAAATGTCATACGTGCCTCAAATCTAACAACTTCAATAACATTTTAAAGAATGATGTTTGAACACTCAGACTTTATGTTACGCTGTGGTGGTCTGAACACAAAACCAAAAAAATAATGAGCTGAAACAAACATTTAAAAATGGGTTGGGGGGATGAGGGGCATCTATAATAGAGTCAACAAATAAAAAGAATAGAATCACGGCTCCATTACAAACTTCTACTCAGTAAGAAAGAGAGTTGATAAAATAACCATAGCTCAAGTCCATTAATGTGACAGTAGATGTCTTATTGATTTTTATTTTATGTTGTATTGAATTTTGCCCCAGGAGAGCCATTATATCTTAACTTCCCAGCAGGAGAACCTCCCATCCCATTTGTGGTTCAGGAGGCCACAAATGAGTCTAGGAAGTCTGCCCTATGCTTGCCAATCTACTGGGCCAATTTCATATTGTGAGGGAATCCCGATAGAGTGGTTTGGACTGGATATCCCTCCAGGACCTGAGTGAGCTAGACCAGTCAGCGCTCATCATCCCTGAAGCACATACATAACCGTTGTACAAGGATGTCTCTGGAACAAATCATTCTTCCTCATCCTTTCCCATCTCTCACCTCCCTGGATAGACTCAGATACATGGGGGTAATGGGGCAGAGGTGCTAAAGTTTTTATTGTCCCAATATTTACATGGATAGCAGGAGCTCAGGGTCATTTAGAGTCTGGTCCTTCTTTGTTATTCCTTCTTTGGAGTTCTGTTGGAAAGGACAGCCAGGGTATGTGACTCTCCATCCTTCTAGGCAGCCAGCTGATGATGGACATATTAGGATACTCACAATCAAAACTAGCTGTGTGGTGGTAAACAAGGACCTTGTTGTCACTGGGCCCATTTGCTGGGGTCCGACCCCAGCAGGTCCAGGGGTCCCCAAAGGTGTGGACGGAGTCGGCAAAGAAGGAATGACATGGAGACAGTGTTCAGTTGATCAGCAGCCTAGCCAGGATCTCCAGCCAAGTTCTGGTTCGGTTCTCTCACTAGGTTCTCCAGCTAGGTTCTGCAGGTTCTCCAGCCAGGTTTGGTCGCCAGATTCTGTAGCCAGGTTCTTCGGCCAGGTTCTGTCTAGGTTCTTCAGCCAAATTCTGGTTTAGGGATTGTTCGTAGTTAAAGAGATTAATTACCCGCCTGGCAGTTAAGAGGTTTTATTCCCTCCCTAACTTCAGGGGAAAATCCCTACCTGGGGAAACAACCTTTCTCAGAGAGGTGACCTTGATTAAAACACAGTGCCAAGAACGTGAGCAAACATATTAAGAACAGTATTCCATATATGCCAGGTCCCTTGACACAGCAAGGATGGACCGGCTCCCAGCACCCATTTTCCCAACTAAGTCTTTGATAACAATTTGAGTCACACATTGTGTGTTGAGTCCCTAGGTGGGTTTAAGGCACAGTGAGATTCATAAAGTATTTATAGAAATTGAAAGTGACAGGAAACCTATAAGAATTTAGGAAGAGAGACAGAAAGAGACCGGAATTGGTTTAGAGGAATTAAAAATATTCTTACAGGTAACATACAGGCTTTTGTCAACAATCATGGTTATACATGAAAAGTGTTGATGGAAATATTGTAATGAATTTCTTGGTTTATCTCCTGCTGTCTGGTGACATTTACACTCATCAAGGAAACTGTCAAAGCAACCCCCCTGGGCCATTGGTACCTCACTTATTCTGCTTTCAGACCATGTGCAGGCAGGAAGGACCTCAGACTGAAGCTCTGACTACATATAAAACTCATTTGACTTAATTTTTGAGTTAATTCGCTGTGAGTTTGTAAAGGTGAATTTGTTCACTATTTCTGTCAAGATGGTCCAAATATGCCTCTGCACAACTCACCTTGCACATGCATAAGCACATGTCTTATCATTCTCTCCATTTTCTGTTTTCTTTGGCTTCCTTTGGAACATGTCTCATAGTTACAGTTCTCAGCAGTGAAACATCAGACAAACAAGTAACTCAGTAACGTTACTCAATAACAGCTGGGTGGCTCTCTCTGTTAATGACAAAGAGGTCCTTCCCCATCATTTACAGGGAGGATGGCTAATGGAGTAATCAGAAAACCTGCCTTATTGTCCCACCTCTGTCCTTGGTTATGTGTGACTCAGGGAAAAATCATTTTTCTCTCTTATTTTCATCATCTATAAAATGGTAAGTTTTTTTTTAGATGATCCCACAGGCACCTTTTAACACAAGAACTTCATAATTACAAGTTCAAAGAACAATTTATGAATAATTTAGGACAATTAGATGAAAGTTAAGAAGTCTAAGCAAACTTTTACAGAAAAAGGGCTGACTTAGGTGCATTTGTCTACATTTTAAAGTTTGCACAATCAAGTCCTCAAAGCCTTTACCTGTCACAACATCCAATGAGTTGTTAGAGTTCTCTCTAATTTTTCGCATTTTGGTCTGAACTCTCATTGCACTCACAGTCAACATAACTAATTCTAGTTTTTATTGATTTTATTACTTTTATCATACAACTAATGCATTTTTATAATGCAAGGACATTATAAAAATAATTGAAATTAAACTGTATACAAAAATAGGTTTTTCCTTTACAACTAGAAAAAAAAACTGGAATATCCTTAAAGAAATTTTCTACACATATTAAACACACATATCCACATGCATCCTTTAGATATGCTAATATCTTATTTATGGGAGTTCGCCCTTGACCAGAATCGAACCTGGGACCTTTCAGTCCACAGGCCGATGCTCTATCCACTGAGCCAAACCGGTTTTGGCTATATATATTTTTAATATGCCCCCCGCCCCCATTCCATCAGAGAAGGAACAGTCCTTTGAGAAAGAAAAGTTGTTTCGGGCTTCCAAATTTAAGAGGAAACATTTCAGAGTCCCTAGCATCTTGGTGCCCGAATTATTCCCTCACATAAATAAAAGCTTCATTTTTACTGCAATCAGAAGATTATAATGTTCAGGGTCAGAAGGCACTTTTTGACATTAGCAAATATTTTTCAGGGAAAGTTCCAACTGCTTTTCATCTTGAAAAAAAGTCAGATCACAAAATGGTAACAATCTAGATAGATGGTAGAGTGTGACTGCTGTTGAATGAGTTAGGCTTTCCTATGTAAACAGTGGTGATGTCTCGATTGACAGGCTTGCCTTGACAACTGATCATAAAAAGACGCTCACTCTTGGCAAGGGAAGAGGTAAAACATCTGGTTTAATAGATGTTGATGCACAAGCAGGGATGTCAATCACCTTCAGATTGGATTGTTTGGATTTGGGGCTAAGTGGAAATTTGCAGATTTGATTATTAAAATGACAAAGCAACCCTCTATATTGGCCACAGGGATAAACATCATTTGGAAAATAAAGCAAAAGCCAATGTTTCAGCCATGCGTATTTTCTCAAAAATTAAATTCATTTCCTTTAAAGTCAGAGATAAGAGCAGTGGTTTTTTTTTTTCCTTTTCCCCAAATGATGCCCAGACTAAGGAATATGACTTTTTTCTCTAGTATGGATTTTTTTTCCAAACAACAAAATCAATAATTACCAACACTGAGTGCTTATTATGTACTAGTCACTATGTTCAGCAATTTACATGGACTATCTCATTTAATGCTCATAACATCCCTGCCAGGTGAATGTTAATATTATTATTTTACAGATGAGGAAACAAATTGGAAGCAGTTAAATAACTAATCTCCCATCTAAAAAGAGGTGGGACTTGGAATTGGGCTCCATCCATCTTCTTTCAGAGCCAAACCAGGACTCCTCTGCTATTTAATTGTTTTCTACCCAGCACCTTGACATAGTGGGGTATATCACATCAGGAGTCCGCTTTAGCCACCAACAGGGCATCTGTTATATTTCTGAAAATTAGATGTCTTGTGGGTAAAGGACTGCAATTTCTCTATTGCCATTGTGAACTATTGGTGATGACTAAAGGGAAAATCATTTCTGTAACCAGCCAAAGCATTACAGACCTGAGAGCTATGTCTTTGATAGACTAGACCATCCCCTCTGAGAGTCAATGTCACTACAGTAGGATATGTTGTTATGTCTGTTGCTTGCAAAAGTATTTCATGTATTGTACAGATGATTGTAGAAATGGAGGACACTTTATATCACTGTGTCGCTCCTACAAAAGGGAGAAATGTGTTTTTTTGGAACGTCAATACAAAGAAAAGATGTGCACATACCGAGCCACGACTATTTGTGTGTGAGTGCATGTATGTGTATCAATGGGTGTGAATTCATGTGTGAATCAGAATCTAAGTGAATGTGTGACAGTGAGGATGTGTAAGTGAAACCGAGTATGCATGTGCGATTGTGAGTGTATATGTTCTTAAAAGCATAATAAATCTTAAAACCAATTATAATTATTTCTTTGATTTGGCCACTAAGGTACTTAGAATTATATTTTCATTTCACCTCTAGTAACTATACATGAATGCATGGTATTTTATGAGCTAAATTGACCTTTTCCTTTATCTTACAGTGGTACCATTATCTATTCCATTTATCCAGATTTCTTTATGCATTTTTAATTTAAAGAGTTGCAGCATTATTCAGGTTGGCCAAGAGTTGGAAATAGCCAAAGTGCCTATGATAGAGGACTGGATAAAGAAGATGCGGTATATATATACAATAGAGTACTGCACAGCCATAAGTAAGGATGAAATAGCATCATTTACAACAACATGGATGGATCTTGAGAACATTATGTAAAGTGAAATAAGTCAAACAGAGAAAGCTAAGAACTATATCATTTAACTCATATGTGGAATATAAAACGGAAACTTATGTACACAAACAGCAGTATAGCGGTTGCCAGAGGGAGGGCAGTGGGGGAAGAAAGGGGTCCTAATATGAGATGACAAAAGATTTGACTTTGGGTGGTGGGCACATGGTCCTATATACAGATTTTGTAAATTAGTAATCCACACATGTAACCTACATGTTCATGTTGACTAATGTCACCCCAATAAAATTTAAAATAATAAAAAAGTTGCAATCATTTCTTTAATAGGTCTCTATTTTTTTTGTCTAAGGGGGAAAAGTCAACTTCTAAATAAATATATAAATTCCTTGAGACATAGCGTTCTCCTCTTTAAAATGGAAATAATACCGCCCCCCACCCCCTGCCAGAAGACAACTGAGGCAGGTGAAAGAATTTCTAAACTAGTAAGTTTTATTCTGCTGTAATAAATTATTGCTTCGCAATTCTTACGTAATTGCTACACTGCTATACACTATTTATAGCTTCAGGATATTTTCCTGAGCTAAAGCCTTTATTCAGCACAATAAAATAAACACTTATTAGCACTCACCACGTGCCAAGTCCTGTTCCAAGACCTTCACATGTATCAACTTATTTGATTTGTACAGGAGCCCTGCTGTACAGATAGAGAAACTGTGTCATGAGGAAATGATGATAATTTGTCTAATTTTAAAGAGCTAAAACTTGATGCAATCCTGATTTAGAAGGAGTGTTATTAGCTTCTTTATATCACTTTAGCACATGTACTTGTTGTTTCAAGAGATGTTATTTTTTCCTTTTCACTGGAGCTCTTATTTTATCATTTATAATTTCAAGATTATAAATTTAAAGAGTTTAATTTAAGATTTAATTTATCCTATTACTCAAATGTACCATCATAAGGCTGCTATTTAAAACATCATTCGGTTTTATTCAAATGCATTTCCCTCTTTTTACAAAGAGGCTATATACCTCAAAGGCTATATACCTCAAATGGAATTCACTAGAATGTGAAAAGCAGCATCATTTGTAAGAGTGCAAACTATAAACAAAAACACCTATAAGCAATATAATTAAAAAGTTACAATGTGTTGCCCTAGCCGGTTTGGCTCAGTGGATAGAGTGTCGGCCTGCGGACTGAAGGGTCCCAGGTTCGATACCGGCCAAGGGCACATACCCGGGTTGCAGGCTCGATCCCCAGTAGGGGGCATGCAAGAGGCAGCCATTCAATGATTCTCTCTTATCATTGATGTTTCTATCTTTCTCTCTCCCTCTTCCTTCCTCACTGAAATCAATAAAAAAAATATTTAAAAAAATTACAATGTGATATATTCACATAGTAAAATACAATGCCACATAAAATATGAATGATCTACAACTATACACAAAAACTATGAATGCATCTCCAAAATATAACATTGTAAGAAAAAAACTATATAAAACAGTACATGCAGTATAATTCAGCTTCTCTGAAGGACAAAAATAGGAAATGTTTGAGGTCAAGGTAATAGCTACCTTGAGCTATTCAATGGAAAGAGACACAAGGAAGACTTCTGGGTTTTCATAACATTCTGTTGATCTAGGTGCTGGTTTCACTGGGCTATTATTTTTTATTGTCTTTAATATTTTAGAGTTGTTTAAGTTTCACAGCAAAATTGAAAGTACAGAGATTTCCCATATGACCCCTGTCCTCACACATGCATAACTTCCTTCATTATCAATGTCCCCAAAAAGAGTGCTGCATTTCTTACATCAATGACCTACATTGACACATCATAACTATTCAAAGTCTATGGTTTACCTTAAGGCTCACTCTCTATGTTGTATATTCTTTGGTTGGACAAAAGCATATTGACATGTGTCAGTCATTATAGTATCATACAGAGTATTTTTAATGTCCTCAAAACATTCTGTGCTCCTGTTTTCATCTCTCCCCCTCCTGAAGCCCTGGGAACCATTGCTCTTTTTACTACCTCCATAGTTTTTTTTGTTTTGTTTTTTTTTAAATATATTTTATTGATTTTTTACAGAGAGGATGAGAGAGGAATAGAGAGTTAGAAAAATCGATGAGAGAGAAACATCAATCAGCTGCCTCCTGCACACCCCCTACTGGGGATGTGCCCGCAACCAAGGTACATGCCCTTGACTGGAATCGAACCCGGGACCCCTCAGTCTGCAGGCCGACGCTCTATCCACCGAGCCAAACCGGTCAGGTCACCTCCATGGTTTTATAATTTCCAGAATTTTACATAGGTAGAATCATATAATATGTAGCCTTTTTCTATTGGCTTCTTGCACTTAGTAATATGCAGTTAAGGTTCCTTTATGGTTTTTCATGGCTTGATAATTTCTTTTAGCACTGAGAAATTTTTCGTTGTCTGGTTGTAACATAATTTATTTATTCACCTTTGAAGAACATTTTGATTGCTTCTAAGTTTTGGCAATTATAAATAAAGGTCATGTAAACATCCATGTGCACAATTTTGTGTGGACATCTTTTAAACTCTGTTGGATAGATACCAAGAAGTATGATTGCTGTATCATATGGTATGAGCATGCTTCGTTTTCTAAGAAACCACCAGCTGTCTTATATATTGGCTGTACTATTTTGCATCCCCAGCAGCAATGAATGAGAATTGCTGGTGCTCTACACCCATGTGGAACTTTTGTCAGTGTTCCAGATTTTGGCCGTTCTAATAGATGTGTAACCGTATCTTGTTTTCATTTGTAGTTCCCTGATGAGATATGATGTTGAGCATTTTTTATATGCTTACTTGCCATCCATATATTTTCTTTGTTTAGGAGTCTGTTAAAGTGTTCGGCCCAATTTTTAATTAAGCTCTTTTCATATGGTTAGGTTTTGAGTTCTTTTGTATATTTTGGATAAAAAAGACACATTTTTGTTAAAAGTGTCTTTTACAAATATTTTCTACCACTCTATGGCTGGTATTCTCATTCCCTTGACATTGTCTTCCACATATCAGAAGCTTATAACTTTAATAAGACCCAGATTATTTTTTGTGGATTATACCTTTAGTATTATATCTCAAAAGTCATCACCATCCTCGAGGTCATCTAGGTTTCTCCTATGCTATCTGCTAGGAATTTTAGAATTTTACATTTCACTTTTGGCCCATGATCCATTTTGAGTTAATTTTTGTGAAGGCAGTGAGGTCTCTGTTGCGATCCTTTTTTTTTTTCTTTGCGTGTGGATGTTCAATTGTTCCAGCACTATTTCTTGAAAAGACTGTTTTTGCTCTACTATACTGCCTGTACTCCTTTATCAAAGATCATTTGCCTTCATTTAGGTGGATCTATTTCTGGGAACTCTATTCTATTCCATTGATGTATTTGTCAGTTCTTTCACCAATACCACACTATCTTGATTACTATAACTTTATAGTAAGCCTTGAATTTGGGTAGCATCAGTCCTCCAAATGTGTTCTTCAGTCAAAGATATTGATGGAAATTATTAACTAGACATATATTAACGCTCCCTCCCCCCCCCGACTTCTTCCAGTTAAGAGCTGCTTCAGCCTGGAAGGCAGCACTGGTGAGGAAAGATGTGATCTTGATGAATCTCTGCACTTCCAAAGCTCTCCTTTCTTCTTACTCCTTTGCTGACTGTTCTTTCCCAGATACGGTGAAGACATTGGGAGGGGATGGATGAGATGGAATGAGATATAGAGCACCATAGGACAAGAAGATGGTTAAAAGCTGACCCTTCCTCCAGCTCTGAGTATTATGTGATATTCCTACAGTGTTTATCTGCTGGAATCACCTTGCATCTCCTCAAAGCTCAATTATATAGGGCCCTAAGTGACCCCAAGCCGATTCTTTCACCTATGTGCCCATCATTGTGAAAGTAATCTCTTTTCTAATATCCTGAAAATATTTTCTCCACTTTCACTATCTTTCTATAATCTCTAAGTGATTTATGGGGTTCAAAAGTCATAAACTGTTCTCATTTCCTGTAATAAATTCCGTATACATACAGTGGTGTTTGGGATTGTATCATATGAACTTTAACATACTGGTTGGTCTCTATTGTATGAGCAATTCACTGGAAATGGAGGCAGATAATCCAATACTGGTATCCTGTTGGGTAAAGATCCACGCATATATGTGCTCCATTATAAAACATCATGATCACACTCTTATTACTGGTTACATGAGTAGCATTGAATAGGCTTTGCAGCACCAAGGATAACTGCATTTTATTTTTTTATGCAATTTTGTACATTTTAAATTAATTTTTGCAGCATGAGCATCTATTATTCTAAACATCATCTTCATCATCAATTATATGTTTAAATACAAATAAATCAATTATAAACATTATGCTAATGTTAAGATCTTCTACACCTTGTGCTTGCTTGGTGAAAAACCGTCAGTTTGTGAAATATATTTCTCTGATGTTTCTCCAGATAAGCAATATTCATTTCACTCTGCATGGGAACCATTGAGCATTGGAAATTAGCAACATTTTCTTCTCCCCCTGTTGGGTGACCATGCCCTTCTCCCTCTATTGAAAAAATCTTGCCTTTCTTCACCTTTCTCATTAAGCTGGTTCCAAGAATTGCCTTTCACATTTTGTTCACTCTCAGGATTATCAGCCATCCTGCAATCACTTTATTGATTGATATTGATTGAGACTCATAATGACTCACTGTTGCCCAGTGTTTTCACAACTCAGGTGTCTGTTTCAAAGCCGGGCAACCCAGCAAGATGATAATAATGGAAACAGATTTGAATGTGTCAAACAATGTTAAAAGCGCTTTATTTCTACCATTGGTTTCATTATTGCAACAAACCTATGAGGAAATATTGAATTCTTTTCATTGCATGTAGTCACCACTTGATGAAGTATCTCGCCCAAGATCACAGTGCTATTAAAGGAAAGTGATTTCCAGCAGGCACACAGGTCTTGCTAGAGAATACTTGCTTTTCACATTAATGCTATACTTCCCCTGACTACAGGAACGTTTTGTGAATCTGCTTTTCCTAACAGTAGAGAGATAAGTAATGAGTATTTAACTCAGTGCCACTGAAGGTGAGCACACTTCTGTGATCAACATTTTTCTTTCATTGTTTATGTAAATAGGCCAAGGTGGAAAAGAGGCAAATGAATTAGCTAAGTAGCATTTTCTGACTCTTATGGCATAGGATGACCAATTTCAACGCACATGTAGACTTATTTAGTTACTTATTTTTCTTTTTTAAATTCTACAAAGCAAGTTTATGTAATTTCCTCTCAAGTTTCATGTTATATCTGCGAAAGAGATGAAAGGTTTCATGAGAGTATTATTTCAACTGAGAACACCTGCAATGGTCTATCACATCTTTTTCCCCAAGAGTTTGTGTTCAGCTTACAAGAGATATCTAACATTTTCTTCCATATCTGTAAAATGTTTTCATATATTTTAACAGCTACAATTTTAATAATAATCCAAATTGAAATATGTCCTCACAATTTTGGCAACATTAAATATAGGTTTTATTTAAGTAAATGATGTTTAAGAAATATTTTTAAGTACTTTTGTCCTAGTCATGTTTTGAGTTTTCATAAATAAGCAAAATTATTCCGTAATAGTTTACTTGCATTTATAGTTCACTTATTCATTCTTTATTTTATTACTGAGCTCAACTCTGTATAAATAAACGTCAGTGGGTGAATTGATAATTTTGTCAAAGTTCAGTTTTATTTATTTTGACTGTTATAGTTATGTTTTTCTATCTGATTGATTCAATGGATAAAGTCTGGTTTATAGGTAACAATTTTTCTCCTGTTGCCTGTCTCAGAGAATTCATTTATTATCTCTCGGTATGAGTTTCCTCATTCATAACTTGGAGAAAAATAATCTACCTTTAAAGGTTGTGTTAATGATTAGAAATCATCTATTTAAAGTGTACTTCATAGCACCAACACATAGTAGGAATAAACAAGATAAACATTGACACAGTCACAATAATCACCACCGTTATAACTGTTGGTTCAAATTATTTTCTTTGTTATCCTATAAATACAAAAATAGTGTTGCAAAAGTTACTTCCCTTTTAGATTTCTAAACATGAATTCCATATAACTTCAAAATTTGAGAACAGTGGTCTATACCTTCATATAACCACCTTATAATAACAGTCAGGTAATGTCTGATAAAATTAGAGAAACTGGCCAAAACATATTGATACTGGGACGAAAATGTTAAATGAAAACATATAGCTATCTGACTAACTTTTAATTTCATCTTGTTTCAGATTGCTATGATATAAATAAAATATCATCTGTCTGGCAGACTGTTTAGTTTCTATTAAGATGGTTTATGTGAGTAAAGCATGACCTTTAAGACAGCAAATGGTGAGATTTGATTATCCCTTCGATAACAGACTGACATGAAAATATTGTACAGGGTAATTTTACATGGATGCAGTTGACTTGAATATAGTTATGAAATGTAGCTATCCTAGAATGTTTTATTTCATCTTTTTAAGCCCCTAAAGGACATTTCAGATTTTCTTGTCAGAGACATTCAGTCAGTGTTAATCTAATTCCTCTGAATCTACATTTTACATTTGGCACCTCTATAAGTATAATTTTATATTTATTACTGTTACTAAGAAAATGCTGTTTATATTTTAAAATATCCTAAATGGAGATCTCAAGGCTTGATTAGAGTGGTGTTTATTAATCATTTTTTCAGTTTAAAATAAAAATATCAATTAATTACCTAGTTGTGTGATTAAGTATCCCTAATCTTAAGTCAAAGGTGATTATTGCATTGGTACTCAATACCTCACAAAGAACACTTACATAATTTTTAATTTGAAAAACAAAAATCTTGTTTTTGTTTGGTATAAAAAAGGCCATCTCTTTTTACTTTCCTTGTTTAACTGGTCAGAGGTTTTGATTACATTATAAAATAGTTACTTTGATCTTTTAAAAAAACTCTCAACTTTATGGCCATTGAGCTCATATTTCTTCAGCTGAAAATTAGTATATATTTACTTGTTAAAACAAGAAACTCTGCCTTGTGGTTAAATGAAAGAATCATGTGCTTTCAAACCCTGACATCAAGATGAAATCATAACCATGTATATACATAAAAGCCTAATATGCAAAGTGCCCCCTTGGGAATTCAACCAGGAGACCGGGAGTTTGATTGCTCACTATGACATGAACTAACCACCAGGGGGAAGCATGGATGAAAGGAAGGCCCAGGACAGCAGCTGGGAAAGGGAGGCTCTGGCCTGCAGCTGGCATCAGGGGAAGAGAGGCCCCAGCCGGCAGCCAGAAGGCAGGCCCTGGCCGGCATCCAGAAGGCCCTGATCAGCCTTGATCATCAGCCAGGCCTGTGGACCCTACCCATGCATGAATTTCATGCACCGGTCCTCTAGTATCACACATATTTGTAAAAGGCATTAGTGGGAATTCATAAATCACATTTTGGAACACTGGGAAACATTTTATTTAAAGGAAAATTTAGTTCTAATTACATATATAGTATCATCTTTCTAAGCAAAATATAAAAGGCAATTATATTAATTTTTAAATTATTTACAATAATTATATATTAAAAGTAATTTATCTGATTTAAATTATTAATTCTATAAGGCAATACAATTATAGTGCCTAATTAAAAATACAACAAAATAAAATTATAGAGTAATAATTATTTTCCCCTTTTCAGAAAAAAAAGATTATTATCTATCTTTAACATTTGCTTTTTAAAAAATTAAAAAGGAGAATATCCATTAAAATAAAATGTTGTATTAGTTCTGTATTACTCCTATTATTAGGTATTCTACCAATAGTTCCAATTATTTTACAATATTATACTATTTTATTTTCTTAAGCTTATACTAGTATTTCTATGGTCTGTGTGATTATAATTACATTTCTTAACCAGATTGAGCTTGTCATGGATAATAATGGCACCATCTCTTACAAACAAAAATCGCCACACAAAAATCATAGATTGCTCAGCCAAATGAAAAGAAATGATCAGACATGGGGATAAGAGTTTCTTTTCTCATTCTTGATGGTGTTGTAAAAACACTTTGGATGAAAACCTGCAGCTATAAAGTCAACATAATAATATGATTAAGAGATATTTCTTGGCCTTTCTGAAATAAAAATACTCCACAAATTAAAAATTCTTTTTTATTACTAAAGTTTTTCAACACTTTTGTCCCCTTTGTGAGGCCTGATTCCAAATCATTTAAGTGAGCATTTTGTATCTTGTAGACTTTTCATTTTTCCCCATTAATTTGATCTTTTTTGGACTCTGGATATTTTAATTGTATGTTCCATTGTTAAGACTTTACTTTCATTTGTATATATTAAAAAAAGTAACACAAGGAAGGCTTTGAGGAGCAAGAGACAAATTGGCTCATTACTGCTGGGTGAAAACTATTATGATGCCCAGATTTCTCAGAGGAGGAGACTGTTTTCTATAAAGATCTCAACCTTTCATGTTCTACACTCAACTTTCAGAAGAATGGATCACAAAAAACGTCCATAATCCCCAAAGAATCAGAAGAGGAAATTTTCTACAGAAAAGTACTCATTATTTAATCTGCAATTGCTATTTATCTCAATGGAAAGAATTAATGAATTCTGCCATTCTCTGAGAAAGAGCTTAGGACTTATATGTAGAATGCAGAGCCTGAAGACTGGAGAACTAGTGACTTCTCTTGGCTTTTGATAAGAACTGTCAAAAGTCAGTACTTAAGCTGGACAACTTATCTCAGAAGCTGAGGGAGGACTTGGCACATTGAGGTTAAGAGTCTGGCCTCTGGGTTGGTCAGTCAGCTTTGCTCAGGAATCACATAGTAAACTGAACTCTAGCCAAGAAATACTAATGATGACATCATTTGGAAGCTGAAACAGCCCAAAGATATAGTTTCTTTGATTTTCACATGAAGTCTACACGGGTTTAAGTTACCTGTCTCAATTTTTCAGTTAATTCATGACAGGATGAAGTCTAGAAACATGGACTGCTTTTACTCCATAAAACCTCACTTGTTTTGATCAAAGGTCCAGGAAAGGTTGGGTAGAGAAAGAGCGAGAGATCATGATAAATTTTTCTTAATATAAAAATCCAGAAAGTATGCCTGCCAAGTGAGCAGAACGGCAATATTTTTTTAATCCATTTATTCATTGGGGAAAGCTTGTGAAGCTCCTATAAGCAGCTTGGCACTGTGACAGGGGTGGAGGACAAATAAATAAATCAGATCCCTGGCTGATTTCTTCTTTTATGGGGTTGCTATTATAGACAGGAGGGGGTTTTGTAATGGACTTAGATAGGAGCAGAAGAGCCGAATTAAATTTTCTTTGGAAAGGTGAACATTTACACGAGCTTGTCTACATGAGACCAACTGGTGGAGCATCACCCATATATGTACATATAATCCTCTTTACTTCTGTTACAAGACAAATAGTTGAGCACTTTGTCTTTTATGCGCTTCAGATTACTTGGAAAATTCAGCATTATTGTTACAGTGTTATACAAGAAGAATTTAAATAATTTGCCTGAAGTCATCAAATGTGTAAGTGGTAAAAGTATAAATAAAAATCAGATAATCTGACCAATGGCTCTGTTTATTCCTACAACACTATTCTGATATCAGAATGGTGTTAATGCCTCCCTCTGTACTTGCTTTTTTAAACCAAAATCAAAATAAAGTTTCATAAATTAGAGCAATCTGTTTCAATAATATTATCAATTTATTTAGGATCAATTTTACCAGGTTTTTCATGCTGAACACTTTATAGTGATGATCTCATTTAGTGACTAAAATGCCCTAAAAATACTCCTGATTTCTTCCACATAAAAATTCAGAGAGTTTAGCTTTATAAAGAGTATGTAATTTACTAGTTGCCTGGCTTTGATTGCTAAAGTCGAGGTTTCAATTTTGGTCCGTTCAAAGGCAAAGTCTGTGCTTTCAAAATAACAAAAAACAACTATGCAATTATTTCAGTTCTTTCAGGTGTAAACTGCTAGTGTTGTCTATAAATGCCATACCTGTTTAAAACATTGCAAAACACACTATCTTTCACACAAATGACTAACCGAGTATAGCAAGAAAGTTATTAAGTGAAGCGAACAAAGAAGCCAAAGAACCGAGGAGAAGATAAAAAATGAATCCACAACTTCAGTTGTCGGGAATGCTGTGTCAGAGATGGAAGGCAGGAAAGGAGGGAGACAGAAAAGCTATGCCAAATAGCCGGGGATGCTTTTGTTCATGTCACGGAGAGCAAGCTTAGCTACAAACAATGTTCACTGAAGAGTAGAACTTGCCTATGGAGATGCTGAATTTATTCACATGTATTTAACCGATTCCTATATTGTGGTGCCAAGTAATAAAAAATAATTTTGTAATAGGCCTTAAAATAAAATGTGAGTTAATGGAAGGATGAGGTTGTCATAAGGCTCCACTCTTCTTTAGAAGGAATTAGGAAAACCTGATTTCAGTGCTGCTGACATGTCCAGGGGATTTGTTGGTTTGACAAGGAATTTATTTTGATGGTCATAACCTATCACAAGAAAAAACTTGGTAGAGCAACACAGCTCCCAAATCTCTCTCCTTCTTCTAGTGTCTAATCTAGCATCAATCAGGAAACATAGCTCAGGTGTTATCATTGCTAAAAATTTCTTAAGTTACTAGTAAATATTTTATATTCTGCCTGAAAAGTAAGCCTAAGTTTTGGAGGCACATAACTTTCATGTTTGCTGTCCTGTTCTCTTTGCCAGTAATCGTCCTTTCTTACTTTGTTTCATGTTGATGCATCTGCACAAAATCTGATATAGAGAGAAAGGAAGACTTTCTAACATTTCCCATCCACTTAAAGGCAAAGAGGCAAGCTGCAAAGATATGGATTCAAGGTTTACAACTTTACAAACATATGCACAGCTATTAATGCATATGTCCCTCAATGTACACTATAGGGCAGGGTATTAGGTGATGTGGAAACATGATGGCAAGGCTGTTTCAGTGCAGGAATCTGCTCATTGTTGAAACAAACGATGAAGAAGGTGGTGCTTAGTCCAGTCTTAGCATTAACTTTTAATTGTTGCACAGGTAGAGGTATTGTCCAACCATGATAACCCTCCCTACCTCTACACACACACACACACACACACACACACACACACACACACACACTTCTTAAATAATAAGCATACAAAAGTAAACATTTGATTTGACTAACTAGGATGTTGCCTTAAAATATAATATTGACAAAAATCACAAAACAAACAAAAACCCCTCATCTTGATAAAAAAAAAAACATTTATCCACTAAGCACTCTGTTAAACATCTTACAAATATATCTCATATGTTCTTTACAACATTATCACAAGGGCACTAATCATATCCTCCATTTATACTAAGCAATTTATCTAATGTCAAATTGCTGGTAGTGGCATAACCAGATTTAAATTCAAATTTGACAATCTCCAGACCCAGGTTCTTCCACCCCCCTTCATGTTGCCTACAGGCATGCCAAGCCTCCTAACGGGGTCTACAATGTCACTATCTGCCAATTAATCACCAAAGACCTATTGATTCTTATATAAATATTTCCTAAGTCCATCTATGTTTCTTTGTTCTAAACCTTCATTGTCTTTTCTTGGACTCTGGCCTCAGCTTGCCCTTTTGTTTCTCTTCCAGTACTTTATCCACTTTCTACACTGAAATCCAAAGAGTCTTCCTGAAATGTATACCTTATCAGACCCTTCTGTTGCTTAGAAGTATGCAGATATTTCTGATTATTAGCCTCATGATCAATTCAGAACTGGTCTTTGCGGTACATGAAGTTCTTTATCATTTGACTCTTGCTCACTCCAACAGTGTCATTTATCTCCACTAGCAGCTATCTTCTTCATTTCAGCACACTATAACTTGTATTCCCACCTAAACATGCCATGCTCCTGGTCACCTCTAATGGGAACACATCTTTGATCCTTTGTCAAGGTCATCCTTTTCTCCATTTCTGCCCTGGGTTTAATTAATACCAAATGTCCTTCAGGATTCAGCTCTGCAATTTCTCCCTCTTTGAAGCCTTTCTTGAGAGTGGTTCTCTACAGAGGTCTTCCATGGCATACAACTCTACCAGAGGCAGCACTTATACCCTAGAAACACTCTAAATTTCTCTTTATTTTTCTCTTTTTCAGCTCCTTTGAGTTTAGGTGGCTTAGCTAAGAAAACAAAGCCATTAACTGGGAGAATAAAAATTCAATTCCAGTTCCACCCTCTCTCAATTGCTTGAATATAATCTCATGGTGATTAGCATTCTAACTTTCTTATCACTTCTAGTTAAAAATAGAGATGGAGAAATTTCCATATGTGTTTATTCCTAATCCATCATATATTTGTTACAACTTTCATCACCATAATCACCAAAATAATAATTCATGTAATTATTCTACAATGTTCTGTTAACTTTTTCACCATTTTGCCTTGTTTTGTGCTGGTCCCAGCCTATCAATAACCAAAATGGCTGCACAGGCTCTTGTGGTTCTTATTATTATTGCAAGATGCCCTCCGCAATAACCATCAGGAAACTTTGGTGGGGGGTGGGGGGAGAAAAAGTTTATTGTTCACAAGTCTTGGAAAGCACCTGGCACATCTGGTGCCACACAGGAAGGTCACAGGTGGAGAAAGACAAAGAAAGGGTGCTGACCTGGGGATCTGCTCTAATTGGCATTTAAGATGAGGGCCTGTTTTTACAGGCTCTTGTTTTACTGGTGAATTTCAAACATAAGGGCAGGAATTTAAAGCACTGGAAGAAAAAAAAAAACAAGTGATTCAAATAGTCAACAAAATTAACCAGGATGCTACAACAATGTGGGGATAGTGGATGGCCAGGTTCTCTCTCTCTCTCTCTCTCTCTCTCTCTCTCTCTCTCTCTCATATTATATTATATGATATATCAAGTCAATATTTCATTTCAGAGAGGAAGGGAGAGGGAGAGAAAACATCAATGATAAGAGAGAATCATTGATTGATTGGCTGATCAAGCCCACAACCTGGGTATGCGCTCTGAATGGGAATTGAACCATGACCTCCTTGTTCATAGGTCGATGCTCAACCACTGAGCCATGCCGGCTGGGCTGACCTAGCTCTTTATCTAGTCCTTTGGCTGGCAATGGCTTTATTCAAGACAGCCATCTTTGACGTGGATGCCAGTCTGCAATGAGTGCATCAGCAGTCAAGGTTGAAATCAGGCACTTGTATTACAAAACAAAGGAAACCACTGTCAGGGCTTACAGGACACTCCAAAAACCTCTAGATTTAAAGAGAATTTAGAACACCAGTTCCCAAACTTTGTTGCATTTTGAAATTTGGGGGAGTTTTAAAAACAGTGATACCTGGATTCCAGCTCCAGAAATTCTTTTTTTTTTTTTTAGCATATTATACTTTTATTATTATAGATTTGCAATAGTTTTGTATAAAAATATAGTAAAGTATATGTTTGAATTCTTTTTTTAATATATTTTTTATTGGTTAAGATATTACATATGTGTCCTTGTCCCCACGTTACCCTCTACCCCCCCCCATGCCCTCCATCCCCCCCGTTGTCAGTGTCCATTGGTTAGGCCTATATGCCTGCATTTAAGTCCTTTGGTTGATCTCTCCCCCTTACCCCACCCTCCCCTAGTATGATCTTTTTAATGGA
>NW_006383013.1:7615647-7629598 GCF_000327345.1 Myotis davidii | reverse complement strand
TGAGTCGCAGTGTGTTTTTCTTTCCTTCTAGTTGTAGAATTTAGACTCAGCCAGCCTTCCTGTGGTTCTGGATGATGTCCGTTGTGTGTTTTTGAGGTATTATTCAATTGTTGTGAGAGGCAGCAATTTCCCAGTGTTTATCTATGCCGCCATCTTAGTTTCTCCTCCAGAAATTCTGATTTATTTGTTATGGGATATTGTGTAGGCAGCAGGCTTTTTTTTTTTTTTTTTTCAAAACCTATGAGATCATTTTAACAAGCCATAGGGCTTGAGACTAACTGGCTCTGAAAAGATCTAGTTTATAGCATCTTCTCAAAAATGAGGCAAGTAAAGTGTAGAGATTAAGTGACTTGTCTGGGGTTAAATGATACCATTCCTGGGAGTGATTAATCACCTGTAATGGATTCCTGAGTTGAAGATTGGCTGCCTATGCAGATACAATTAGGTAAGGTTTCAGGAGTGTCCCCACTGAATGCTGCTACAGGGAGGAAAGAGAAAAGCCCTCTCTTGCCTAGGAGGTCACAGCCCTCCTCTGCTTCCCAGTAAGATAGCCTTACTCTCCACTTATATTATGTTTATAACTCTTTTCAGATCCATGTCAACTATGTTCATTAAGTACTTTTGTTAGATATTTTCAGATCTATTATATAATTTTTCTATAATTTTGCTATAGATTATTTGTTGATCTAACTTTTTAAAAAGTTGTAACCAGAATAAGCAGTGGGTTTGAATTTTAGGCATAGATATCATCAAGAAACTATGTGGGAAATGTTAGTATAGACAGCAATATAATTCATACGATTAAGAGGAGGTGCTTTGGAATCAGTCAGCATGGACTGTAAGTCCTCACCGTTGCTCACCTGAGCTGCATTTGGATATGTCACTTGATTTTTCTGAATTTCTATTTCCATACAGAGGATAATAATTGTGTATCTATGATGGTAAATATTAGCCCCTATAAATTTATGATATATATGTGAGGGGCATATTGATGATAGAAAAGAAGCGGTGGTCACTCCAATATGGCTGGAGGATATGTAGAAAAGGTTTTATAAAGAAAGCTACAAGGTCACTTGAGTTTCAAGAGAGCAATTGGTATTTCATTGTATTTATATGGCCATATTTTTCTAAGTGAATAAATTGAGACTAGAGAAGTTAAATCCCTTATATTAATATAATCAACATACTTGTGGTTTTAGAATTGAGCTCTAATTAGACTTAGTCCTCTCTCCACAATGTCCTTGTTTATTTAGGCTTAGCATTCAAAATGTAGCACAAACATCCTTATATCCAACCTCCTGTTAACACTAAAATTATTAGCTAGACAATACTCTTTCCCATTTTGGGTTGAAAATTTTTCACAAACTAAGCACATCCAAGTGATGCCAATTCTCCTGGTTAAAATTTCAGGCTATGGGGCTATGAGGCTTCTGGGAATAGGAGTCACTCCCTGGAAACAAAACAGAGATAAGACTATAATGCTAATTAATAAAATATTCGTTCTGAGCAGATCTTTCTGAAGGAAGTACAGGTTGCCCTAGGCATGTGCTTTTGAACTCTACAGAACGAGTCTAAGTCACTTTTTCTTTTCCCCAGAGTTCAGGATTCATAAACCATCTTCCTCTGAAATGGAAATAGAACTTCGCTGGGTTTGCATGCCCTCCAGTAGTATAACATTGGACAATTCTAAATCTTCAAGCCATACTTTCTTTATCTGCAAAATGAATGGATATCAGCTATTTTGTAGGGTCAGTATGCGGACTGAATATAATAAAGCAGGTAAAATATTTTATTAAGTTCTGTATTGTAGTCATAATCCTGCTTCCACCCAAAGTACAACCATTGACTAGTATAAGCAGATTGAAGACCATAAATACTTCTTCAGGGCAAACATTCCGGCTCCAGTGAAACCCAGTGATACTGCTTCATTTTTCACCCTGTCCTAGTATTGAGAGGAGTTAATGGTAAGTTCTTGGGCTCATGAAGTGATGGATGATTAACTAATTAAGAAATATTCTCTTTCATTATTTCTAATCTATCTCAGAAAAACATTATCTAATTGATTCTATGAGCAAATTCCTTGTTTCAAAGAAGCTAGCAAGAAAAAACAAAACAGATGGAAAGCAATGAGGGAGCCAATCAAAAGTATTTTGGAAATCTTTAAAAAGATCTAGGAAATATAAGAGATTTCTAATGGGATCCTGGGCTCCAATTTTCTGTTCTCAATTAGTTAATGCATTTCATTCTTTCATCAATTACAGCCCATAAAAGCCCATCAGGTCTGCTTTTCCTCTCCTGGAATAGGATCCCAACGGGAAAACAAAACAACAAAAAATTGCTTCTCAGAAACATAGAATGAATGTGCGCTGAGAAATACCGCTGGCAGCACACTTTTCCCTTCATAGGGAAAATAAAAAGAAATCATTTCCTACATCTTTAGAATCTGAGACCAACTGTAAATCAGCTGATGGCAGAAGGCCTCCAGGGGAGGAAAAATAGCTTCATCATTTCATTGGCTGTCATTTTTTTAGCAGTGTCCATCTCATTCTACAGCCCTCTCTTCTTATTCTTTGCTTTGCTTTTTGAAATATAGGTTTCATTTACAAGTTAAGAATCAAAACACATAACTCTACATAGAAAAAGAGTAAAGCACCAGAAAATACTATCCTGAGACATGGTCTTTCTTGCTTTAACAGTCAAGTCATAGGTCAAATACCAGTAAGCAACTAAATATGGAGCATGTTAGGTATTTTTCTTTAAAGGACCAGTCAGAGATCTGGGTGTTTTGGAGAATACAAATGCATATATCTTCATAATATTCATAATTTTCTCTGCCTTAATTGACTAAACTCAGGAATGTCTGTGCCTAAATAGGACTATCAAAACTAAAAATACCAAGGGATCTTCCAGGTATTTTTTAAATAGATGAGGAAACTGGAGGCCTTTTGCCTTTTTATTATATTTGCACATCAAAATGCCTTGAATATGTACGTCACTGTACTTTGGTCCTAATACCTTAAAATAGATCCACAAAGGTTATTTGAAAAAGAAAAAGGAAGTTGCTCCCATCACTGACACAATTCAGTATTTCTGAATTAAGACTCAAGGGGAGCACCTGAAATAAGGGAAATAGTGGGCTTTAAAATGTAATTCTATCAGATAGGGATTCTTTGGGAAGTCTTTTGTTTTCCCATCTCCACTTTTTATGATTCTAGATTAAATATATCTATGATCAGACCATGTTAGACCCTTGGTACCAGCACTTTCTAAACGCAGATGACAAATATTCCTGTGTGTTTCCAGCCCAGCTGGAGTCCAACCACTGGTGAAGAAAAATAAGGCTATTCTCTCGATAGCTAGTTCCTCAGTAATTGACATTCTGTACACGAAGGTCTTATTTCAAATGGCAAATGGCTTTATTACATTAGATGAATAGGATGAGGGGAGAGAACTGACTGAGCATTTCCTTTGAGTCAGGCAATGACTCAAGATGAGGGATTCCTTTACACAGCCTTACAACAATTGAAATAGCTCAGGAGGAGGAGGAGGAAGAGGGGAGAGGGAGAGGAGCAGAAGAAGGAGGAGGAGGAGGAGAAGGAGGAGAAGGAGAAGGAGAAGGAGAAGGAGAAGGAGAAGGAGAAGGAGAAGAAGAAGAAGAAAGAAGAAGAAGAAGGAGAAGAAGGAGAAGGAGAAGGAGAAAAGGAGAAGGAGGAGAAAGAGGAGGAGAAGGACAAGGAAAAGCAAAAGAAAGAGGAGAAATACTACTAAATAAAAAGGCAAAATAATCACAGAGTGTCAATTAGATAAAATTACATTTTATTCCATTTATTCTATCCTGCTTTCATCTCTGGTGGAACACTTGGACAAAATTCACTCTGCTTTATCCTTTATCAGTCACAGTAAGCCTTAACAGTCAAGTCATAGGTCAAATGCCAGTAAGCAACTAAATATGGAGCATGTTAGGTATTTTTCTTTAAAAAGAAAAAGCATGGATTAATCATGGATTAAGCAAGGATTAATCAAGTATCTAACACAACACCTAACATCACTGAGGTTAGTTTTTATCTTTTTTAAAAAAATATATTTCTTTATTGATTTCAGAGAGGGAAGGGCAAGGAGAGAGAGATAGAAACATCAATGATGAGAGAGAATCATTGATCGGTTGCCTCCTGCACCCCACCACTGGGGATCGAGCCTGCAACCCAGGCATGTGCCCTTGGCCGGGATTGAACTTGGGGCCCTTCAGTCCACAGGCTGATGCTCTATCCACTGAGCCAAGCCGGCCAGGGCTAGTTTTTATCTTTAACTCCAAGTACGGAATCCAGTTTTGTGCACACAATGTATGTAGAAATGTCTAGAATTATTTATTAAAGCACACATTATCTGAGTTTTTTCAGTCTCATAATGCCCTGTGAGTTCTTTCTTCTTTTTCACTGTCCTTTCCGCCCCCTCTCCCTAAGTTAGTTCTCATTTTTGAACTCCCAGACACAATGCCATTTTCAGGGGAGCACAGGTCCCAGGTTCCAATCTTTGGACTCTCCACCTAGCCTGTCTTCTCCCAGCACATGATTTGAACAGTGCTGGCTCTTCCTTCCCCTTTTGCTCTTTCCCATTTTCCTTCTAAACAGCATCACCCTCAACTTTCCTCACTGACTCAGTCCCCATCAGATGGACTTTGTACTGATAAGGCTATACATGTGCTGGGGGACATCAATCATAGGTCTCACTATATCATATAGTTTTGACTTACATTGTCCCTTCAAGTTCTTGATCCAAGTTTGTCCTAAATTTATCAAAAATTTAGGAGGAAATATGAGAGATTTGTCTTTTAAAAAAATATTTTACTATGTGCCATTGCAAATGTTAAATTCCCTATTCATATCATGTTTCTATCCCTTTACCTCCTCTCTTCTGGACTTTTTCAGATCA
Organism: Myotis davidii; assembly: GCF_000327345.1. Lineage (NCBI taxonomy): Eukaryota > Metazoa > Chordata > Mammalia > Chiroptera > Vespertilionidae > Myotis > Myotis davidii. The sequence goes on along the minus strand of NW_006383013.1, from coordinate 7,624,669 downwards.
GGGTCCAGTCATCTCACCAGAGATCATAATTCCTAGGAGAATATTTTATCTCCTTATAATATCTTTCTGTATAGCCCTGTCTCCACATACTATAAGACAATAGTTTTCAAATTTACTCCTCTACTAGTAGGCTGTATTGCTCACATTTTTAATAAACAGAGCTTAATTTCCTCTCTTTATGGTTTTGCTATATTTTGCTAAATGACTTTAGATAAGTCACCTAACATGTATGTTTCCACACGTATCTTTTAGATATAACAGTTAATGCACATGACGGTTCTTTAAAATTTTAAATATATGATCTTATAAGTGCTAATTCTGAATCATCTTTCTGAGGCAATCTTGTTGCCTTTCTTTTAAAGGATATGCTTAAGAAGCCTGTTAAAGCTCTATCCAAACAAGAAACCACTGGTCCAAAGAGATTCTACTTAGGAAGCTGAAGTGGAAAACAGTGAAAATTAGGCAATTTGTGACTGGACATGAAGCAAAGTAATCATGAAGAAAACATAAGGTGGAGAGTCCACCACAAACCATTAGCGAACCAAAACTTAGTAAACCAAACTAATAATTATCTAGAAATTATAAATAAGTACAGGATAAAGTCAACTAGAAATGAGAAAACTTAGAAAACAAAGAAAATGGATCAAGACAACTAGCTCATTTAAATTCATGGTATTGTGCTGGATAGTTTTTATTTACCTTTGCAAATATACATTCAAACTCTACTCACTTACTTGGTTCCCAGAGACACATCCATGTCCATAGCTTGCACTACCCAGCCTGTTTTGCCTTTTGGCCTCTGATTGACCTTCAAGTTCTGAGCACTTGTGGCATTTTGTTTTATAAACCATCTTTCAATCTAGCTACCCCTACAACTTGATCCAACTCATCCCACCATCTTTTCTCCAGAAATTCAAATCAGACCATTTCTTATCTGAGAACCCTTCAGTATCTTCCCAGAACACTTAGGAGAAATCCCAATTATTGCATGATATAAAATGTCCTGAATAATCAGGCCCTTGCTTTTTTAAAAAAAACCTTATTTTATGCAACTTCTTTTACTTAGGTAGTCTAACTACATCATTATCATACCACATGCTTTCCTGACCAAAGGCCTTTGCACGTTGTATTCCCACTCTTTTGAATACTCTTCCAATATACCCCCTCACTTTGCACATGGCTAGATCCTGCTCATCTTTCACATCTCAGCTTTAGTATCACCTCTTCAGGGAGATCTTTCCTGCTCATTTGCTCTGAGTAGTCCACCGTGACTAATTCTTACTTGGGCCCTTTATTTATTTCCTTGTTAGCATTTACCTCAATTTATAATTATTTTCTTTATTTCTCTTAGGAATCTAGTACAAGAGTATCTGCATGACTAGTTTGCATATGCAATGTAAATTTGAAAATGTATGCAAACCACATTAATCTTCCTGACCAATATGTACAACAGATTATTTTCCAGAAATTGTGTTGGCTCATATTACTCAGATGCTGTTATTTCCACACAGTATATTGCAGTACATTTACTGATGACCAGGAGGCATTTTTATAAATAAAAACTAAACCACACTTGTCAAAATAAAAGAACAAGTGTGATGAGAGTTGACTGTTTAGATCAGATATTCTCTTCTCTTGAGCAGTCAGAATACTAACCGCTCAGGGGGTTAAAGCCAGCATAGGAAGATAACTGATGCACATGAAACAATGAGTGAGAAGCAGAGCAAATGAGTACATTTGCTGAATTCAAGTATTCTAGAATATATTTCCTGTATACAAAATGAGAGAGGCAATGAAATTGATTCAAAGTAAATGGAAACCTCAGTGAACTAGAATAAAATAACATCATTGCTTTTCTTTCAAAGGAATGTTTGCATATTATATTTTGGTTATTATAAGACACTGTGTTAGATTCTGTTCTATGGATAAGCCTAGGGTCCTCTAGGACCCTCGGGAGGGGCACGCGAATTTTTATGTGGGTAGAGAGGTAGGTGACAGGGGGTAAGAGCAAGATAACATAGTGTCTTATAGCCTGGATTTGGAAATAACCTTAGAAATGATCTAATCTAATGTCATTTTTTTTCTAATGAAGTATATGAGGTCTGTATGAGTGAAATGAATTCCTCAATTTCTCAGAGCCTGAGAAATGCAAACCTTAAAAGAGGACTTGATGTCCCCAGATGCCTAGCTGAGGATTCTCACTCTTCACCATCAATTAACTCTATTAGTATCTGTTCTTGGTTGAAGGTGTCCCCCAAAAAGATCTGTTCAAATACATGTTACCTGTGAATGTCACCTGTTATAGAAACTAGGTCATTCTCATCCAATGACTGGTATCTATATAACATAAAGGAGAGGGAGCTTTGCATATTGATACAGAGGAGACACCAAGAGAAGAAGACCATGTGAAGAAGGAGGTAAAGATTGGAATGATGACAGGATTCATGAGGGGCCATCATCAGGTCTAAGGGTTTAGCTATTGAAGTTGAAAACAACAACCTAATGATATACCTACAGACCATAGACCATGAGGATTGCTGGCAACCACCAGTAGCTAGGAATTGACAAGAAAATATTTTTCTATAGGGAGAAAAGCCCTGATGACACCTTAATTCCAGACTTTTAGCCTCCAGAATTTCTCTTTTTTTATGCCACCTATCTGTGGTAATTTGTTATAGCCACCCTAGGAAATAAATACACTACCAACAATGGGCAAATCTTACTACTATATCATGTTCAGTGAGAGACTGTCCCAACAGCCTCTTCAACCTCCTGCCAACCATATGGAGTCAATACCCCACTGATGCATGCACCCCCATGAATCACTCAACTGTGATTTTTCTACTTATTTTTCTATCCAACCAGCTCATCTGCTCTATGAGAACAAAAATAATGTTTGTTTGTTTGCTTGCTTGCTTGTTTTTACCATTTGTGATGGTCAATTTTATGTGTCAACTTGACTGGGCTAAAAGATGCCCAGCAAGCTGGTAAAATGTTATTTGTGAGTGTATCTATGAAGGTGTTTCTTAAAGAGATTAGCATTTGAATTGTTAGACTGAGTAGAGATCATTGCTTTCACCAGTGTGAATTGTTCTCATCCAGTCCACTGAACAAAAAGGTGGAAGAAAGACAAATTTGCTCTCTCTGCTTGAACTGAGACATCCATCCTTGGACATTGGTACTCCTGACTCTTAGGACTCCACACTTGAACCAAAACTGACATCACTGACCCTCTGGTTCTCAGGCCTTCAGACTCAGACTGGAACTTACACCAGTGGCTCTCCTGTTTCTCACGTCTTGGGTTTGAACTAGAATTTCACCACTGACTTTCCTGGGCCTTCAGCTTGCAATTGGCAGATCATGGAACTTCTCACTCTGAATAATCATATGAGCCAATACCCCATCATAAATCTCTATCTATCATCTAATCATCTATCTCTATCTATCTATCTATCTATCTATCTATCTATCTATCTATCATCTATCTATATTCTATTAATTTTGTTTCTCTGGAGAACCCTGAATAATACATCATAAGAGGAAATCAATAAGTATTTATTAAGTCAAAATAAAAATAGAAAGGACAAAAATATGACTAGACACTTCAACAATAAAGATGATGGTCAATGAGCTCTTGAACAATTGCTCAATATTAACCATTAAAAATACAATTAAAACCACAGTGTGCTACCACTAATTACCCACTAAAAAGCTAAAATTAAAAAAAGACTGAAGATATCCATCAAATATTAACAAGTATCTAAAATACTCAGGATGTTTTATTCTTGGTGGGAGTGTAAAATTGTAAGACCATTTTTCAAAAAGGTCTGGCATATCCTTATAAAATTAAATGTAGGCTAAACCTGTGATCCAGCAATTTCACTCTCAGGTACTGATTCCCTCTCCCCCAAAAGGAAATATATGTCCACAAAGTACTTGTACAAGAATGTTGATCAAAGCTTTATTATTAATAGCCTAGGACTAGAAATAGAGTAGGCATCCATCAATATGATGATGATAAGCAAACCAATATGCTCACATACTAAAATTCATTACTCAGCAATGAAAAGAAACAACATACTGATCCACAGAATATAGATAAATTTCAAAAATATTATGCTGAGTAAAACCAGCCCCAAACCACGGAGTACCTACTGTATGACACCATTTATAAAAAGTTCTAGAATAAACGAGACAATTCTATTTTAAAATAAAGCGAAATAATACTTTTCTCTGAGGACATGAGGTGGGCATGGCTGGAAAGGGATATAGGCAATTGTCTCAGTTTCAAGATGGAGTTGGTTTACACAGCTGTATGCATCTGTCAAAATTCAATGATATACTTTTGACTTATGCATTTCATTATATATAAATGTTACACCAAGAAAAAAAGAACTGTAAACTATAAATATTGATGGTATGTTTAGATGCTTCGAGAACTGATATCTGAAACATAATTCCAATGAACCAAAATAAAAATAGATTGAATGAATATAAAGGTAGGTGGATAGGTAGCTATATAATAATACAAATATAGCAAAAATAAGTCACTAAATTTAGATAGCGTGTATATGTATGTTCATGGTCAAGTCTTCCAACTTCTTTTAAAATGTATTTTTATTGTTTCCAGAGAGGAAGGAAGAGAGAGAGAGAGAGATAGAAACATCAATGATGAGAGAGAATCATTGATTGGCTGCCTCATGCACGCTCCCTACTATATATGAAGCCTGCAACCCGGCATGTACCCTTGAGTGGAATCAAACCTGGTACTCTTCAGTTCATATGCCAATGCTCTATCCATAAGCCAAGTCTTCCAACTTTTATGTAGATTTAAACATTTTTATTAAAAAATATTATGGAAGACTTCATAAAATACAAAGGCATTAAAAGTGAGTGAATCCATAAGTTAAAACTTAATAAAAACAACTTGAATTGGCAGAATAAAACAATATAAGATTCAAAACATCACAGTACAGTGCTAGAAGAGCCTGATTTAGAGAATCAGCCTTCACTGCTGTAAAGCTTCGGGCAGGACTAGAACCCAAGGCAAACGCCGATCAGCCTGGACCTTCTGTATGGGGTTTGGAAAGAAACATCCACATTGCCTGACTTAAAAATCTTCTTTGTTGGAGCTCAGGCTGTCTATCCATCTCCCTCAGCCCACACTAAAAACCAGCAGAAAATAATAGATGGCTTCGCTGAATTCTCAGTGAAAACAAGTCCAGCCAGGAAGAAAAATACATCTCTGCCCTACTAGGCTTCTCCCCAGGCCCTGCCTAGAAGAATGTGGCCCTGGTACAGGGAGAGCAGCCCTGTGGTTTGAGAGCACCTGTCTGCAAGGAAAGGCCTTTGAACTGCTGTTGCTACCTGCAGAGTTGGAGTAAAATGGAGACAAATGACTACTTTCCAAGAAGGAATAGCCTGTGTGAGGTACTGATTACTTGGGGAGCTGCCCTGCCCTCTGAAACCCTGCTCACTTCGGTGTATGTTGGTCTGTTGGTCTTGCAGAGGCTAAGATTACAGGATTCATGAGGGGCCATCATCAAGGTCTAAGGGTTGTCTATTGAAGTTGAAAACAACAACCTAAGTCACCAAATTCCATTCCATCCCCTGCAAAGAAAAAGATGAAAAAGAGCTTTATCTGGTTGCTGTGTTCAACTGCTCCTGGTGGTCAAGGAAACATGTAATCTTTAGCCCAATTCTTTAGTCACACAACAGACAATGGCTCATGAACATCCACTGACGTATTTGTAAAACAAACAGCGAGCAAAAATCTTCTCTCTGAGAGTAATAATTTGATTTTTCAATTTGATTTTTTTTAAACCCTAAGTACATCTAATCAAGCATTGAGGAATGAGGAAGGGTAAAGCATTAGATTCAGACTCCAAAACTCCTGAATTTAAGCCCTAGCTCTGTCTTCTTGTTTTGTTATATTAGGCATGTCATCTCTACTGATGTCCATTTTCTTTAAGCCACATTTTGCAAATTTAATGTCGGTATCATTTGGGGTATTAAATTTGCAAGTAGTCTAACAACCAAGTCATACTGGCTTAAGTAGCAAAAGAAATTCATTAGCTGTTAGCATTGAAAAGTGCTCAGACAAAATTATATCCAGCAGTTGAAAACATTGGAAGGGGTCATTATTTCTCTCTCTCTCTCTCTCTCTCTCTCTCTCTCTCTCTCTCTCTCTCTTTCTCTTTCTCTCTCTGTCTCCCTCATTCTCTCTCTTTCTCTCTCTCTCTCTTCTATTTCATATCTTCTTTGTCTTCTTTCTCAGCAACGTTTGCTTTTTTGATCCAACATAGTTGTCAACAAAAGAATCGGATGAAAGGACAGAACATGGCAATAATAAAACCCTGATTACTATGGTAATGACACAATAGGGAAATCTAGGATCAAACATGTCAGAAGTGGAATAACAAACATGCCCCCTCCTGGAACTATCCATTTCTGTAATGCCATCTGTTGGGAAGGCAGACATCACAAGACTTATCACCCCCTTTGGGTTCATCCAGCCAGCATCCCGGGCCTGAAAAGTTCACCTACATGGAAGCTGAGTACAAAGCTGTTCCTCAGCCCCGGATTCTTCTTCCTTGTTAGAAGAACATTTTCCTCACTTCTGGGAACCCAGTGAAATTTCTTATTTTGCTTAAGTATGTGGGTCATATGGCACCTACCACCCCCACCAGTAGAATGCCACCTACCCCCATTGATGGAAGGGAGTAAGGTCTTCACAGTAGAAGAGGGATGAGTGAAGTCCATCACCCTGCACAGGCCATCAGGAGGGATCCCTGGCCATGGGAGACCAGAGTACACACAGACGCTGAACTCACTGCCTCTCTTCTCCTTTCTCTGAGAAAAGTGTAGTTCCAACCTGTGTGTTGAGTCATCCTGCTAACTACCAACCTGCAGGAGATATGGTGGGTCAGGTCTTTGGGCTCTTAGTTTGCGGGTTGACAGTGTTATGATCTTTGCTGTCCTTTGGAATTCTCACTTGGGATTAGTAGCTAGATCTTCCTGCTTGACAATATCTACCCTGGGAACGCATCTTTTCAATTAGTTCAGAAGGGGAAAGGATCTCAGCAAACATCTACATGGGAGTCATTGTCCTCAAATGAGTCTAGAGCCTAAATCAAGCAGCCTGTAGGGTCACAGGAGTGGGGCTTTTTAGCCACTCCTAGAGCTGGTGTTAGAATCAGCTTCCCTCAGACACATTGTCTAAACCTTAGGAGGAGAAAGCCAGTATAAAATAGAAGTATCATTACAAAAAGTAAGGGGAAATGGATGCTAGGTGTCTTGAAGAGCTAATATCCGCGACAAAGCCAATTGCTAGGAAGCTCATGAGTTAATGGGTTTAAATACATTTTATAAACTTAGAATCACATCTATTTTAAAGTAACATGTTCTCAAAATCAAAACAATAAGGAACAGATATGAGTTTAGAGAATCTGTAAACAGATCACTTCCCCCGAAGCATAGAACTTTCGTGTGTTTAAAAACAATAGTAAAGTCAAAAGAAACAATTTAAATTAATGGGTCTACTAAAGAAGTCCTGCTGCAGCACATAAGCAGGGTTCTAAGATCCCACTGTTTTTTTCTTAATTAATGATGAAAATATTTGAGGTAATTAACACAGTTGAGAGCGGATTAATTATCTTTGATCTTTTTAAAGGATGCTTTGCACAGTTATTTAATGTTTAGAAAGTGTTCTGAAATTTACGTTCCAACTGGTTTCTGCTCACATATATAAATCATGACACTAACATAGAATTTTATATTAATTAGAAGATGGGAAGCATTTTTCAAACAATATTTCATTGAATGGTAAAATGACCACAGCATAAGTAGTAAAAGAAAAACGGTAAGCTTCGTGGATAACATTGCTGTAATTCTATAAGATTTTGTGAAATTTTCAAGGATGTTTATCCAGTTTAAAAAAACTTTTTAAACATATTCAAAATGTTTATGACTACATATGGGGCTTATACTATAACTGAGAATTTCTTACATTTGTTCTATATTTTATAAATTTTCTATAAGTTTGTATTAGCATTATTATAGCAAAGTGAAATATCTTACTTACAAGGATTCAAATGATAAAATTAGCTCACATAAGTTAGTACAAAACACTGTTTTCAAAGTATATCCTCTCCCTTTCCAGAAAACTAACTCAGTTCCATCTCTACAGCATAGTTTGAGGCAAGGATGGAGATAGTAGTGTAACTCAGAAATACAAATGCCAATAAGACTATCTCCTCCCATGTCCTCATCCTTTTTCTGCCTCTCACATAGCAAAGTCCAAATGTCTTGGTTATCATTTGCCTTTATTCTATAACAAATGTAATCTCCAATTTGTATCTTTCTTCTGTCATCCACAGTGTTCTGCATATGACCTGTGATGTTTCTCCATGTAATATTAACAGGAAGAAAAAGTAGTGGATGACAGAAGGGAGTAAACAAAAACATTAAATTAATAAGGAGGTCAAATAAATGTAACTGGTATGGAAGAGATTTTACATTTCCTGAATCCGCTTTTAAATATTTTTCATGTTAAATACCAAGTCAGGGATTTAAATGAGTGCTGTGCTTCTTGAAGTCAGGAATCACACTGCCTTTATTTATGGCCAGGCGATGCTAGCACACGCTAACAGCAGAGGTAGTTCATAGATGTTTGTTGAGCTCATGAACAAATGTGTGGGCTATGAAGAAAGAATTGCAATGTAAATGGCTGAGATGTGTGTAGAGTAGATAAATTTGTTTGTTGATGCTATTTAATATGAATGATGACATATTTTCTTTATAAGAATTTAGCCTATAATTACATTAAAATGTAAATATATATATATTAGAGGCCCAGTGCACAAAAATTTGTGCACTTGGGGGGGGGGGTCCCTCAGCCCAGCCTGTGCCCTCTTGCAGTCTGGGACCCCTAGGGGATGACCACGTGCTGGCTTAGGCCTGCTCCCCGTGGGATTGGGCCTAAGCTGGCAATCAGACATCCCTCTGGCAGCCCAGCAGCCCT
>NW_006383013.1:7606160-7615551 GCF_000327345.1 Myotis davidii | reverse complement strand
TAGATATAATTGATGATTTACAGAGAGGAAGGGAGAAGGATAGAGAATTAGAAACATCGATGAGAGAGAAACATCAATTCAGCTGCCTCCTGCACCCTCCCCACTGGGGATGTGCCCGCAACCAAGGTACAAGCCCTTGACCGGAATTGAACCTGGGACCCTTCAGGCCGCAGGCTGATGCTCTATCCACTGAGCCAAACCGGTTTCGGCCAGGTTTCTGGGGTTTTGTTTAGCTTCTATATTTGTAACAATGTTTCTTAGAGAGGAGCTCAGAGCTGGGCTGCAGCAGGCGGGGAACCTTGGCTTCCTCCATCACTGGAGCAAGCAAGCCTCCTGCTCGCTTCAGCTGCGTGGCTGCCGACCACCATCTTGGTTGGGTTAATTTGCATATCTTGCCAATTAGCCAATGGGAGGCCTTGCAAAGGTATGGTCAATTACCATGTTTGCCTATTATTAGATAGGATATATTTTTAACTTATGAATATATTTTATGCGAGTAGGCTTTGTATGAAATAGGACACCTGGCAGTTTTCCCCACTCCATTCAAAGATGTCTCTATGTCAAACAAATAAACAAGCAATCCACAATTATAAAGAAACCCAAGGCAGTAAGATCTATGCACTAAGGATATCTAATGGGATGTCTAAAATAGTGTGGCAGACAATCCATATCTGTTCTCCCCATCCTTATAATATTTAGAATCAGTTCCTTGATCCAGTAAATAATTACATTAGCACACAATTGAGCTCTATAAATAGAATAGATGCTCAATGAATAAATTCTTGCATATAGTAGTAATTTTTCCTAAATTTAAAGTAGAAAACTGATGTTGCATGTTAATTAAAAGAATGATTCCAATTTCTGTGACTGAGCTTTAATTACTTTAAAAAAAACTTTGTACTATAGGTTTTTCCTTTCAACCCCTTTCAAAGATGGAATAATAAATGTAATAGACGTATGAGGATTTATGATGTAGAAAAATAAAAGTCCTCACTGAAAAATCATAAGAGGACTTGTCAACACTAGCTGGTTGTGTTCAAGGTAGACATGGTTCTTGGGTGGGATGCATGTATTTATAGGTCTAAATGATGCAGTTCTGATAAATGCTGCTATAGTAGTATCATATCTTTCTGCAGAAACCTTCAGGGACCCTGTGAAATAGGCATTGCTTTATTCAGCCCCTCGACACACAATTTTAATACTCTGTCTACTGCTTAGGAGCCAGATCCTTAAGTCTTCCCCTTAGTTTTTATCAGGAGTCATCAGTTAAAGAACTTGACAGTGATCTTTTGACTTAATATAGAATAAAATGAGACACACAAGAAAAACAGAACTTATCTTAGTGGGCCTTATGGTTTCCAAAGAGTATTACAAAGAGATACAAATATTCAAAGCACATGTAACATACACAAGATACTCAAAGCTATATACCCAGAAGTAGACATGATAGATTATATTTTATGGGCATCATCAATTGAACTAGCTCTGAAGCAGTTCATTTGCAGTATATGAAATTCTTGTTCTTCATATCCTACAACACTTGGTTCAGCCCTTTTGTTCTGCATCCTGAATAATACTTGGATTACTAGTCTTTGTTGTTTTACCAATATGGTAAGTGAGAAATTGTATCTCTCTGTAATTTTATTAGTAAGTACTTCTTTGGTTGCAATTAGGTTAAGCACCATTATGTGTTTATTCTGCATCTTTATTTCCTCTTGGACAAGTTATTTTTATATTTTCTATTAGGTTTCTACAGTTAAAAAAAGAATTTTTAATACATGTTTATTGTCTATATGACTTATGGTGATTCACATACAGGGTGGGACAAAAGTAGGCTTACCAATGTGAGTATGTGAAACAGAGTTTATACTGTAATATTATTTACTAATTATCATATTATTTTCCATGTGAACAACTATAAACCTACTTTGCCCCACCCTATATACCTATACACACTAGTATATACATATACACAAACAGGAGGTGAAGGTGTAGACACTCACACACAAACACATTTATGACTAGCAGCACAGAACGTTATTCATGTTTGGATCGACACAAATACCAGTTTCCTCTTACCTCCATAATTCTTTTGTACTACATTGGGCATTAACATTTTAAACCAAATGGATAAACCATTGTTCAACTCTCCCAATATGAGTGCTTTAGAAATTTACCCTCAAGTCAAACCCCTGTATGCTGCAATTAAGTTTTTTGATATCTTATCCAGTCCTACCTTATTTTTCTCCTTGATAGTTTTTTTTTTTTTTTGCTATTACCCACCTATTCTCCTGACCAACACCACACACTTGCAAACAACTTTATTGGAGATAATATAAGTTACAGAATGTCAGAACTAGAAATGAACCAGACCCAGCCTCCCCCTTGGATACAGAAGAACCCTGAAGTCTTGAGTGAGTTTCTTAGGGGTGTGTGTGGGGGAAGTGTTCAGGGACTTGCCTAAGGTAGCAAACTTAATGATGGTCAGAGATAGGATGGCATCTGCTCTTCCCAAGTCTCTTTATGAAAGTCATTTGAAAATGTTATGTTCTTATTTACAGTAGGAGAGGAAGAGAGAAAGAGAGAGAGACTGAATAGTTAGAAAAATGGAGTGGAATTCATTCCTACCTACCATGTGGCAGTGTGGCCACAGTAGTGTTTTTGTCAAGTCTCCAAATTGGCATGATATGTCCTGAAAATAAGTTTAATACTTTCAAGAAAAGAGGAAAGGTCTCAACTAAAACTCAGAGAAATTCCCATTAATGGTATTTTTTGTTTGTTTTCACCACACCAACCAAGTCCAAATGGTCTCTTTATGACTTTTTGTGGTTAACAGGCTGAAATGACCTTGACTTCCTTGTATTTCTGGCCTGACATTCGGGCCTCCACTAGACACTGAGGACTAATGTGGGTGGGGAAGGCGGGGGCAGTACTAGAGCCTTCCACTTACGCTTCTCACTCCGTGGCACAGCCTTGTTTTATCATCATTAACACCATTCAGGAATACAGCTTTATTTAGAAAAGGTGTTGGCACATTTGCAGAATAGAGAGAGCACTCCTTGAACACTAGTGTAATTTTAGAGTGTCCAAAAATGTTCACGCCTCCACAGAGTCCCACTCTTCCATGTCCTATAAAGCTACAGATAACGTTCAGTCCCTGGAAAATTCTGCTTGATTTTTATCATCTGAGGTACAACTAAAAGCACGTCCAAAGTAGCAGAGGAAATTCAGTGAGTTCTTATGATAGAGCAAATTTCTGTGCCTCAGAGCAGATCATATGTTTTTGCAGAAATATATAATGCAATTTTAAAAAAAAATGGACAGACTGGAACTATTTGAGGATTAACCATGATGACTGATGTGATAGCTGAATCCTATTATCTCTTCTGAGGTGAATTCAGTGCTGCAGAATGGGGTAAAAACTTTTTTAGCCCAGCCAGTGTGGTTTGGTGGTTGAGTGTTGACCCATGACCCAAGAGGTTTCAGGTTCGATTCCCTGTCAGGCCACATGCCCCGGTTGTGGGTTCCATCCCCAGTAGGAGTTGTGCAAGAGGCAGCCAGACCGATCTCTCTCTCTCATTGATGTTTCTATTTCTCTATCCCTCTCCCTTCCTTGCTCTCTAAAAACACGTACATATTTGAAAGAAATATATTTCTTTCAAATATGTATGTAAGATATGTCTTAATACAATAATAGTTATATGGCAGATACTTGTTTTATATATGCATATAGCAGTTATAAGTAATATAGTTTATCTATACATATAAAGGCCTAAGCGACCATTATGACGGAATGACCACGACTGGAACAATTGTTTGCTATGATGTGCACTGACCACCAGGGGCAGATACTCAACGCAGAAACTGCCCCAATCCACAGGTCCTGATTGTCAATGGGGCATGCTGGCCAACCCCCGGCCAGCAGGTCTCAATTGCCCCACTGGGGCCAGGCCCCAGGCTGGGATGGGGAACCAAGGGTGGGTGGCGGCAGACATGGGCAGTGAGGAAAGGAAGAGGGGGGAGGCAGGAAGGCAGGGAACCACACAGTGGCAGCAAGGAAAGAAGGAGAGGGGGATGGGAGAGGTGGGGAGGCAGGGAGGCAAGGAAATCTGATAGGCCCTGATTGCCAAAAAGGCCTAAGGACTTCACCCATTAATGAATTTCATGCACTGGGCCTCTAGTATATGCATATAAATTAACCTTGACACTAACCCTATGAAGTAGATATGTGTTATCACAGTTTTACAGCTCAGGAAACAAGGCACAGAGAAGTTAATAAATTGCCCAAAGTCACAGAACAATTGCAATCTGACTTCAAGGTCTGTTCTGCTGGTCACTTCTCTGCAATCCCTCTCCAACAGGAAAGGGGAGGGAAGTATAAGTCTTTAAAATGTTAAACTCATCAAACTGTATACTTAACAGTGATGAATCTTATATGCGACTACATCAAAATAAAAAGCTTGTGCACAGCAAAAGAAACCATCAAAAAACAACAAGAAAGCCCACTGCAAAGGAGAACATATTTGCCAATGTTACCTCCAATAAGGTTTTAATATCCAAAATTTACAGGAAACTCATACAATTGAACAAATGGAACATAAACAATCCAATAAAAAAATGGGCAAAGGACCTAACTAGATACTTTTCAAAAGGAGAGGGAGAGGTTAGAGATCAACCAAAGAACTGGTATGCATTCATATGGACATAACTCATGGACACAGACAGTAGGGGGGTGAGGGATGTGCTGGGGAGAGGTCAATGGGGGAAAAATGAGACATATGAAATGCTTTAAACAATAAAGAAAAATAAAAAAAAATTTCCATGGCTCTAGCTTGTTTAAATCAGTGAATAGAGTATTGGCCTTTGGACTAAAAGGTCCTGCGTTTGATTCCAGTCAAGGGCAGCTGCTTCTAGTTGCAGGCTCATTCCCCAAACTTGGTCAGGGTGTGTGTGGGAGGCAATCAATCCTTCTATATGTCATCATTTTGTGCATAAAAATCAATGAGGCTTGAAAGGGTGACTGGTGGAGATTCCTCTTATAATGGACTCTGCTTTTTTCCAGGCATGGCAGCTTGAATATACAAAATGCGCCCACAGGGCATTTTCTTTGCAAATGTCATTTTATTCCTTTTCTGTTTCCTCATGCGTACGTGGAGAATTTCAGCTGGAGCTGTGTGTACAGCTGTCATCCTGAGAGCCCCTACTATGCCTGTCTCAGATGTTCCATTTGGTTTTGCAACGTTTGTCATACAGCCACTTATCTTTCTGCCACAGCCTTTGGGTACCTGACCTGCTGTAGTCTAGGATTTAGCAGCCAAAAATATCAGGGTGTAAGTTGCATGAGAATTATTGAATGGAAATACATAGATGGATGACATATAGACCATGTCCCCCAAAGGCTGTAAACTTCCATTGGGAAGAGGGGCATAAACATAAATAACAGAGGGGATTAATAAAACAGAATTCCCGGGACAGTGTCGGTAAATAGAAGGAGCTGCCTTCAATATACTCACTTGGATCCCTGGGCCTGTACAGTGCAGGATCCTCTCTCAAATCTTAACCTTTTCGGGTTTATTTTTCTCATTTGCAAAGATGTTAGACTAAATGGCCTAAATACCCTCCTATTCCTCAAGTTTGCATGTCTTTGTGAAGCAATGCACAACCCAGAGTCTGTACTTCTCCATTCATAAAATGTGTGTTTTGATGACCCAGCAAAGGTTTTGCACAAAACAGGTGATCAGTAAATAGTGGATATTTGTAATATTTACTGTTATTATTTGAGTGTGGACAGTCATTTTTTTTATTTTATTGATTTTTTACAGTGAGGAAGGGAGAGGGATAGAGAGCTAGAAACATCGATGAGAGAGGAACATCGATCTGCCACTTACTGCACACCCCCCACCAGGGATATGCCCGCAACCAAGGCACATGCCCCTGACCAGAATCGAACCTGGGAACCTTTGGTCCACAGGCCGATGCTCTATCCACTGAGCCACAGGCCGATGCTCTATCCACAGTCAGGCGAGTGTGGATAGTCTAGATGGTATGATCTGAGGAGCTGAGTACAGGGTTCTTTGCCCCCCAATTCTATTGTTCTTATCTTACCTAATTATAGACAAACATGTAAATTGACCATTCCTCCCCTATGCTCACCATCCAATCAGGAGAGTATGCAAATTAACCCAACAAAGATGATGGTTAATTTGCATATGTAAGCACAAAGCAGCGAGTGAAGACTGAAGGCTCCAGCTGGAGGAGCAAAGGCCTGGGTCCTGGGTGCCGGAAAAAAACGGTGCCGGAAGCCAGGGAAGGGAAGGCCTATTGCATGAATCTCTTCGTGCAACAGGCCTCTAGATGTACTATATTTGTTTCTTTTGAATCACCAAAGCTGGAACTTTTAAGAACGAGTCATTAAAATGTTGGTGGGATTAAGGTGTGTGATTTTTAGTTGATGGGACTAGTGATGCCTTAAACCTGCATGTAAGTTATTAATTATTATTAAGTGGGAAAAATAAACTAAAGCTTCTGTTAGAGCTAGAAAAACAGGGATGGGGGAGGAAGGAGGAAATTTAGAGACCTTGACTCAACCAATAAGGTGAAAACATAGAAACAAATTTCTTACCAACAAACAAACCCAACCAGGAGACAGACTTTGGTATTGGGGTTCACATTGTAATGCCTAGAGTGGCTAGGAATGACCGTTTAAGGGAGAGAAGTCCACAGCTTGAAGTTTCAGGTGAATCAAGGAGGTAGACTCTAAGGGAAGGAGCATCCCTCAGTTCTGGAAATTGTTTGCTACTTGGGAATGAGTTCCCCATACTGCCTTACATCTGTTTTCAAAGAAGTTGGAAATCAGGATTCTTAGGGGAAGTGCCTTAATTTTTAAATGTTGGCAAATTATTAAAAATTAACAAAAATCCAACAACAATCAAGAAATCAATACTATAGTCTGTACCAAATGAAATGCACATATTTGAACTTAATTTGGCCAGTATTGTCAGATAGATAGCACTTGATTCAGCTGTCAGGCAATGCTATATGGAAGCAGCTCTCAGCAGTGAAGGAAGAGAAAGGGAGTGGAGTGGGGGGAGAGGGGGTGGAGAGAAGTAGGAATCTCTTCCATTTAAATTACCAAGAAACCACAGGGGAGTTTCAACACCCCTTAGTTATACACTGAATCTAAGTTAGTAGCACCTCACTTTAAACATACTGCCTGCAGCATCTATTCAAAAGATATTGAATACACAATTGTATTCTTCCTCAGAATATACCAGTACTGAGAGAAAGGCTGACAGGGGCTCCCCAGCACAGAGACACAGGCAAAGAGATAATAGGGCTGGATTTGCCTTCACAATTGTCTAGTGCAATTCGCTTTTAAACCATTAAATTTACTCTCAGAAAAGCTAAGAGACTTCACTATAGTCACATCCCTAGATAATAGCAGGGCTGATATAATAACGCACATTTCCTAATTTTGTCTGGAGAGAGTCCATAGCTTTTGATTCAGATTTATTTATAAATTATCTGCTTCTCCAAATCAGAGATCACAAAGTCAATCCCCTTTTTGTTGTTAAAAATTATAAAAACTGAGCCAGTCTTCAGGGGTGTCACCATGTGGGTGGAAGCTAGCAGCCATGATTTAGAGCTTCACCGTAGCCTTTGATCACTGGCACACTTTGTCCTGCTGTGAATTCCGTGGATGGAGTTTTCTCAGGGAGCTGTATAACTTTCTTGCTTATGTAGTTGAAATAAATCTCCCCTAAACCCAGTTATTTTGTCCCCCTGCCCAGTTCTTTATTAACTACAGGTTGCAAAGCAGGTTTAGAAGCCTGTCCCCAGTCAGGTTTTGTACGTGGTATGTCACTGCCCTCTGCTGGTGGGACTATCCTCATTGTGTGTCTAGTAGTCCCAGGGTAAGAGGAACGTTTTGTGACCCTTCCAATTCTCATGGCTTCAGGACTTCCTAGTAAAGGCCACTAACGACTAAAGATCTATTACCTTTAGAAATTTAATTCACCAAATGAAGTTTACCATTTTCTATGATGATGCTCCTATATCCCTGGAAAAAAACAGGAACAAATGGTGTATGTGTGTATTGGGGATGATGCTTCTATATCCCTGGCAAAACTAAGGACAAATGGTGTGTGTGTGTGTGTGTGTGTGTGTGTGTGTGTGTGTTAGAGACATCAGGTCTGTGGATGTGGGTTCACAGTTATGTGAGAGGAGATATTAAAACAAAACATGAGACCAATTAAATTATGCCAGCTGTTTTTCCACAACTAAGGGAGAAAAGTTTTATGAAATATTCATTAATTTGTCTAAAATATAGGTGTATCTCAGCCTAATGCTTTAATTCATATGTAGTCAGTGCAATGTGTGTTAGCTCAAAATAATAAAGAAAGACTATATTTTGTAACTGGTATGATCTATCTGCTGTCTCCATTTTGTAATAGTGGATCATGGATAGTCAAATGTAAACTCTCCTGTTTCCCATTCATGCTAAGTTGGAGGAGAGTAGGGATTTTATCCATATTTATAACATATGGAATAATACACTAGAAGACCTAGAAGCATGAATTTGACAGGAAAGATGGGATATCTCTGTCAATATATTCAGAGTCTCAGCCATTTTGAGGTTATTAATGTGCCTCAAAAGTCTGTAGAAGCTGCATATGTATTTAGGCTATAAATTATTTTTCAGCACCTGTGTGTATTTCTCTAATTCTGGATCAAACCAGTTTTCAACACATAATGAAAGAAAAGTAAATATTCTCACACCTGGCCTCATGCCATGTGGCAAAACTCAGACTAGAAAAATATATTTGAGGCCAAAATTAATGCCTGAATTACTCTGGAGAAAGCCTTTTTTCTTAAACAAAGTTAGTTAAACATGCTGGTTAGATAGATGCCAGAATCCTATATTTTATTTTCACAAAAGTATACATAAATCCTTGTATTTCTATACTGACAAAAATTAATCCATATCACTATGAAGATATTCCTTTCTGAACATTTAAAATGCCACATTAATAAAACCAGAATCCAAGGCACCTCATAAATAATACCTTAGATTTCATTCCACAAGCAACTCCTTTACCATTTTGGTCAGACTATATCTATCTATTATCTATCTATCTATCTATCTATCTATCTATCTATCTATCATCTGTCTACCTATCCATCCACCAGCCAGCTTTCTATCTCTATCTGTCATACATATCTTAATAATTAGGAGTTATACTGTAGATGTATTCAACAGACTTGAAAAATTGGAATGACCGAGGTATAATGTCTAGTCCAACAGTCTTTAAATACATACAATTTACAGTAGAGTTAAATTTACAGTAGAGTAGTGAACACAAAATTTCTATTTTCCACAGGTAAAAAATGA
>NW_006383013.1:7597762-7603360 GCF_000327345.1 Myotis davidii | reverse complement strand
TTCTTAAACTTAAACTATATAGGTAGGTACACTGTTATTAACTTAATTAGGGTGCTCCTAAGCTGGCCTTTGCTAAAATGTTGTCAGTCTGATTGAGGCACGTTCACTGAAGTAGACCCCTACCAACTCTCCCATCCACACTCGTCTCGTATACTTGTTTCATCTATCTCCTTTCGTTCATCCTCTCTATATGTCCAAACCATCTCAACATGCCTTTCTCAATCCTCGACACTACATCTTCTTTCACTCCACAATGTTCCCTGTACGTGCGCACCCGCAAGTGGTATTTTGTGGAAGAGCCACACTCAAGGGGCCAAAGAGCCACATGTGGCTCGCAAGCCACGGTTTGCCAACCACTGCTCTAGACACATTAGAAAAATAAACCCTATAGATTGTGTATGACATTGAGTATTGGAGGCATCTAGATATATTCCCAAATATATTTGGCAACCATGTGCATATATGTGCCTCTGTGTGTACTGTAAGATATATTGCAAACTATATTCCCAAGTAAATAAATAATCATCTAAAACATATCAGAGAGCTTCATAAATGGCTCTACCAACATTTATTTAACCAGCCCCATCTTGCAAATGTTTAGACTACAATTTCCAAAGGGGCAATACTAGTCCTCTAAGGGGATAGAGATGTGTGTGATGGGGGTGGAGAGAGAGAGAGAGATGAATTCAGCTTCACAAAGGTTGGTATCGAGGCATTTCTGGCATTTAATGGATGAAGGAGATTAATGTTAAATCTCCTACAAAGCTCAGGCCAGGACACAACTGAAGAACTGCCCATCTAAAGTGCCAACATGACCCTGTTGAAAACCATTAATTTAGGTGTTTCATACATTTTGAATTTTAAGAACAATGTAAAAATGTCGTGATAAAATTTTTGTACAAGAAGCTAATTATTTTCTTAGTGCAAATGACCCAGAGGTAAAAATACTGGGTCCAAAATCAGTTATACTATATATAATATATATTTTTTTCAAAGTTGAAAGTTGTCTTTCAGAAAATTTCTACCAACTTAAGTTTCAAAATTAGTTAGTGAGTTCACTGTTTCTTAAAGCAGGTCATCTCTGCCCTCAGGTTCATGCCATTGCTGCTAAATAAACCAAGAATAAAAATAGCAGTGAAGGTGGGGACAGGAGATTGCTAATCACATTAAAAAATATTTATTTGGCTTCTCTCCTAGAAGCAATAAAATAATTCTTCCAATAACTGTTACCTAGGTGGGTACAGTATAGTAAACAGTCAACAATGAACATGATTAAAATAACAATGAGGGAATTTGCCCTGATGCATTGGTTGTGCCCTAAGGGGTCGGGAAAAAGGGAAGTTACAAGTTGCCCTGACATTCCAAATGTATGTTATCTTAGATGCAAAAAGAGAATAGGCTCAGTTGAGATCAAAATTGATCTTTTCCAGGGAAGATACCAGCCTAGGATATGACTACCCACCACAGATTGCTTTTTAATTTAAAAAGTTTTAATTTCAGACCATCCTTTGTGGTTACTTTAAGTAACCACAAAGAGCATGAGTTTGCAAGGCCACCACGCAGGCCTTCCCTGAGCATGTCAAGTTAGCATGGCGCCCCTTGTTGTCTGCAATAATACTTAAAGTAGGTGCATTTGTCTGCTCTATTTGACCAAGGAGCAGTGAGAGAATATTAAAGAAGATTAACAACAACAACAAAAAATTTCCTGTGTTTATCGTGTGAAAATAAGGAGGAGGGACCAAAACCCAGGCCTCTCAAAGAAAGCAACTCAACTTCAAACTAGTGCAGAAAGTAAACAACGCACCAAGTAGGTGTTTTAACATACCGTTGGGAAGAAATGTCTAGCAACCATATTTTACCCCTGAGGAGATTTTGGGCTCAATCCAGGAGAAATTCATAAAGATGCATATTAATTGCTTAAATAAGTGACAGATATATGAGGAGAGTTTGGGGGAGGGAGTACAGGCAGACCACGCTGATACTGGGGGTTCAGTTCCTGACCACCACAATAGAGCAAATATCACAATAAAGTGAGTCATATGAATTTTTGGGTTTCACAGTGTATATAAAGGTTATATTTACATTATACTGTAGTCTACTAAGTGTGCTATAGCATTATATTAAAAATGTATATATCTTAATTACACGATACTTCACTGCTAAAAAATGCTATCCTCTGAGCCTTTAGATACTCCAAATATTTTGTGGGTGGAAGGTTTTGCCTTCAATTTGTAAAAAAGAAACAATAACAATCTGGAAACTGCAATAAAACAAAACAAAATAAAACAAGGTATGCCAAATAAGTAAAATTTGGAAAGACATGTACTTTCACTAGGCCTTAAAATGCTTTATATACCATATAACATGTCACACTGCCATACTCACAAAGGCCTAAACAATCTCAAATCAAAGTTCTAGCCCTATCTGGTTTGGCTCACTGGATAGAGCATTTCTAGCCCTATCTGGTTTGGCTCACTGGATAGAGCATGAGCTGCAGACTAAAAGGTCCTGGGTTTGATTCTGGTCAAGGGCACATGCCTTGGTTGCAGGCTCCTCTCCAGCCTGGCTGGGGTTGGGGCTCATGAAGGAGGCAACCAGTCTATCTCACATTGATTTTTTTTTTCTTTCTCTCTTCTACTCTCCCTAAAAAAAAAAAAAAAAAGGAAAAATGTTTCCAAGTGACAATTAACAACAATAAAATTCTACCTTTTTCCTTTCTCTTTTTGGTGATAAGAAGAAAAAACAAAACACAAAATCCAGACCTTGTCGTATTCTCATGTAATCAACTATAGGGAACACACTGAGCTTCTTCCTGTGTAGATCTCTCTATCACTTTTGGTGATAACACACATAGGTGTCTGCATGTGAAGTTTCAGCCAGATCTTCCCTCCATCTATGAAGATAGGTGAGTATTGGCTATGGGGGTGCGGTGTGCATATCTCCTGCCAACAGATGGTCCTGGATTTACATGTGAGAGCATCAGGACAACCATCCCAAATGTGTGAACATGAACACATTTGCTTCTTCAACTTTGAGTTTTGGGATTCTCAGTGTCTTTGCCTTTGCAACTTTTAGAGCTTTTTGGTAAATTAGACCCTCATGTTTCCATGGAAAGAAGCATCCAATATATTTAAAAGAAGCATCCAGGGCATGTGACTTTTGTAAGACATGTAAGACATGCTGAGTGAAGAAACTATCAATGAACTTCCAATAAAATAGTAACTTCAATTTCTCATTCTATTGGGTCTGGAAACCCACGTTTTTATAGGGTTGCAGTTAGG
This sequence comes from Myotis davidii, assembly GCF_000327345.1. Lineage (NCBI taxonomy): Eukaryota > Metazoa > Chordata > Mammalia > Chiroptera > Vespertilionidae > Myotis > Myotis davidii. Next base: position 7,600,079 of record NW_006383013.1, on the reverse strand, counting down.
AAGCACATATATATAATGGTGTTTGTACTAAAGTGGACTCACACTCAGGGAAGGGAAGCACTGCTACAACTGTAACCTTGTTGTCCTCACCTCTTGAGTCAGGGACCCTAGAACAAGTTGGTTTGGATAGACATAGTACACTCCTTTACCAATAAAACAAAATAAAACTTACTTTAGCCAAATAGACGAGCCAACAGGGAACAGACTGCAGCTTCTGTGAGCCCCAAGAAAGACGGACTTTATAACTTAATGCAGCATGAGATTTATAAGACATGACAATTATTTGAAATAAAAATTATATGGTTTATTAACACACACACACACACACACACACACACACACACACAATTACAGGTCTAGAATAAGAGTCTTCATCTTCTAGTGGGAAGCCGCACAGTATGAGATATCTCCAGTGCTACTGGAGAGAACTGAACCTGGACCAGCCCCCATGCCAGAGCAAGGGGCTGGCCCAATATTCCAATCCTTAGTAATCACAGTAACCAACTATGTACTTCCTATTTGCCAAGCATGGTTAACTGTTATATCTAGATGTAAACTCATTTAGTGTAGATAATATCCATTTATAAACTTGGAAGGTTTCTGAGGCTCAAGACTAGACTATATGAAAGTTCACTTACCTCTAGAAAGAAAGAACTATTCTACTGAAGAAATGAGAGAAATCAGTCATTGGATTAAAATAAAAAATAAGAGAAAATGTTTTGCATAGTGGATCTATTTTAATATTAGGAAAAGAATAGTCTATTTAAGACTGAACCAGAGAATTATTATGAAATTAAGAAGATTGATGCCACTTTCAAAGTTTTCATGTAGGGATCCTCTAATCATTAGCTTTACTATTTAGATGAGGAAAAGTGGACATCTCAGAAGCACACAGTGTTTTGATCATTGAATAAGAGTCATAGTTATTATAGTGATCCCTGGTGAATTGGAAGCATTCCTGGCTTGTAGATCATCTGATTCTGGTTGAAATCCAGAAAAACCCCCCCTTGCCCACAGCACCTTCCACCCATCCCAATCTTTGGCAGGGTCTCCCCATCAATTCATGGAACTGGGTAGGATTTCCTTGGGGCCTTGTGGAGACCATGACTTCATGGAAGACATACACACACACACACACACACACACACACACACACACACACAATTACAGGTCTAGAATAAGAGTCTTCATCTTCTAGTGGGAAGCCGCACAGTATGAGATATCTCCAGTGCTACTGGAGAGAACTGAACCTGGACCAGCCCCCATGCCAGAGCAAGGGGCTGGCCCAATATTCCAATCCTTAGTAATCACAGTAACCAACTATGTACTTCCTATTTGCCAAGCATGGTTAACTGTTATATCTAGATGTAAACTCATTTAGTGTAGATAATATCCATTTATAAACTTGGAAGGTTTCTGAGGCTCAAGACTAGACTATATGAAAGTTCACTTACCTCTAGAAAGAAAGAACTATTCTACTGAAGAAATGAGAGAAATCAGTCATTGGATTAAAATAAAAAATAAGAGAAAATGTTTTGCATAGTGGATCTATTTTAATATTAGGAAAAGAATAGTCTATTTAAGACTGAACCAGAGAATTATTATGAAATTAAGAAGATTGATGCCACTTTCAAAGTTTTCATGTAGGGATCCTCTAATCATTAGCTTTACTATTTAGATGAGGAAAAGTGGACATCTCAGAAGCACACAGTGTTTTGATCATTGAATAAGAGTCATAGTTATTATAGTGATCCCTGGTGAATTGGAAGCATTCCTGGCTTGTAGATCATCTGATTCTGGTTGAAATCCAGATGAAATATATTTATCTTCATTACATAAGAAGTTAATACAAATTCATAGTGAATTCCAAAACAAATGTATTGCCCAAATTAATAACACTTTGAAATGATCTGAATCTGCTAGGTGCAGAAACACCCATACCAGCCATCCTTGGCCATTTGTTCCATTATTTTACTAAACCCATACTGTTGAAAAGCCAGGAAGACAAAGACCTCTTTCTTTCATTTTGCCTTGGATATTGCTCAAATGCAAAGGTTTACAACAATAGCAATTAACTTACTGAGTCCTTTGTATATTTTGGGTTCCATTCTGAATGCCTGACATAAATGAACTCATTTACCGTATTTGCCGGCATATAAGACGACTGGGCGTATAAGACGACCCCCTAACATTTCCACTCAAAATACAGAGTTTGTTATATACTCGCCGTATAAAACTACCCCCTCTTCCGCACACCTTCCACACACCAAATAAAAGGTAAAACAATATCAGATTTGATTTTAACATTTTAATTTAT
>NW_006383013.1:7588393-7597249 GCF_000327345.1 Myotis davidii | reverse complement strand
GCGATTCGCGATTTTGCGCTATCATACTGGGTGTATGGTCGGCTGTGTGCGATTTTGCGAGTGTGGTAAAATCGCATAACAGCCGAGCATACACCCAGCAGCGCTGCTGATGCCTGAACGGTATGTGGAATGAAGTGGGCGGGCATCGGGAGGCCACTATGGCACAGGGCAAGCACTATGGGCAGTCTATCTGAAGTGTACCTGGCGTATAAGACGACCCCCCACTTGGAGGCATATTTTTCAGGGCCAAAAAATCGTCTTATACGCCGGCAAATACGGTAATATTTGAAGCATCATGAGTTTTGTTTTAGATGATGGAACGCATCAGCCAGTAAGGGTACTCCTGAGCAATTTTTCTGCTGGCAATGCATGCTTCATTTGTGGGAAAACAGACTTGATATACTCTCACTAGGCGAGCACAATACCATAGGTTTTAATTTATCTCATTGCAAGATATGACTTAAGGTTTATGTATGTATATCAGCTGCTTTATAATATTTGTTAGAAATAATTTGCTCCAATCAGTAAGGAAAAGTTATAATCATATGTCTTTACTCTCAATCACCTTGGGAATAAAAGAAAAAGATAGGGTTTGCTCCTAGGGAGAAAAGTAGTGATAAGATCATCTTCATAGGGTTAGATAATGAATTTACCTTTTTTGGTTCATCCTTTCAAAGATGATGGGAGGGTACAGTGGGCAGGGACTCCAGTTCTGCTTGGGTCTTTGAAAAAGTTCAAGAAAAGAAACCTCACTTAAAGAGTTACAAAAAACAAGTATAGGTAATTACCATTAATTACTGACATTTCAGTTAGATAATAAAATGATTTAGTTGAATATTCTTCTGAATAATCCCTTTTATAGATTTTTGAGCCCTTTTTTCACTGCCTTGTAAAAAGTATTATTCCATATAGCACCTAAGACATGGCTCTAGGCAACTGGCCTAAATGGTAATTCCCAAATTGAAACAGAGTGGCTTGTTCCATCAAAGAGTAAACTAATTTCAAACAAACCATAGTCTTTCTAATGAACAAAAATTTAAAATCACTTCCCTAACACTTGGAGGTGTGGACTCCCCATACTATTTTTATTTAAAATAAGGGAAGTGCTTATCAGTTAGTTATGATTATGGTAGGAAATTTTACTGTATATTCTGTCAATAAAAGACGCTTTCATTATCATCTAATATTTGTCCCACTGTATCCATCAAGTATTCACACAAAGAAGTCATCCCCTTTACCTTTGCTATGATGAAATGTAGTGATGAAATTCTCATTAATAAAATGAAAACCATTTTAATAATGCTAACATTTTAGCTTAGAGTGACAAAAATTGTAGATAACTCCATGAGTCTTATCTCAACAGACTTCTGGTGCCTATAGGAAAATGAAGAATGGGGAAGATATTTAACTGGAATAAAGTTTCTTTTTTCTTTTTTTTCCAATACAGGAGTTAAGATATATGTTGGTAAATCCTTGTTTAAAAATTCAACTGAGATAAAGATGAAGGTCCTAGTTTGCAACTGAGTATTTCAACTCTAAAGCCATCAGAATATTTTTAAATCCTAGGTTTGCTGGTATTTAATCTTAGTATTTAATAGGAAAGAAAACAGATTGTTCAGGACCCTGCTCTACTGTCTCCGTACACTGCATATAATAAAAGAGTTTAAATTCAACTTTGTGAGAAGAGAGAATAAAATTGATGGATATATCACTTATTTACCTAAAATTTCCAAATACTTAAAAGAAAAAGGAAACTGGGGTCTAAGTTATATGAATTCTGACTCAGGTCATCATTCACTTTCCTAACAACAGCAGCAAGTGCTATAGAAAAGTATTTAGCATAAAACTTCCAACATAGTCATTGTCATATTTTGGATTTCTCCTGAACTGGCCCCAAAGAAAGGATTTGAGTTTAAGTAGTTTTTAGAAGATGATTTGATGAGGCATAATTAGAGGAGTGAGAAAGGGAGATCTAGAATCAAAGAAAAGGATGCCTTAGCAATACAGTATCCACTTTGTATAATTGGAACTCATTCACCTTAAAGAGCTCATAGGAGACAAAGAGTCAGCCTCCTAGTTGTCCCAACTGGATTACTCATCCAGTGGCCTACCACTATCATTAGTGGGAGTGCAGAGCAGGTAAATAGCACTGTGGATGGACACCTTTAACTTGAGTTAGAATTCTACTTCCTTCATTCTGCTTCACCAGTCCACCTGACTATATCCCTGTTTTAATATCTTAGTGTGTTCCAGTGTAAATCTATGTCAGTTCTAGTTTTTAGTATTTGACTTTTCATGTAGTTATAGGTGATATTTTCTTCTTTGAATGCCTGTTATTTTTTATTGGATGTCAGACATTTTGCATTTTACCTGTTTAAAGCTAGATTTAAAATATATATATATCATTAGTATACTTGAACTTTGTTCTATGGCATAATTATGTTATTTGGGAACAATTTGATTTTGATGGAAGAGGAGATTTTGCTTTTAATATCTGTTAGGAGGGACCAGAGCTGTGCTCATTCTAGGCTATATTCCCCGATTCTGACACATAAACCATCTGGGGGCTCTACACCACGCCCCATGAATCATAAGGTTTTCCAGTCTGGCTGATGAAATCAGTACTAATCCAGGCCCTATGTGAAGACCAAGCATTATTCACACTAATCCTCTTGGGTGGTTCTTTTCTCAGCCCAGTGTCATTTCCTCATATGCAAGTGCTGATCAGTATCAGTTGAATACTCAAATGGAACATTGCCGATTTCCAGACTTCTCTTTGTTTAGCTTTGCATGGTAGTTTGGTTGGATACCCATTTATCAACTGTCAAAGTTTTGATTTTCCTCAGTGATGGATGATTTCTACATAACAACTTGCTTAAAGGTTAGTATAGTTAGAAAATAACTATTTTCAATGTGCTATAGTATTTGTAGCATATAAGCCACCGTTATATCTCTTGAAACTCTACAATAATGTGTATGTAGTTCCTCCATAAACTTCACTTCTCACCTGCCACCATCATCCCTATTTCTCACCTTCAAAAAAAGGACACTAATCTTCCCCATTAACCACTTGTTGTTATGTGTTTGAAAAAACAAAACAGTAACAACAGCAAAATACTGGAAAACTGTCAGTTGCTTAAAAGCTAGTAATAAAAAAAAAGTTAAAAACTACCATGAAAACCTATTCTATTTCAAAAATTTTATTAGTTGCGTCACACAAGAAAAGTATATTAACATTTCTACTTTTTTTCTTCAATTAAAAATGCAAACATGACAAATGACAACACAAGAGGGGTGAATGTACTTCTCAGCCCCCAACTTTGCAGTGACAAGTAAACCAAATAATCTTATTAAGGATACTAGAGACCCAGTGCAGGGTATTCTTGCAGTCAGGGGGTGGGGAGCGCAATGACCACCAGGGAGAAGCTCCTGCATTGAGTGTCTGCCCCCTGGAGGACAGTGCGCATCATAGCAACCAGTCATTCCACCATTCAGTTGATTTTCATATTACCCTTTTATTATATAGGGTATTTGCTACTATTATTGTTGCACTGTTAAATTGTATCCATAGCAACAACAGAGTCCTGCAATCGCACCTTCCTTCTGCAACTAGATTCATTTTGTCCCTAAGGAATACCTTTGGATCTGGACATCCAAAATGTTGTGAAATGCACAGGTGATATTTCTGCTCTTCTGATCTACACTGTTAAAGTGGGGGCTTTGGTGAGAGATTCTGTCCTAACTTAAACAAAGATAACTTTTCCTCAGAGAAGACATTAACCTTCTGGTCATAGATATTAATTAAATTTAAACAAATATTGAATCTTGATTTTAGAAGCTATGTTTAAAAAATTAAAAACAGTACAGTAACTCTTTAATTTCTTTCTCAACTGTGAGACCTGAAGGAGTCCACTGGCAATAATTCTTGGGCTAAGTAGGAGAAAGGAGGGACTCTGCAGTATTCAAAGGTTAAAAGAAGAGGTAAATAAGAAGGTAAAGAAATAATTTCTTTGTGAAAAAATTTCTCAGACCCATGAAATCTTTGTAACACTATAAGATAGTATTTTCTTGTGGTTTTTGTTTTCTACCTTATGATGACTGTTATCATTTTTTTTTTAGAAATGAAACCACAATGTTTACAGTAAGACCTATGAGAATAACTAGGTGCCAAAGTTCTTTTTGACATAATCTGAGTCTTTCTTGATGATATATCCACTTTCAAAAATATAATTTTTAATATAACAGCGATCACAAAATAATGCCAGCATGTTTCAAAATATGTCTCATGAATCATTTCCTAAGATGTTTTGTGAAAAAAAAAAAAATAAAGGAATTTCACTGTCAAAAAGTTTTAAATCATCTGAATGTTAGATAAATTTTCTGGAGACATAAAATGCACATTGTCATGTGTGACTCTAACTCTGCAATCCTCAAAGAATTTAATCAAAATTTTTTTTTTTACAATGTATAATTACTATTATTGAACATTCAGGGAATGTTGCCTCAAGTCCTTCTCAACAAAAACTTTTATTTGTACTGCTTTCTTATTTTTAGTGTTTAATTAAAAGCAAACTGAGAGCAAGAGAGAGGCATAGCCTGAGAGGCAGTGGCTGGGCTTAAAGATAACCTTGATCCTTTGCTTATTACATTCAAGGCCACCACTGCTTGATTCACTTACAATCCCCCTCCAAAATCTCTGTGGCCAGGAAGCTGAGGACTGCAATCCTTGGCACACATTGACTTAACTTAACGATATTCATATCAATAGTCTCTAGCCTTGAATCATCCTATATATCCCCCCTTCAATTTCTGAGTTTAAAAAGTCAAATATCTATCTCTCGGACAGTAATATTTGATACCAACGCTCCTAATGCGTCACTAGAGTTAACCCAAATCTGTTTTATATTCATAATATGCTTGAAATATAATTTACAAGAATGAATGAATACAAATCAATGTTGGCTTCTTGGTTTTAAATTTTTATTTATTTACAAAATCTTTCTGATATCCGAAACCTAAAATCCATTGGTGTAGCCATCCCAATGTATTTAAATGTTTACTCCATCATATCTTAGAACAGAGATTGCAAACTGTAGGCCATGGGCCAAATCTGGCCAATGACCTCTTTTGTTTTTCTAAAATAAAGTTTTAATGGAGCAGAGCCACACTCGCTGGACTCTGTATTGTCTATGGCCACTTTTGCATTATGGTTGCAGAATTAAGGCACTGCAACAAAGACTGTGAAGAAACCCGCAATAAGCTTGTACCTTTTACAGAAATAGAGACGAGTTATAGGAGCCACAGCAAAAGCCGGATGTAAAACTTAAGAGGATAGAGGACAGTTAAGAAATTTTGACAGTGGAAGGAAAACGCAGACTTTGCTGGGCAGCTACTTTTCAGCATTGTCTTCTATTTGATTAATAAATATATAGAGACAGCTGCAAGAAAAAAAACAACATTTTAGCAAGAGGCAGTGGTTTGGCCCTGGCTTAGAGAGTGCTTTGTGGTTATGCTTACTGACCTCTTCCACTTGGAAGCAAGCTTGAATATCGAAACTTCCATGGGCCTTATTCCTCTCCCAAAAGGATTTCTACTAAGCAGTTGCTTTAGCTGTAGGCTGGGGTAAGAGGCTAGATCTAATACACTTGGGGTTAGGGTAGCTTGTGACTTACTAAAGAGGGCATATTCCACTTAAAAGATCCCCATTTATTTAAAGCACGGCAATAGCAAGAGAGATAAAATACAACGTTATGCAATTGAGCCAAGACTTTCTTACAGACTTGGCTTAGTGGTCACCTCATTTGTTACATGACCTTCAAATGCCCTTTCCTTACCTTCAACATATCTCTGATGTCACTCTGTTTCACTTCCCTAGGAAAATGCATACCATTTAATATACTAACATGTGATATTTTCTTGTACATCTATTTATTTTGTCATTCTCTGCTTACTAGACTTTAAACTCTATGAAATTAAGATTATTCTCCACCTTTGTTTACTAAAGACTACCTATAACCTAAAAAATAATATCTAGCCTGGCCGGCATGGCTCAGTGGTTGAGCATGGGCCTATGAACCAGGAGGTCATGGTTCAATTCCCAGTCGGGGCACACGCCCAGGTTACGGGCTCAGTCCCTAGTGAGGGACATGCAAGAGGCAGCCGATCAATGATTCTCTCTCATCATTGATGTTTCTATCTTTCTCTCCCTCTCCCTTCCTCTCTGAAATCAACAACAAATATATATATACTGTACATTTATATACATATATATACTGTATATATACATATATATAATCTTGCACATGCTTGATGTATTTTCTATTTGATTCCATAACAAACTACCCACATTGAACAACAAATACTCAGTGGTTTAGAATAACACTACATTATTATTATCATAATTTGGGGCATGGTGTGTGGTTTCGCAGATGGTTTCATCCAGTCTTATTCCAGTGACTGCATTTAGGTGGAAGGTCACCTGAGCTGGAAGGTCTGAGAGAACCACACTTATGCCTGGCCATTGGTGCTAGCTGTAAGCTAGGAGGCCTCATATCTTCACCACATGGCCTCCACTGAGCTGGACTGGCTTCCTTATGTGGTATTCTCTGGGCCACATTTCATGAGGGTGAAGACAGAATCTGTGAAGCTTCTACAGCCCAGCCTTAGAAGTTCTTCAATATCACTTCCGCGGCATGAATTTATCAAAGCAGGTCATGTCACCAATCTATATTCAAGGAGTGCAGAAACTGCCTCTCCATTTTATGGAAGGAGATGAAAAAAAAAATGTGTGGCTATGTTTTTTAATCAACAACAGTTGAGGTTCAATAAGAATGCATTATATGAATGAATAGTGTGATTAAAGGCATAGCAAGAAAAGAATATAGCATATTCTTTAGTTTATAAGCAATGGGTAGTCATGTGAATTCTGGAATAGGAGATGATATGATCAAAGTGGAAGATTAATCTGCCTGTGGCTACAGAAGGAAATAAATTGAGGATGAACTAGATGCGGGAAAGTCATTTGAAGCCTGCCATGATAAAGCAGAAGTAATAAAATGAGGAACCGGAAGATTCCTCATCAATTCTACTCCTATTTTCCATTTACTTATTTGGGGTTTACAGCAATGGATGGAGGTGGCACAATGCTAAATGATTGTGTAGGACCAGCTAGTATATGGCAGGAGAATAAATAAAATGCACCTGGAAAGGAATTAGGATGACATTGAAATCTGAGTGGCTCCAGATAATGGTCCACATATGTAGAGGTTTGTTTTAATTTATTCAAGACAGTTTGAATAATTCAAGGTAGACTATGAGATCTGTCCCTTTGAGAAAAAAAAAGTTCCTTGGCATATATATTTTTTTGACTTCCAAAACATAATATTTAGAGGTGAAACTTTGTGTACTAAAGTAAACTTAAAGCCTTACGGCTATTTACTTAGAGCTGACTGATACAAAGGAAATAGAAATATTAACACATACAGCATTTCAGTTTTCCCCAGGGACATCCAGTTCAGTATCTTCTCATGTTGTTAAAAAATAAAGAAGCTCATATATCTCAAGGTGTTTTCACTCTGGACGGTTATGCTTGTCATTATTTTTCCTGTTCAAAGATACATTTAAAACACACCCCATTTTTAGGAATATTTTTCTATAGAAAAGCTATTATTTTCTTTCTTGGAAAGGCAATACAGGGAGCATCTAAACAACAGAATTCTAGTCATAAATTTATAGAAAGAGTGCCGACTTTTTGTTGTTAATCCTCACCGAGGATATTTTTCCTTGATTTTTGGAGAGAGGGGAAAAGAGGGGGAGAGATAGAGAAAAACATCAATGTGAGAGAGACACATTGATTGGTTGCCTCCTGCATGCACCCTAACCAGAGCCAGAGATCAAGTTGCAACCAGTACGTTTCCTTGACTAGAATCAAACCCTGGGCCCTTTAGTCTGTGGGCCAGTGATCTATCTACTGAGCCAAAACAGCTAGAGCAAGAGAGAGTATCTACTCTTATATTTCACTATAAGAAAGAGGAATTGATGAAAATGTACCTGATTCTTGTGTAAAAGGGTTATCCTTTGGAGCTTGAAAAGGTTCGCTATTTAACAATTGAAATTTTTGATAAACTTTAGCTAAATCAATGTTTCTGAAAATAAAGGTCCTTAAGTTTATAGGCATTAAGAACACGAAGTTGGCCTGTCTTTTATGTTACTCATACTGTGATTCAATTATAGGGCTAACTTTTAGTAAACATTTTCTTGTAAGTAGATTTTGACCTTCCATTATAGAAATAAGGATTCAGAATTCTGATTTTCTCTTCCTCATAATTCCAGCTGCCAATTATACTACTTTACCTGAATGAATGGAAGAATTGGAAGAGTTTTTGTTTTGGGTATTTTCTTTTAGACACCCTAAACTAGACTATCTATAAGTTTAAATTTTGTCTGTTAAAAACCTGCATCAAAATCATCAGTGGCCCCACTCCAACTATACAAACTCAAAATTTTCTAAAAACGTTTTTTTAATCTTTTTACCAATTATTTAGGTGATTATTTTGAGCAATAAAGTTTAAACATCTGCTCTATATTGGAGTCCACATAATTTTTTTGATGCACTCTTAAGTAGGTAGGAAGTACTCTCTCCTTTAAAATAAAATAGGAGGGAGAACCAAGATGGCGGCATAGGTTAACACCGGAGTTTGCTGCCTCGAACAACCACTTCAAAAGTGAAACTAAAAGACGAAACGGACATCACCCAGACCCACAGGAACGCTGGCTGAGTGGAAGTCCTACAATTAGGAGGAAAGAGTAACGCATTCGGACACTCAGAGGAGGCGCAGTGCTGAAGGCAAATTCTGA
>NW_006383013.1:7572724-7587228 GCF_000327345.1 Myotis davidii | reverse complement strand
TGAAGAACAGAATGAACTGGTGATTATAATAGAATCAGGGACATAGAAAGGGAATGGACTGACTATTCTTGGGGGGAAAGGGGTGTGGTAGATGCAGGAAGAGATTGGACAAAAATCATGCACCTATGGATGAGGACAGTGGGTGGGGAGTGAGGGCGGGGGTGGGGCGGGAGGAGGGGAGTTATGGGGGAAAAAAGAGGAACAAATGTAATAATCTGAACAATAAAGATTTAAATTAAAAAAAAATAAAATAAAATAGGAGTCACCCGTATACATTAAAAGTACTTATTCAGTGTTGTCTTTATGCTAGAAAACTCTCAAAGTGTTAGGAAAAGAGTAACAATTCGGATCAATTCTCTGTTTTCAGGGAGCTCTAAATGTAGAGATAATTCAATTACAATACAATTAGAAAAAAATGCCATGAGTCAAGAGACAAGCCAGGGCGCGATACTATGATGACTTCAGAGAAGAATGAGAGGAATTAACATCACAGCATAGTCTTAAAGGAAAGTCCCAGGGGAGGGGAGTTTTACATAGAGGTGAGAGAGATGATGGTGTTCTCACACACTGCAATTTGTTCTTTGTCCCTGGAGCAGAAAGTATAAGTGAAAATAAGATATAAAGATTAGAAAGAGGTAAGAGATAGAGCTGAACCAGTCCACTGTAGTAACTTGTGAAATGTCATGTTCAATTATATTTTATATAATTTCTTTGGCTACATTGATTTAGCCAAAAGACCTTATATGAGATGAACTGATATTAACCAACTAGCTTGTACTTCTATATTCCTAGAGAATATGGATAGGTTATTGCTAGAAACATATTGCTAAAGTAGGAATCCCATTCTCTAGGAAAAGAAAATAACCTTGTTTCTAAAATGAATCTGTTGGTATATAAAAGCAGCTCACTGCCAGAAAAGTGCAGTTCTTAAGACATTTTTCTCCTTTTAAAAACTAATCATTCTGGACTAAGATCTTCATCTCACACCTGATATCCACTCCATCAATAAATCTTGTTAGCTCTACCTTCAAAATATATCTGAAATTTGATTACCTCCCACCATTTTCATTACTGTCACCTTGACGCAAGTCCCATAACCTCTTTCCTGTTCGGCGGTTGAATAGTAGCTGACTGGCACTTCTGCTCTCATGCTCACCTGTCTATACTTTGTTCTCCACACAGAAACTAGAATAAAGCCAGAATAAGGCTTCTGTTACACAATGGGGTCGAGGAAGAGAGTTTTTGACTCTCAACTGATCCCCTTGAGGATTACTGTTAGTCCCTTCCACAGTTTTGATGACAAATGTGCAAATGTAGCAGGCATGGCCTCAGAAGAACATGGTGACCAATTTCAGATCCTGGTCAAAGAGAGTCTATGTGACCCCACTGTGTAAGTCACCAAGATCAATAAAGATGTGGGTCAAGCCCGAGGGGAATTCAGAAATGGTTGTAGAGAAGGAAACACTGGAAATCAATTATGACCATATGACCAGCTCCATCTATGAGAATAATGGATTTTTGCACAAATCTTCCTATCATAGATTTTTCCCCCCCAAAAAATTGGCCTGAACATTCTGGAGAAGCTACTCCCAGACCTTATACAAGTAGATCTTAGTGGCACAAGGTATGGATTGTCTTGTGGATTGCGCTCTATCATCCTGGTCAACTTGCAGATTGAAGAAATTATGTTCATGGGAAACCTGCTATTTCTAATACCTCCAGCTACCAACCCTTTCTGGAAGTTTCATCTTGTCTGAATCTCAGCTGAATTATCACCAAACATTAATGATCATAAGATATTTAATTTGCTTCTTGAAAATCAGACAGGGCCATGGAATGAAAAGAGCTCTTATTTAAGCTATTTGATTTCCTTTGAGGATTCTAATTTTGAGGCATCCCAAAGCCTTAGAAAACTCATTTGGTACAGGGTGATAAGTGGTTAAGTAATAGGTACATTTAATTTCTTTCTCTCAGATAATAAGAAGGACTAGTCTCTGAAAAGAGTTCCCAGAATTAACCAGCAGAAAGGAGCCACTCATATATTTCTGCTATGATTGCTTTTTCCCTTGAAGATGCAAGTACACTAGGCAGGTATTCACCGTTCTCTCTCTAAATGAGCTGGCCTTTCCTGAATTGCATGCTGGGATAAAACATATTTTGTCATGACCTGTACTTCCAAGCTACCCTTTTGCCTCTGGTCTGACAAAAATGGCACTCTGCCTTATTTGCTTTTGTTTCTTTTATTTACCACCATCATCTGATTTCAAAAATAAAGATAGACCTCAAAAGATCAAGAAAGAATGTTTAAGGCAATAATCAGCACCATCAAAATACACCATAGTAGAGGACTAATGTAATACATACTTGTTCAAAGCTCCAACTTTCCCATGTCATTTTAACTCTCTGCACGTGAGTGAAACTGGTTTTTCTATTCTCCTTTTCCTGAATGTTGAAATACTCTTCAAAGCTGAGATGAATTTGAAATTACGATCATAAACATTGTCTTTCTGCACATAAAAAAACTGAAAGTAAACTGGAAGTAATTTTTATCCCTGTGGACTTCACAGTCAGCTCTTAAATGCAATAATGGATTGGTTACCTCCATTACCGTAGGCAATACATATACTTCTATCTTGTGTAGGCTATGGAAATGTGGGATTTTTCTTACAACCAAATAAATGTAATATTAGCTAATTTACCTATTTGAAAAATTTCCCAGAAGAGCCAAGTTAATTGGCATGAAGCATTTCCTACATTATATGTTTCTAATGTTTCAAGAAATATTAAAGTTAAAAAAGAATAATGAAAATAATAAAACTCAAGAGATGTAAAAAAGTAAATATTCTCTTTTCTCACCCACATCCAATTTCCTTGTTATTAGAATTTGCATTTTAAAAGATATGGAATTCATTGATAGACTAGGCCCTATTTAAGAATTACTTAACTGAGATCAAATAAGTGCTTTGGCCCAAACTCCTACTACAAAAATTTATGATAATAGTATCACTCCCATTTTACAGATAAAGCCATGTGATTACTGAGATGGTATTAACTGAATGATATGAAATTACAGCCATATGTGCAGCTGTAGGTGGTGGATAGGGGAGTGACTTGGGATTTCTTTTTCTTGGTAATGCTTTTTTCTTTTTAACCACAATTCAAACTGCAGTTTCAATTTTTTATTTCTTCCCCAAAGATCAGTAAACTATCACTTCGCTATTTTAAAAAGAAAATGGGCAAAAGGCTGGCAAATATCTTTTTCTCTGTCTTGGTAACATTAGGAACTGACTTTCTAAATCAAAAGTAATGTTTCAAATAAGAAATCACTTGCATGAAGCCAAAACTCTGTCTTGACCCTCAAGAGTCCTTGAAGAGGATCCAAAGGCTGGCTACACCCAAGGTATTTCCTGCTTTCTTTGGTCGGGGGCTTGCCATACATAAGTACCTTCCTTCTCACATTCATATTATTTTTAAGTGAACTTGTCAGTAGAAGGAGGCAGCCAAATTTCTTCAGGAAATAACAGTCCAGTATGGTTGCTATCTAAAGAGTCAGTGTATTTTATTCCTGCCCTTCTCACATCTACAACCCAATTGTGCATTTTACCAAGATGAATCTTAAGAAATGGTTATTTGGATTCCAAGTTGAACTAATTCTTAAAATCTTAGCGTGGCTCTCCCTGTGTGTGAATGGAATTTAGGTGAAGTAAGAAATGATTCTTCCTCCTCTTCCTTACTCTCCTTGCACCCCCTTACAGTATTTTTCCTTTGACTGAGTTTCCATCTTTTATGACTCACCTATTTGAGCAACACTATAGGTTATCTTGCAAGATGATAGCCATCCAGGGGTGCATGCTTTCATTCTTTCTTGGGTTGCTGCTCTGTCCCAGTTACTCTGTTTCTTCAAATCCCCATGTGTCTACATGTGTTCACACATGGGCGTGCACACTCAAGTAGAATAAGCTGTTTATTCTGGAAACCGTCATAGCACCATCTTTGCCAATGTGAGATCACTGGAATAACTTTTGCTGATGTCTTCCACATGTTGGTTGACCATATGGATTCTAGTTTAACCAATGTGTATAATCTCTCAATTTCCACATATGCTTAGCAGCGTTCTTATTTAGAAGGCAGAGAAATTGCCAAGTGTCTGAGGAGAGCATTCTGTATGTTGCTTCATCTGAAAAAAATATATATCCCTAAACAATCTGAGATCTCTTATTGTTAAGCTGGTCATATGTGAAAGCAACCTGGAACCATGATGTTTTTTCAGATCTTTTGGATTAGCGATAATCAAAATGGAATGGAGAAAAAAAAATTAAATAAGTTCCATGATATAAATAATATATCATTTTCCTTTGAGAAGAAAAGCTTAAAGAGACCCACAGGCTTTAACAAAACTAATTCGTAAGCAGAATTCTGCTTTGAATTATTCTATTTTGTCTTTATTTCTTGAATACCATAGCCGTTTTTCCTTGTGCATGATCAAGAAGTAATAATTCTGAATTTCCATGCATTTCTTCAACTGGATTGACCTAGGTTTTATGTGAAATTCAATGGGCTATTGTATTGAAAGTGTCTATTTTTTGCCTGTTGTCACGTTATTTGTAATCTACTTCAGGTCTTTGCCCCAGCCATGAGGTGATGTATTTCAGAATGGAAGGGTAACATTATCTAAATATTTGAAAATGACGTTGAATTGAAACTTTTGGTGTTGTTTTAGGTTAAGAATAAAAAATAAAATGCACATGTATTGTGGTTAAGTCTATTTAACTCCCCGCTCCACCCCCAGGCATTTACTGAATTTCATTGATTTTTTTTTAAATAATCATATTTAGCTTATTTCTGCTTTACAACATCTCATAATTCAGCTCACCAAACTTTTTAACTCTTCATTTTATCATGACAAATATATATTTCTCATGTATTCTTAACCTTTATCTGTTAATGTTGTACCAAGTTCCACTTGAATAAATTAGTAGAAATGTGAGGTTACAATTTGAAGTGATGTGATCCTACTATTTGAGGAATGATATCATTTGTAGTGAAACATCAGACAATAGAAATTCTACTGAATAGAAACACAAATTGTGGACTCTCTAAAAAGTCAATTTAGTTAGAGCTACTGTGATCTTGGACTCTGAGTTTATACGTCTACCCCCTGTTGTTAGAAATAACAACACAGACAGAGCACAAAATGAAGCAAAGTGAAATTCATACTTTTTAGTAAATACAGAAGCTATCCTGACAGAAAGTTTTAGGAACTAGAATATTTAACCCTAGAAATCACTAAGGAAAAATACTCCCATGATGCAACAGTTCATTTGTGGACTAACAGACCCACAAATTTCCCTTGAGTCACTATATTTAGACTAGATAAGGAGTATCTATGCCTAGGATAGAGAAAAAGCATACACAAGCACACACACACACACACACACACATCTACATATATAAAAGCCCAGCTACTGGAATGGCAGAATGACCAGAATGACCAGAATGACAAGTGGCTATGATGCTCACTGCTGCAGCCAGCTGGCCTGACCCAGGCCCTGATTGGCCCCCAACAAGCCAATCGGGGGTGGGGCCGACTGGCCAACCACCTGTGGCCCTCTCCCCCTTGGCCCAATGGGCCCCCATCGGGGCAGGCCAGTCGGACCCCACCCATGTGCAAATTCATGCACCAGGCTTCTAGTATATATTCATTAATATGTTTCTGATGATAACGGTACTTTCTTAGGTTTCTTGTGATTTTGTGATACTGGTGGCTAGAGGTGATGTGATTACAGTGCATAAAACTTTGGCTGTAATAGGCAAAAATAAACCCTTAATTTTCTGAGTGATCTTATAGACAGGCAATTATTCAGTCTTGCATGCACTGTTTGTTGATCCATTCACCTAATAGCAATCCCATTTTCACTGTAAAGGTCATTGCTACAGTACAAAGATAGCAGGACCTTGTCAAGGACATCCAGCATAGGTAGCAGAAGGTTACTATTGTAATGTAACTAGGCAAACCATTGGGGTCTTAGTCTAACTCTAATCCCAGTATAGCAAATACACCAGTATATTTTGGAATTGTGGTACAAATCAAATACTAATGCTATTTACTAACACTAATGGCAAATACAATACAAATAATGCCACTTTGATTACCCTATTCATATAAAAGTTAATTATTTTCTTTTTTTAATTTTTTTTTATTGATTTCAGAGAGGAAGGGAGAGGGAGAGAAAGAAACATCAATGATGAGAGAGAATCATTGATCAGCTGCCTCCTGCATGTCCCACACTGGGGATTGAGCCCACAACCTGGGCATGTGACCTGACCAGGAATCAAACAGTGACCTCCTGGTTCACAGGTCGATGCTCAAGCACTGAGCCACAGCAGCCGGGCGAAAGTTAATTATTTTCTTAAGATAATTTTTAGATATAGGATTGTTGAATTAAAAATTACCTGTATATCCTCAATGGTTTTGATACATATTCCATATTGTTCTCCAGAAATTTGCTATTTTACTCTCCCAATAAGGACATATGATGATACCTGTACAGATATGGGGGCCAGTGTTGTGTCCTGATAAAAATTACTTGACATCATGTGAGGAAGCAGGATCAGGCCATTTTGTCTGTCTTCCTAAGAGTGAACCCCCTTCTCTTATTTCTTGCTTATATATCCTGATTTTGCTTTTCCATGGGCATGTACTTAGGGAAGGTTGGGGCAAGAGGGTCCTTCTCACCTGAGCAGAGAAATTATGGTTACTCTAAGCCAAACATGGAATTTCATTTTCTTTACCAGTAACTGCTTTAGTTGTGGCCATGAGATACATCACTCTTCATTAAACAAGGAGGAAGTCTATGGGTGTGAGGCTTCTAAGATATAGTGTCCTCCATGTAGCAAACATGTTTATAAAGAAAAATGCTCCAGTTTTTAGATCTCTGGCTGCAGTTGTGTACTGATGTGATGTATGCCACTATGGAAGCCCTTTTGGAAGCATGAGGACCAATCTACTATAAGTTCAATAATGTTGAGAATAAGCAAATAGAAGATATAAGAAAATCTGGGACCTGGATGCTTGCTAATCCCAATGTCCAGGAACAACAACTTTTCCTTATTGCTTATCACTTTAATATTATTTTGTTATTTAGAGCTGAAAATAGCTTAACTTATACCTTAAGTTCAGCTCTGAATTTTAAACAATAGCTCATTTGAATGCAAATATTCTAGATGTCCTCTGTAAAGATCTGATGCTCTCAACAAACTCCTATTTACACACATAAAATGTTGATTATATAATATATAATATAATAGGGACTCTGAGGGGAATTGCGATGAAATTGGTGCTCATGGGCTTTTATAATGGGATGAAAAAGCTGAAGTTCCATGGTCAACCTTGTCTCTTTCAGACCTCACTGCCCCTGACAATGTTGAAACAGGGTGAGAGAAATTCATCTTCCCCTTGCTGTCCTTTCCCATGCTTGCCTCACATCGAGTCTATATCATTCAGCCACCAAGCATTTTGGTGCTTTAAGGAAGTAATGTGGTGTGGGCTTGGGATCTGTTTCTGGTCATTTGCTGATTTTAATGCCTGATGTCTTAATTACAGATTGAGGGATGGAAAAAGAATACGTAATTTCAGAACTGACACACACATTTACCACATTCCCTGATAAAGGATGGAGGCACTTTCAATATTAGCAGTTAAATCATTTTACCACACTAATTTTCAGTTTTCTAACATTATTACAATTATTATTACTGGAGATCTATCGAGAGGAGAGAAAAATGATCCATCATAAGTCTATTTCATTATATGGGCATTTTCCATAAGGATTATGAGTTGTTTTAAAATCATACAAGTCTTAGGCTTATTCATTTTTTCAATTAGTTACGGGATAGAATGGGGTCTCTCTATGACATTAGGAATCTTACAATTTAAAAGCAGTTAAGTAGTTCTTGCTCATAGGACCCCAACAGAACTAAATATTCGAGGTTATAAATTTACTCCCCAGCCTTTGCTTGTGTTGGTCTGGAGTCCTGTTTGAAGTTCAGCAGCAAGGTAATGCAGTAGAGGACAAGTTATCAACTACATGAGCGACTGCTTAGAGTGTTTATTGAATCTGTAAAAGAGAGGATTAGAGCCTTTGCTTAGATCCCTTCTCTGTTTCATGTAGCCTGTGGGAAAGTTAAATACAATCCATGATGGATGTACTCACGGGCAAGGAGAGAAAAAGCACTTCATGTTAACATTGCCAAGTAGGGTTTGTAGTGGGGCCACTGAGGGCAGGAGCTCCAAGAAAAGGGGTGCTTTTTCATATGCAAAATATCAGTGACCTTTCTTAAGATGAAGTTATTCTCTTGACATGAAAATCTATGATTTTTGCTCCAAACAAATATTCTTCAGACTAAAGTTTACTAAGATACACACATACACATATACACAAACACACACACATGCTTGTCCAACACATAGTTGTTAATCATTTTTCCCCTAATTTCTTTAAACAGAAAAAGAAAGTTGAAAAAGAAAATGGGGGAAATGTTGCTGAAATTCTTTGTCACAGAACTGACATTGAGTCCTCTAGAATTGCTCTCTCTCTTTCCTGGCCACCTGTGCACACTTCTATTATATAGCACTTATGATGCCACAACTTATTCGATTATTTCTTTATCATCTTTCTTCTAAAAATATGACATTTTTGAACACTGGACTTTTATGTTTTATCACCATAAACATAGAGACTGCTAGAGAGATGGCATCCAATAACAATCTGGAAAAATTATATAAAATGAATATTTTGAGGACATATGAATGATTCCTCCTAAAATGAGCTCTCTTTCAGAATGGGGGTGGTTTCATCACTGAATGATTTATCCCCATACGATATGAAAAAAAATAAAAATGGCTTCATTCTATTTGATTTGGCTGATTCAGGAAAAGGCTTTGGCTGAGTTATCCAAGTTATAAGACAAGCAGGAAGTAGACCAAAAAAAAATATTTGTGTCACTACTCTAAATGACTTTTTTGTTAAAGGATTTCTAGCACTACTTTGTTCTATTTGATTCTTTTCAGAAGCCATTGTAAACATAAAACAAACATTAAAATAAACCTAGAGGTTGGACATATATCTGGTGATATGAGTAAAGTTCTTTGTCCAAATCAAGATATAGGAACTGAAAAAATATCTGGGCTTCACACTTTGTGGAAACTTCTCTGAAAAAGCACAAAAACGCTATATCTTTTTATTTTTAAATGGAAGACAATCTATCTCACTCATTTTGATGTAAGTACTAATGTACCAAATGTGCCATTATTAAAAGGTGGAAACTCTTCGAGAGATTGTAGCTATGAACTCACCTGAAGATAACTTTATAATAATCACTAGTGTATTTGGAAAAGTGACTTTATTTACAATTGCAGAAGACTTTGTATCTATGTCGGGATATCTGAGTTGACATCAATTTCTGCCACTAACAGACTGTAATCTTGGACAAACATATTTAGCTAATTATTTTTCTGCTTTCTTTATCTGTAAAAAAAAAGGAAGTTTGGCTTAGGTTAGCTTTTATAGATGGTTTTCTGAACAGCACAAAATGTACAGTATGATTCTCTAAGACAGAGATTCTACCATATAGCTGCAAACTTGCATGATTCTATCTGGTACTAAGCCAGGCCTGGTCCCTTCTCCACCCTAATTAGACTAAATGTATAAATCTGGGTAAAGAAGAATGATTCTTTTAAAGAGCCTTACATGCCTCAAAATCTTGCACAAGCAGAAGTCACCTTTTAACATCACTTTCCAAGCTATTAAAGATAGGGTTGTATCTCCCTAGATTTATTAATAGCAATCTAGAAAGTTAAAGTACTTCCTCATTAGATATATATGCCCAGGACATTGCTAACCTATATTCATATATTAAAAATAAAATTAGAATGGAATTATTTCTTAAACTTATCAAGAATTAAAGCATTGAAGCATTGTTTTCTATATAATATAATTGGATGAGTTTTTCTTTCCCTTCAAGTATCTACAAGACACTCAAATAGATCTCAATTATTTTATTTTAGTCTGTAGCCAAATGTTCTTGCTCTCCAATCTCAGCATGAACTATAAGAAATGCAAAAGGCCAGAGCTGGTAATTCAGAGCATGAGGAAGGTCTGAGAAGATTCAAATATATTGACAGGTGAGTCTACAATTTAAGAAGGTACAGTTTTGCCTAGTCTAAAACTCAAAGTGTTCCTCTTCATGCACATAGAGCACTAAACGATGGTTGGACAATGGAATATAAATATTGGGTATACATTTAAATGTTCAGAAAGGGCCTTCTTAAATGTTATTACTAAAAAAATATAAAAAACAGTTTTCCTTTGTATGCTCTGACTTTGTTGCAGAGGAATGTTTTATAGCAAGTAGTTTTTATATTTATTTATTTATTTACTTACTTATTTATTTTTGTGAGTAGTTTTTAATAATGATTCTCTGGCATTGACTTCATTAAGGAAGGAGAAAATGATGGACTAAAAATGGAGACTAATAGTAAATATTTGAAACCCAGAGAAAACAGTGGCCATGACATGACCTTGTATACAAAGGTGACTATTTAAGGAGGCTATTAAGCATTCTTAATTTATAAGTTTTACTTACAACAAGTATAGAAGAGATTAGTGTTAGTTGTCACAGAAAAGTTTTATATTAGACCCCAAAAGGTTGTAATATTCCACTGAAGTTATAGAAGCATTGACTAAATAATCAATATTTATTGAATATCTACAGAATCCCATGGCAATAATCTTAAAATCATAGGGGGGAAAACTAACTCTGTTCAACAATATTTAGGAGCAATTTTTAGTTCACAGTCCTTGAATTAATTATAATTCTCTCTGGAGCTTGAGGACGGATCTAATAAATTGTACTTCTTCCCAGTTCTGACTCTATAATCCTTTTTTTTTTGTATGATTGGTGGTGTTAGCCTCTGGTGTACTATTTTCATTCCAAGTGAGTAAGTCCTTTCTAGTAAAAATTCTACTTGCTTGTAGGGCAATTATTCAAGCATTCTCTGATTCTGCAGAATGATCTTTAGGAGGTTTGTTCTGCAGAAGTCATTTTTCTCCCTGAGCGCTCACTGATAGGACCTCAAGAGTTATGCATTCTTAGAATCACATTAGGAACATAAGTTGCTTAAAAATGAGCAATGGATTTGAATAGAGATTTCCCCAAAGAAGATATATAAGTGGCTAACAAGCACGTGAAAAGATGCTCAACATCATGAATTAGGGAAATGCAGATCAAAACTACAATGACATACCATTTGAATGACTACTAGGAAAACAAAAAGAAAGAAAACAAGTGAAGATGTGAAGTTAAAGCACGTGGTGCCCTGTTGGTGGGTAGAAATATAAAATGGCATAGTTGTAAAAAATTAACAATAAAAGTTACCATATGATCCTGCAATTCTACTTTTGGGTACATGCCCAATTGAATTGAAAATAGGCTTTCCAAGAGATATTTATACACCCATGTTCATAGCGGCATAATTCACAATAGCGAAAAGTTGCTATTGTGCTCATCAACATATGAATAGATAAGCAAAATGTGGTGTATACATACAACAGAAGGTTAATTTGCCTTAAAAAGAAAGGAAGTAGTGCAATATGCTGCAATATGAATAAAACTTGAGGATATTATGCTAAGTGAAATAAACTAATCAAAAAAAGAAAAATACTGTATGATTCCATTTACATGAAGTAGTTAGAATAGTCAAAATAATAGAGATTGAAAGTAGAATGGTGGTTGCCAGAGGCTGGAGGAAAGGGAGAAGAGGGAAATGTTGTTTAACAGGAATAGGATTTTAATTTTATAAGGTGAAAAGAGTTATGGGGATGGGTGGTAGTGATGGCTGCATAACAATGTAAATGCATTTAATACCACTGAATTATGCACTTGAAATCGTTAAGATTGTAAATGTTATGTTATGTGTATTTTACCCCAATAAGAAAAACAGTTCTACTTACTACTTTTACATCCTATTACTTTTAATTAATTTCTACCCCATTACTACTTTCTACAACTTCATGAAATTTTCTATTGCTTTCTAAAATTTACAAGTACTGGATTTTCTTTGATCTGAATGATAGATAAAAACACATTACTCCAAAATTTTTGCTCCCACTACTGTTAAAGTACACTGCAGGGACCGATGAAAACACTGCCTACTAAGTAAATATATTTTGATGTTTCAACGTGTAATTGCTTCCAAGGGGACATTAAATATATTTCATAGGTTGTAAGGCAATCATAAGTCAGAAGAGACATTGAGTGTCTAAATAATGCAAATGCTTGCCTTGAGCCATGGGGTAAAACCCTACAACAATCCTTTTTTATATTATTTCCACGGTCTTGGTTTTTGTTTGTCTGAGAGGCAAATAATTGGAGCTACCTGTGTACGCCATGGCTATTTCAGAATCCCTGTGTCCCTGTTCGGGTGATATCACTATGCATCTTGGTCTTATTTATGGGTTCTTATAGCATTGGCTTTTCAGTGAATCTAGGAGGCAATGATAGTGCCAAGGAATATCTCCATCCTTAAAAATCTGTTAACTTTGGGTTTTAGCTTTGGACATGTGTATAAGCAAAAGTATCTCTTTTATATAGTCAAAGAATTTTGACTAAACTCTTATCTAAATTCCCGAAATATATTTAAAAAGAGAAAAGCAACCTCTAATACTTAGAAGCTTAAAGTTAAAATATATATTACAAACTAATTTGTGTTGGTAAAAATAAACTATAATCAATATTTTCAGTTCATAATTTTTGTAGACATTTACATAAAGATGAATAGCTATCTATGATGCAGAATAAGAAAAACAGCAAAACAAACTAGGTCTTCATCCTGAACTCCATCAATAAAACTTAAGAATAAAGTGATATTAGGTCATTAATGAAGAACTTTTTTTCCAAATTATCCTATCTAAATCTTTACCAGTCATATTAAATCTTTGTACCTCAGTGTTATTATCTCTAAAATGTGGGGAGAAAAACAGACAATATGCTAATTCCACTTTCACTTTGATCCTATGATTTTTTTATTGATAATTTGTTTGTTTATATACTACCTAATTTCTCAAAGATATGCAATGGAAGTAAAAATAGCAAAATCACATTTTTAAGTGAGAGCTGAAGAAGATAAAGGTAGAAAAAAAAAGATGAAATCAGAAGAAAGTTAATACATAGTGCCCACATTTTCTTTGTAAGTAATTTGCAACCTTGACATAGTTACAATCCTTACTAATAAAAGGCTAAGTAGTCATCACACCCTCGTGCGATGGCTCCGTGCAGCTTCCTCCGGGCTTCCCGCAGTCCTGCACGCCCACCTTAGAGGCGGAACCCCCGGCTTCGACCTACCTCTTTGGGGCAATCCACCAAGGAGCCCCAGATGGGTGGGCGAGGCCTACCTCTTTGGGGCGATCAATCGTGGGGCTCCTGCACTGTGAGAGGGCACAGACCAGGCTGGGGGACCCCCCCCCCAACAAGTGCACAAATTTGTGCACTGGGCCTCTACTTGATAATAACTACATGTGATGATATCTAATTGTTCTAATTATACAGTGATTTAAAAAATTTGGGGGGGGGGAGTCATTTTAATGTTGACTCTTTACATTCATTATGGCTGCTTATGTGTTTCTTTCTTGCTGTAATAGATTACATTAAAGGTCTCAATTTTTCAGCCCTCCTTAAGAAGCTGATCTTTGTCATGTGACTTTGTTGTACCTCTCACTAAAGCCCTATAGTGTATTTTTTCCCTTGAATCTATACTTAATCATTTGACCTATTTTGGTCAATAGAATGTCAACAGGCATGAGATTACTGGAAAAAGTACTTTCATAGGGAGTACTTGTTCAATTGGATTCATTCTTGAGTTTCTGCTATGGCCAAAAGATGGACATGCCTGAGTCTACTAGGCTCAGGGCGGGGGGAATAAGAATATTTGAAGCAGAGCTGTCCAGTTATCCACAGCCTCCTTAAGGCAATCTCATGCTGAATGCGGCAGATGTGTGTGAAATCCTTTTTTATTGTAATAGATCACTGATATTTCCACTGTTAGTTATATAGTATTAGCATTCCAAAACACCTAATATAGCGTTATTAATTTTCATGGCTCATAGTACTCTGTGGCTCAGATACACAGAGATGAATCCATCATGTTTTCTACCTTAAAGTAATAGCTAAACTTGCAAACTGTACAATGTCAAAAATGAAATGAACCTGCTTCCCAGGATTTGTGTTCTACATTGAAAATGAGTTTTTACATTGTGATTATAGAGCAGTGATGGTGAACCTATGACACGCATGTCAGAGGTGACACGCGAACTCATTTTTTTGGTTGATTTTTCTTTGTTAAATGGCATTTAAATATCTACACTAAGAAAAGCGTAATATGCTAATTACACCAGAGGGCCGAACAGCGGAATGACACTCCGGACGAACTTCTGGATGAAGATGGGGAT
>NW_006383013.1:7567907-7571547 GCF_000327345.1 Myotis davidii | reverse complement strand
CCCTGAGTGCACAAATTTTTGTGCACCGGGCCTCTAGTATAAAATAAATATCAAAAATATAAGTCTTTGTTTTACTATGGTTGCAAATATCAAAAAATTTCTATATGTAACACGGCACTATAGTTAAGTTAGGGTTTTTCAAAATGCTAACACGCCTAGTTCAAAAGGTTTGCCATCACTGTTGTAGAGGGACAAACAAACAGGCAAGTTTAACTATTGTGTAATATAGACATTGTTACTGAATAGCCCCCCCTAAGTCGGCGGGGGGGGGCACTCTCTCCTTCTCAGCTCTTTTTTTTTTTTTTTAATATATTTTATTGATTTTTTACAGAGAGGAAGGGAGAGAGATAGAGAGTTAGAAACATCGATGAGAGAGAAACATCGATTAGCTGCCTCCTGCACATCTCCTACTGGGAATGTGCCCGCGATCCAGGTACATGCCCTTCACCAGTATCGAACCTGAGACCTTTCAGTCCGCAGGCCGATGCTCTATCCACTGAGCCAAACCAGTTTCGGCTCCTTCTCAGCTCTTATAAATCTCTTAAGAGAGATTTGAGAGAAGTGACAGACACTAGCATTGAAGCAAAGTAAGCAAATTTATTAAGGAAGAAGAGCAAGCAAATTTATTAAAAATACACCTGGCATAAAGCACAAGTGGGCAACTTAGCTGGTCTGAGCACCTACCTGGTGGATGTTTAGGGGTTTTATAATTTTTTGTCTATAGTTTTCAAGGTTCTTCTGCCTGATATTTTGGGCAACAGACTAGATTTCAAGTCCCCCTCCCCCCTTTTTGTGGCTTTTCCCAGAATTTATGAGACATCTAGCGATTTTATCTTGGCAAGCCCCAAGGCTGCTGACTCCTTGGTTCAGTGGGTGAGATTAAACTCACCCTTTCCCCCTTATCCTCTGCCTGCCTAACATCCCCCAAATGATGCTTGTCCTTGGGATTATCTGGCACAAATGGTATTAATTGCACCTTTTTTCTTTATTTTTCCAGGCCAGGGTGATTTAAGCTGTGTACTCTTTGGTTAGGGAGGGGAGGTATTAACCATTTGCTCTCAAGTGTCTTTGGTTGGGGAAGATAATGTCTTGTCCTTCACAAGCCGGCTGCAAGCTGCCTAAACTGTTTGGCTTATTTTAATTTTCTTGTCTTGGTTTCTCCTTCCACTTCCCCAGGAATTTTCCTAGTCTCTTGCTAGCCGGCCACAGGCGTGAGAACACCTCTTTGCATCACCTGCTTGTTTTTATTTCCACTATTCTTGCTAAGATTTGTGTTCTTTTGGGATCCAGTTCTATCACTGAATTTAGTCATAAATATTTAGTGCTTAATTATTATGGTTTTAAGTAAGTAAACAGTGAGCATGTAGACTTCTGGACCTCTCAGAGTCTTGGAAAGTAAGCCGATGGAAACATAGTCTTAGCTTAGAAAAGCCTTAGAGAAAAAAAAAAAAAAAGCCAAAGAGAATCTGGTCTTCCCTGAAGAATAATAACAATGCAGTTGATCATGAGCCATAAACCCGCTCTGTTCCTTTCTGAAGTGGGATGAGATGGTGATTTACTGTAGCAGAACTGAAGTCCAGAGGTAACAAAAAAAACCTACTTGGCACCAGCCACAGTCATCCCATGCAGAAGCTACAACCGTGGGGCCAGTACAGAGGGGACATGTGTCTAACAAAAATGATAGATTGTTTAAGAGTTCAAGAAATAAGTCAGACAAACCATGATCATGGATAATTTTGTTCTTTGACAGAGTGTGGGGGGCTTACATTTCCTCAGGAGTTTGTGTTTTCATTAGGAGCTTTCCTATGCAAAACCTAACTCTTTAAAATGATCTGTTTTCTCTATGATGTTGTTACTTTTAGCCTATAAAAGTGTCTTGTGGTAAAAAAGTAATTCAATTTTGAGGCATTTTATTTTATAAATGGGCAACATATTTGGTTAATATTTAATAGAGCTAGGAAAGTATCATGAAATTTACCATCCAACTTCAATAGCATCTGCAATTCAAATCCCAGATCTGTAATTTTCTGTACCAAGTGCTCTGAGTCAATTATGTACCCTCTCATCAACTTTATCAGCTGTAAAATGCTTTCTAATACCTCCTACCTCACAGGATTGTGGGATATAGAAAGCTATGAAAAGAGCTTAGCACATTGTAATAGCACTATTTTTACAATTATGCTAAGCTAAAGTAGGTAGCCTTCTAGAATTAATAATTTTTTATTTACTTAAAATCTAAAATGGGCTATAAAAAATCCCAAGACATGAGAATTTTGCTAGGTGTTTTACTCTTCTATTCAAAGATTCTGAAGGTTTCTTCTCAAAATGAAATCATATGAATTATGAAAGCTCTGAATAGAGAGAATAAATGAAAGAATAATTTAAAAAAATGAGTTGTTCTAATTTAGTATGCTAAAAGATGAACTAAGGCACATTAAAAAATTTAAGCATTTGAGCAAAAGATGTTTTCAGTCAGGCAGCACCAAACCGGAAGTAGTTAGGAGCGTTCCGCAGACAGGAGCTAGGGTAAAGAAGTAGAGGACAACAAAGCAAAGCCAGGAAATTATTTGACTGGCTTATGTGGTTACCTGACCTGGGAAAACTTAATTGGCTGTGATTAGTTGTCCTTAGGTTTCAATTTCTTCACCTTGAGGCATTTATAGGTTGATTTGGTTTGCTTACATAGACTGCTATGGTATTAGAACCACCACTATCGAATAGTCTCATTGTTTAAATTAACAGCTATAGCCTTTTTCTTTACCTTTAAAGGACTTGTGTGTTTTTTTCTCCTATGGCATTCATTTATTTCCATCATATTCTTTTTCTGTTATATTTATTTCTTAAATTAAGTCTACTTTTTTCCTTAAACTTTTCCATAAACTTGATTTTTGTCCAGGAGTAAAAATAAAGATATTCACTGGCAGATTTCACCATCCTTTAACACTGTAAGCTAATATTAATGAACATGTCTGTTTAAAAAATACCTAGTTTGGAAACCAATTTAGCTTAGTTTGACAGCATTCATATTCAGAATATGTACCCCACTCTCATCATGAAAGATATCATCATTTTCTGTTCTAGTGGCTACAACATAATTAATATTTAGTGATAGACACATTCAAAATTGCATTAATTATATTATAAAGCTTTTAATTAGGCTTCAATATATTGCCTCCATTTACAAAGGAAGCAGAAAAGATACCCCAGTTCACTATCCCTTGCTGCTATTTATTTCCCAGGAAGATTTATCAAATGCTATGACAGTTATAAATTGGAATTAACTTGAACTTTATTTTCTTAGCTACTTTATCCCCTCCCTATTCCACAAATAAAATCTTATTAACAAAATAATTACATGAATTATTTCCAGTTACATATTTTTCATGTTTTAGTCTCAATGCTAAGACCATTATGGAACTCCAGGAATTAAAAGCTTAAAGCTAGCTAGCACCTTCCCCCTGATCTCTTAAACCTCATTCACATAGGGTTTTCTTTTAATATTGTACTAATTAAGAGCAAATTACTGTGACATCGCTGCTTATGTCACTTGGGGAAAAACAGAAATATTCTCTCTGCTAGTTAGACTTATATGATTTACTTTAAAAGAAAAAAAATGAAATGATGGAATAGTGCGTTATCA
>NW_006383013.1:7560655-7567896 GCF_000327345.1 Myotis davidii | reverse complement strand
CATTTACTGTAGTCTCTAGAATCTAGATACACGGGATTTCCTATTTAGAAGGGATCTTAGAGGTAACAGAATCCAGGATGACAACTCTCCCATCCACACTTGTTTTGTATACTTGTTTCGTCTATCTCCTTTCGTTCATCCTCTCTGTATGTCCAAACCATCTCAACATACCTTTCTCAATCCTCGACACTACATCTTCTTTCATTCCACAACGTTCCCTGTATGTGCGTGCCTGCACGTGGTATTTTGTGGAAGAGCCAAAGAGCCGCATGTGGCTTGTGAGCCTAGGTTTGCCAACCACTGAGTTAGCCAGACACACAGACAGCTTCATTATTTGTATTTACCAGAGATCATAGAGATAAGAAATGTGAGTGGACTCCTGATTCTACCCTATCATTAATTTACTTGGAGGCTTTATCTACAAATGGCAGGCTGATCAAAATTCAAAAAAAGAAACAACCGGTAATCAACAATTTGTTGTAATGTTCATATGGAAAAATAATGATGTAGTGGAAATGACACTAGCTCTGAAGACCTATTACAACTATCAACCCAAGACTAGCAATTTGGCTTCAAGGTACTTCTTGATAAAATGGAAAAGTTCAAAGTGATCTCCAAGTTTTCTTCCAGATCTTAAAGTTTTCTAGCTTCCCAAATATTACATAACAAGTATTTAATGGGTTATACTTACATTTTAAAAAATTCACTGTTTATATGAAATTCAAATTTAACTGAACATATTGAATTGTTCTATTTTGCTCCATTGGTTAATTTTTTATTTGTTTGTTTGTTTTTGCTAAATCTGTTGACCCTACTTGTCACTTCTATAACTTTGGAGACTATCTTAGTCTGTTTGGGCTGCTATGACAAAATATCACAGAGTGGTTAGCTTATAAATAACAGAAATGTATTTCCCACCGTTCTGGAGGCTGGGAAGGAGAAGATCAAGGTTCCTGCAGAGTAGGGTGAAGGCTCTCTTCCTGGTGCGTAGGCAACTCTCTCAGTCTGTGTTCTCACAGGGTGGAAGGTGCTAGGGATCTCTCTGGAGCCCGTTTTATAAGGGCACTAATCCCATTCATGAAGGCTTGATCCTCATACTTAAGCACTTCCTGAAGATCCACCTCCTAACACTATCGTCTTTGAGAATTAGAATTTCATCATATGAATTTTGGAAGAGACATGAATGTTCATACTGTAATATAGACCCATTTTATAAAGAACGCAAAATTAGAAATAAAAAAAGTTTAGAGCCCAAGAGGGGGCCCATGCAAATGAAAATCCCCAAACTGAAATTTCAATAGCTTCATGGAATATTTCTGATTGTCTATAGGAAAGCAGCTGCACTTCTCTATTCCAGATGGAGTTTGTAGAATGCATTTCGGAGTGGCTTCACCACCTTTTCTTGCTGCCATTGGCAAACATATCTAAGGTGCCTCAGAAGGTCAATTTTTGAGTTACTCTTGAGCAGCCTTTATTTTGACACATTGTAAATTAAGCTCCGCTGCTCTCATCATGGGGTCCATTATCTGTTTGATGATCACTTAACTTCACTACATTAATGGACAGTATGTGCCATCTCATCAGGAGGACAGACCTCTTTAAAGGTCAATTACTCTCTTATAAAATCGATGTCATCTAGGGAACAGAACTAAATTGTTATCTTATTGGGACATAAGATTTCAAATCCTGAGGACTACCCACAGAAAGTTTACACTAGGGGATTTCTAAAGAAATACTCTAAGTAAAGGGATATAGAAGTAGAGATTAACTTTGTAAAAGGATCATTATCAAAGATGAAGCCTCAATCTTCCTGCAGGCAGCAGCCCACACATCCTTCAGAGAGGGGTAATGGCAACAGACTATGAGAAGCAAGACTTTTGGAACAGACTAAAGAAGGAGGAAAACCCTGGGTGAAAAATAAGAAGCCTCCCTGACCCTCCCAGGGTCTCCTCCACCTCTAGGCCTTAAGCCTTCTTCTTTAAACAACTTTCTCTCTAAATCTTGCTTCCTTGGCTACTACATAGTTCACAGCTGAGAGACTTGCCTAATAACCTATAGTATACATGCTGAATAGCGGTCTGAATAAAGATTACTTGAAGAACAATAGGGATTATCTGTGTGTGTGTGTGTGTGTGTGTGTGTGTGTGTGTGTGTGTGTGTGTTCAATGGATCCTCCATTGAACTCACTAGAAAATGACTACTTATTTGAAATTCATAGTGCACGTTATAAAGTAAAAATGTAATTTCCCTTCTGAAGCACTCTCCTCCTTTTTTTTCTCCAATTCTCCTCTTTATTCTTCTTTTTAAAACTAACTTTGAGGAGATGACCTGCAGTTTTAGCATTAACAACCTAAACCTATCAGTTAGCAATTCTTCTCTTTACATGAAATGTCAGATTGGTTAATGAAACAAAACATGCGTAGTGGTCTAGAAGTTGTTCCTGTTTCAGTTCTCCAGGATGTTTAAATCACCATATTGTGAATCATAAACCTTAACACATTTCTTTCACTGTTACGCTCTTTGCCTTTTGAACTGACTCTTCCTTCTATATCTTCTTCTAGCTCCTTCCTTTCACTGCTATTACTTCACTGCTATTTCTCTACCTTCAAGAAGCTATCTAGTGCTCCCTATCTTTATTTTCATTTTAACCAATTAGACTGATAGTAGAAAAGTTGACATTCATAGTCATGAAGAATGTTTCCATTTGTTGAAGCTTTCTCATTTTTGGTTTGTTGGCTGGTTCATTCTCCAGAATTGGTACCAAAGATTTGTGTCTGGGTGACAATTAGAGCAATTTATTTCTGACATTTTATGAAAATTAAGAAAGCAGGAATCTAAAGAGTTCACGTCACACAAGGAAAATAATAGGGGTTAAGCATAATACCCCAAAGGAAATGAGGATTTTAAAATTCTGCATCGATAAGAATCGCAAACATATAATTACTGTGCTTCTAACTGGGTGTGGTCATGTGAGGTCCTATGCATAGAAAGGCAGAGGTTGTACCCAAGGTTCCACAGGGCTGGATTAACATGCCATGGGTTGCCCAGTCAGGCGAGTTTTGATTTTAAGTCTCCAGCATGCAAACTTATGCTTTGCTTTTCCCTGTTCACCTATCATCATAGTTCTCAAATTCACATGTTTGATTGTCTTTGCTCATCACAGCAATCTTAGTCCAGGCATCCTCATTTAAGTTATCCATAAGTCAACCAGGCTAATAATTGTTCATGTTAAGCAGCCAAGTTAAAATTAACTGAAACCAAATATTTACCAACACAGTGTAAGCAGATTCTTGCTCATTTATCTCCTTCACATATATTTTTTCTTCCTTCCATCAATAAAAGACAGTACAGGGCAGCTGCAAAAACGTACCTACACCTTGCATCAGGGAGCCCTGGTTTTGAATACTGCTTGCAGTAATTATTAGCTAAATGGATTTCTGGCAAATCACTTAATCTTTATAAGCCCCTTTTTAGCTCCTGCTAGGCATTTTAAATATGAGAGAAAAAGTGAGCTGATACTTAAAATAAAAGCAATAGCTGTCATTCATTCTCTCCTAATGAGCCCATCTCTGTCACCTTCCAACCTGCTTTAACTTTCATCCCCAGGTTCTTATTTCTTACTGGGGAGGAATTTCCTTTCCAAACACTGGTTAAAGGCAGCAAGCATAGGAAATAGTCTGCTGCAAACCTGTCCAAAGAATGCTTTAGCACAATCTTCAGACTGAAGCTCTGCTCCTGATCAGGTGTTCAGTTAGTCTGAACACTGTACTGGACACCAAATCCTTTTCTAAAGCCTCTCACACACGGTCACCCATATGGAGAGCCCGATTTGACAGGGTTCTAACTGTAGTAATAAAGTTTAATGAACATCAGCAATGATGGTGTTTAATAATTGTGTTCTCACTGGGAACAAATTTCTCAGAGAAATCATCTTGCTTCATTACAATATGTGAATGATGAGACTAATAAAATCTTACATGAAAAAATTTAAAACTCCAGGATAAAACTTTCTCCAATAAATGTTTATTGTATTTACAAAAATCATGGGAGCCTTTTGTTTAGGTCAGGAGAGAATAGCCAGTTTTGGATTTTCTTTGGTCTTTAAGGCAACAAAATACTGTCAGTTCCCATAGGGAGTAAAGAGTAGATCAGTGCATCCAAAGGATCTGAGAAGTGGGAGAAATGGGGTTCATGTTACCAGGAAATGAGTGTGCATGAGAACAGACATGGATATAAACTAATCGTAAATTTGGAACTCAAAGTCTTCTGTCTTTGGATTTTTTTAGATGAAATATCATTGAATTTTCCCCTCTCTTTATTAGAATGAATTTTAGCTAAACACAGTGAGGAGTTGGCTACTCCATTAAAAACTTTTTTTAAAATTAATTCCAGAGAGGGAGGGAGAGAGAGGAGATAGGAACATTAATGATGAGAGAGCATCATTGATTGATGCCTCCTGCATGCCCCACACTGGGGATCAAGCTCACAACCCCAGGCATGTGCCCTGACAGGGAATTGAAACATGACCTCCAGGTTCATAGGTCAATGCTCAACCACTGACCCACACTGGCCAGGCAGCTATTCTATTTTAACAGATGAAAAAGATGCCAACTAGAGAGAGAATGTCATCGAATCAGATAACAAAGAACTTAAGCTTATTTTCCGGTAGCAACATTAAGGCTCTGTGTGTGTGTGTGTGTGTGTGTGTGTGTAATTTTAAACAACACACATAAGGAGCAGCATGTCAGATTGCTTTGAACCCTTCTCTAAATTGTTTGCTATCACCCGTTGTCTACGAACCACGTTATGTTGTGGGATTCAGAAGCCAGAAAGCATAATGCAAGAGTTTTAGTTAAGAAATATGTAACGCAAACATTACCTTATCTTAGACCATTAGAAGAAGGCAGATGATAGAAAAAAGTATTATGCTTTGAGTTATCATATTATCACATGATTCGTGTTTACTTCTTTCTTTCTCTTCAAACTAAGACAAGGAATGCAACACAGTTGACAGAATGACAAGGGGACAATAAGTATTTTCTGATCTTAGGAAATCAAGCATTGGCCTGCCATGGCATGCTCGGGGAGTGAAGTGCTCCTTCTAAACTGGGAAAAATAACTCTGGAAATCAAAGTCAAGTCACATCTCTACAAAGATGACAGCCCACACTTCTAGGAAGGCCTTTGCGTGAGTGTGAATTTGATGTTCTTTAAACGACACCTTGTAACTGTTTAGTGAGTGTCAGGCCATTTTCACTTTCTCTTTGCGCACACTAGGCTGCAGCTGCTTTGGTGAAGGAGCTGGTGGAGAAATTCCTCGGGAACGTGTGGGCAGTGTTTCCATCCACAGTTTCCCTTCTTAGATTGGCGTGCTTAATTTTTAATGCCTTTTCTTTGAGAAGAAGGCTTGAAAGGAATAGTACTACAATTAGAAATGAATATTTAATAAATTCCAACACTGGAGTAATTGCATGGCCAGTATTCTGTATTCACAGTGCAATAAAACTATAAATTATTAACAGAACTGGAAACACAATACAAATCAAAAAGCATAAAATCTAAAATGTTACCACCTGGCAATAAAAAAGCAATCTCACGCATCAGCATCACTGATTTCAAATAAAAATTAAAACAAAATTGTTTAATATGGGTAAAACGACAATAATGCAGACATTATCAATCAGAATATATTGGAAGGTGAAATAAGGCCAAAAAGAAAACTCAGTTAAAATATGTATTAATAAGCTTGAAATTATGTCAATAAATATTAGACTTCAAGCGGTATAAAAACAATAACAAATAAAAATGAGAGAAAATAAGACATTAATCCAATAAGAATTGGAATGAAACAAAAAAAAAAAACCCACCACACTATTCTTTAAAACTAATAAGTGTCCAAAATATGGTTCACTGAGGAAAAACAAAAACAAAACAAAAAAGTGCATCTTTAAATAATAAAGGGAACAAGGAAGAAAGCATAAATATGCAAGCATGAAATTACAATGTTAAAATCACCAAAGACAAGGGAGAAATTAAAAAACCATCAGCAACAAACTTCTCTGCTATATGTAAATTCATTTTATTTATTTAGTTAGTTATTTAATTTTTGTTAATCCTCACATGAGGATATTTTTCTATTGATTTTTAGAGAGAGTGGAAGAGAGAGGGAAAGACAGAGAGAAACATCGATGTGAGAGAAACACATTGATGGGTTGCCTCTTGCACGTTCCCCAACCAGGGCCCAGGCTGGGGAGGAACTTACAACCAAGGTATGTGCCCTTGACTAGAATCGAACCCAAGACCCTTTGGTCTGCAGGCCAAAGCTCTATCCACTGAGCCAAACTGGCTATGGCTGTAAATTCACTTTAGAATCTGGATAAAAGATATGATTTTCAAGGAAATCTAAATTACCAACATTTCCCCAAGGAGAGGTAGAAATTCTAAAGAGACCAAGCAATACCAAAGAGAAACAGTAAAGAAATAACATGCTCATAATTTTTACTAATGTTTTTCAAATATTTAAGGAACAAATAACTTTAAGTGTATTTAGATCATTTCAGAGAGTAAAAAACAAAACAGAAAAAACATGCCTTCTAAAAAATTCCAGCATCACAGTGATAACAAAGATAACAAAAAAGAAAATTGAAGTCCAATTTTACGTATGAACACTGACAGAGAAATACTTAAGCCTAGGACATAGTCTAGATAGGCACATTAAACAACTGACATGCCCTGTCTAAAGGGAACTTGTTTTAGAATAAAAAGAGAGTGGAAGAGAGAGGGAAAGACAGAGAGAAACATCGATGTGAGAGAACACATTGATGGGTTGCCTCTTGCACGTTCCCCAACTAGGGCCCAGGCTGGGGAGGAACTTACAACCAAGGTATGTGCCCTTGACTAGAATCGAACCCAAGACCCTTTGGTCTGTAGGCCAAGGCTCTATCCACTGAGCCAAACAGGCTAGGGCTGTAAATTCGTTTTAGAATTTGGATAAAAGATATGATTTTCAAAGAAATCTAAATTACCAACATTTCCTCAAGGAGAGATAGAAATTCTAAAGAGACCAATCAATACCAAAGAGAAACAGAAAAGAAATAACATGCTCATAATTTTTACTATTGTTTTTCAAATATTTAAGGAACAAATAACTTTAAGTGTATTTAGATCATTTCAGAGAGTAAAAAACAAAACAGAAAAAACATGCCTTCTAAAAAATTCCAGCATCACAGTGATAACAAAGAT
>NW_006383013.1:7523681-7559953 GCF_000327345.1 Myotis davidii | reverse complement strand
GGTAGGGTCCCTAGCGGCTGCCAGCTGCCGGCTACAGGGACCTTCCTTCTTTCCCC
Organism: Myotis davidii; assembly: GCF_000327345.1. Lineage (NCBI taxonomy): Eukaryota > Metazoa > Chordata > Mammalia > Chiroptera > Vespertilionidae > Myotis > Myotis davidii. Next base: position 7,559,897 of record NW_006383013.1, on the reverse strand, counting down.
ACCACCCGCTGGCAGTCAGCGCATGTCATGGCGAGCGATCGAACTCCTGATCTCCCAGTTGAACTCCCAAGGGGACAATTTTCACATTAGGCTTTTATACATATAGATTACCTCCCAAAGGCCCCATATCCTAATATCATCGCCTTACAGGTTAGGACTTCAACATATGCATTTTGGGGGAATATGAACATTTAGTGCAGTGATTGCAGTGATTTTCAACATTTTTCATCTCATGACACACATAAATTAATTACTAAAATTCTGTGGCACACACACACACACAAATATATATTTTTGCTTATCTGACAAGAAAAAAATAGGTATAATGTTGATTCATTTACTCTGAATACTGTTCTTGTGCTGGCTGCTGACATTTTTTTATTTGACAATCTAAGAAAAAAAAAAGGTTAGTGCCCCTGACTAAATAGTCATGTATTGCATCTTTTAAAAATTCTTGAGGCACACTGGTTGAAAATTGTTGATTCAGTCCGTTGCAATTTATAGAACTTTTTAATGAAAAAATAGACCACTTAGAAATATCTCTCTTATATACATCTCTCTTATTTGAGAGTTTAAGATAAATTATTATAGAATTAATTGTTAAATATTGTTAGAATTAGCAAGTACAAAGTAATTTCCTTGATGGAACTGTTCATTAATAGAAAATTCACCAAGATTGTGTGTTGTTTCTTTTATTTCAAATCAATTCCATCTATGTCCTGTATAGATCATTGATTGAAGCTAACACAGATATGTCTCTCCAGCTTGGAACTTTCTCTTTTTCATAAACATAAACTGGTCGGCTTCCTTTTTCAAATAATATCTAGAAGGACTTCTGAACTACTTGACTCTAAGAAGGATAAACTAGCAACACATTTTGTTAAGAAATGAAAATTTTATACATTTAAAGGAAAATATTACTACAATTAAACTAAGACAAAGGTATTAAATACATGAAAAATGTTTTGGAATGTGATTGCTCATTAATAAATAATTTCTTTTTCATTTGTGAGAGTTTAGAATTTGATTTTGAAGAATTGCAGATCTTATCAGCAGGTGACACTAATTAAAACAATGTATTTTCAGATGGAAAAGTTTTAGACTCCTAAAATTTCTAGCAGAGCTGTGCATCAACTCTACAACTATCAGATATTTAAACTGCATAGCAACTGAACTCAATTATGTACCTATTCATTTTCTGTATCGTTGTTCTTTACAATGGGATCACACCAATCATTGATGGCCTTCATATTCTCCCTTCTATGGTTCATTGGTCATACTGTTTCTCTTTCCCCGAAGAAATCCTTTAATTTTGTGTTCCAAATCTAGGTACTGGTAGAGATTTCAATAAATGCAGAGGGAATATCATACTTCTTCATGGAAAACATGATAATACACATTCTTTTGCACTTGTAGAATGAAATGTTATGACAGGAAGAAAATGAAAGATGGCACAAAAAGATTTAGAATCTGCTTCCTGAAAAAATTCATCAGTGAAGAATTTACTTTCTACTACTTTTAACCCAGCACATTTCTTCATGAACATAAACTATAGAAATAAGTAGCACTCCTAATTTAAGAGAGAAAGATGATCATTTTAAGAACCTGAAGAACTTATTCCTCACTTCCAACATAGAGCATGGTTTTGAAGAACAAGTTTAAGCATAAATTGCTGATGGTGAAGTGAACAGCAAGGGGCAATGTCTTAGCTGGCTCTACAGGTCACATGGACCCTGTCCTCAGAGTATGACCCTACAACTTGTCTCATGTCACTCCTTTTCACTCCCTCACCCTCTCCTATTCCTGATTTTCATAGAATTTATGTGAAAAAGTATAGCCTCCAGGTCAGGACCCTGGTTGAAGCTACACAACACATTATGAAAACCAGTTCTCCAAAGTGGTCCCCAAATACATTTCTTCCCCAAATTTATATTCTTGTAGATCTCCTCACACACTGAATCTTATCTGGGCCTATAACTCACTGTAGTCAGTAAAATGCAGTTGAAGTGATGCTATTCCAGTTCCAGGCCTGAACCCTAGGAAAGCCTTACAGCTTTTGCTTTTGTGCTATGAGGAGCCCTGAGTTGCCATGTGAGAGATCTAGTTTCCCTGACTGAGAGAGCTAATGGAGACATCCACCACGTGGAGAGGCCATAAGTAGGTAAAGAGGCCTTGAGACTAGGAAGGGAGACTCAACCTTCCAGCCATCCCTCACAAGGCACCAGATATGTCAGTGAGCCATGACAAACATTCCGGCCCATTCAAATGAAAGAAATCTTCAGTTGAGTGGCAGAATCTTAAAAAAAAAAATGCTTGGCTTTTTTTTTGGGGGGGGGTGTTGGGGGGTGGGGGTGAGGGTATTTGTTTTTAAAGCAATTAAGGTTTAGCTTAGTTTGTTTGATAGTAATAGATTATTACAACACATACCAACTATGAAACCTTGAGAGTCACTTGACCTTATCAAGTTTCAATGTTCTCATTAGCAAAATTGAAATTTTAAGAATACTTAATTCATTGTATCAGTGGGAGTATTAAATGAGCAGGACATGGACAGCTCTTGGATCCAGGTCTAGCATATAGTAATCTTGAATAAAGTATTTGTTATTATTACTTTATGACTTTTCATATTTTCCCAAAATCTCCAGGCCATTTTATAGTTCTTACTCTTATTGTTATAAACACTAAGCTTGTCTTGGTCATATATGTTTTCTCTTATTCTATACTAGAGGTCCGATGCACACAAATTCATGCAAGAGTAGGCCTTCCTTCCCCCAGCTGCTGGTATCAGCTTCCCTCTGGCACCTGGGACCCGGGATTCCCTCCTCTGGCTGCTGGCAGGCACCCGGGACCTGGGCTGGCTTCTCTTTGGCCCCTGCTTCATCAGGAAGGATGTCCAGAATGACGTCTGGAAGATGCCTGGTCTAATTAGCATATTACCCTTTTATTATTATAGATGGTGGTTAGAAGGCAAAGGCAATTTATGAAAGTCTGAGTTTACATTCTGATTTGGCCATTTACTAACTGTTTAACCTTGTGTAAATTTCTTTGGTCAGCATCTGCAGAATGGCCACAGTTACACTTGTCTCTGATTGCTAGAAGGAGGATAGAAAATGTTAATATATGTGAGGAATTTATGTATTTTAAGAATAATATCATTTATTAAATGGGCACAGGCAGTATACTTTGAACAAATACTATCTCCTCTGTGAAGTCTTCCCAGATTACTATATGCAGAATATTTTCCTCCTACATCTCTCATCCCAAAGTAATCTGTGAAATGTCTCATGACATACTCAAGAACATTGCCTTCTGATTTTTTGGTCTGCCTCTCTCTAAATAAACTGTGAATTTCTCAAAGACAGAGGCATGTCTCAAGTCATATCTGTAAAATATGCCTATGTTGTAACCTTTTTCCAGGAACTGACATTTTTGATATGATACTCCTCTGCCTCTTGGGGATTAACTATTATATGAATGTTGGTGGAAGGCAGAACCTCATTTCTTATTTTAAAAACTGCAAATGCCCACCACTCAGTCTCCCTGATTATTGGCAGCAGAATCATAGGCTGATTTAACTAGTTGGATACTCCCACTCGCAACTTTGACCCTGGAGTAAGTGGCCCGTGGACGTATGGAGAATTTATTTAAGCACAGTGAGCCGGGGTCACTGCAGCAGACAGGGTCCAGTGTTGGCAGTGTGATTGTGGCAGTCATGGATTAGGTACCCAGTGACAGTGACAACAACATCTCAACCTTCCTTATTTTCTCTGCAAGGGCTAGGGCTGTGGTGTTCCCTACTTCCCACCACTGATGGCTCCCACAGTGGAGCCTGATTCTCCAGGCTTCCCTTAGCACCTGTGAGATCTTTTTTAGCTTCTCCTAAAATTTTCTTCTTAACTTTGTAGAACTGGCTTTTGCTCTTTGCAACCAAGAGCCCTGGCTAGTATAGCACCATTGACAAGAGAATCCTTGGGAGACTGGCTATAACCAGAATCCCTAAAGGAGACAGTTAGTGACATTTTGGCTAATGAGAAAAAAAAATGAGAGAGAAGGATAATAGAAAAGATAATTATGGGAAGAAAAGGAACTAAGGTCTATTGCCTCTTATAAATAAAAAGTTGTTATGCTAATTTGTGAGGTTTGGGAGAGCAAATAATTCAGCAAGGTGACAAGTGTGGGTCTTTATATAGTCTTCAAATTCTTGGAACATGAATAATGAAGACAGTAACAGGAAGGAAATTAGAAAGGCCTTCACTGCAAAGAAAGAGAAGGCTCATTGGTAAGAACATTTCCCTTCTTCAAATATCTCAGAGGAGGTCAGTATCATGTCATTAGAAGAACTAGAAAAAAAGCATTGGCAAAACTCTCAGGTGGATGCTTTATTAGCCTTTGCATTGATTAGCTTTACCTTAAAGACCCAATCGTCTACCAAGCCTGGCATGAGTTTCACTGTTCTTCATGCCACCGGCATAAAGGAAAAATGAGACAACAAACTGCTTGATCAGTACACACTTTATCATTAGTGCTTTTATTGCTTCTCTCTCTTTTTTAAAATTTTATTTTATTTCATTTTTTTAATCACCATTTATCCCCTCTATGCTCTCTTCCACCTCCACCCATGCCCTCCCCTCTACATTCACCATTGGACTATCCAATAGAGAAATGGAGATAGTTGCTAGGGAGTTTCTTGTCTGGCTGAGTCAAAACCACAGGTCCTGTGAACTGTGAAAATTTTAGGTGTATTTGAAGAGGAACATGTGAATAAGACTTGATAAAAGTCATGAGAGTGAATCATTCTCCTAACAACTCACAAACATGGTTCAAAGTAGTGTTCAGACCTACTGAGAAGGAAGACTAGTAGATAGAGAACTGGTTTGAATATCACAAATATCTCTGGTTTGAAAGCCAGGTATGTGTCTTTGACCCAGAATCAAGCCTGCTACACTTCAGTGACAGGGTGACACTCTAACCCTGGGGTGGGCAAACTTTTTGACTCGAGGGCCACAATGGGTTCTTAAACTGGACCGGAGGGCCGGAACAAAAGCATGGATGGAGTGTTTGTGTGAACTAATATAATTTCAAAGTAAACATCATTACATAAAAGGGTACGGTCTTTTTTTTTTTTTAGTTTTATTCATTTCAAACGGGCCGGATCCAGCCCGCAGGCCATAGTTTGCCCACGGCTGCTCTAACCACAGAACAACACTGCCAGGGCTTCCCTTGCCTTTAAAGCATTATCTGTATGGTTGTGATGAACTGCTTAAAATGGACATTGCACCATACAAAACAGTTAAAACATTTAAAAGGACCTTGAGGCAGGCCAAGAGCCAAGTACATGAATTTGAACACAGTAGGCATTTAGTAAATATGTATTTGTTTTATTTCTAGCAAATGCTACTTCAGACACTGGGTAGACACACAACTTTTGAAAGTATTTTTTTCAGTAAATAAATATTAAAACAAGAAAACAAACTGAGTTGCTACGCTCTTTTTAATATGATGCCACTTTTTCCAAAATAAAACCATAATCCAATATTAATAATGAACAGCTTTCCACTTTATTCACTTTTAGTAAATGAGAATGTTCTCCTGGTGTCACAATGTCTCCAACTTACTCTTAATCTGGTCTTTGTCTGTTCTGCCCGGATGTGAAAGACAAATGGAGACTGTGCAGGCCCCTGGGCTCTCACTTGCTTCTCGCTATAAAAATGCTTATCATGCCCCCCCTTTGAAGAGCAGTAGGGCATCAAAATTCCTTCCTTTTTCGGAGGTCAGACTAAAACAAGTCCCTTTCCACACTATTCAGATTAAGTAAATTCTCTTTCCATTATTTCTTCATGTTAAATGACCCAGACACCATCTACTTCAAGGACTGATTATTTCTCTGTGATATAAATGAGAATCGTGTTACCTTAACAAGAAGCAATTGGGTGTCAGCACTCATGGTCTCTAAAGCGTCCCTCCATTGTCTGTCCCTAAACTTCTTTTGCTCCAGCCTGAAGTGAATGGAGAGTGTGGATTTTCTTAACAAGGGAGGAGGGCTGATGCAGGAGGCCCTTCATGTAGGAGGAGATGGACTCTCCTAACATGTATTGAAGGTCATCTCCTGACCTGCATAAAGAGAGCAGAGAACATTCAGGAAAAGGGTATTGTGACTGTTTTATGTATACATTTTATTTATTGTTTTAGAGAGAGAGAGAGAGAGAGAGAGAGAGATCTATTCGCTACTCCATTTTATGCATTCACTGGTTGCTTCCAGAATGTGCCCTGAACAGAATTGAACCTGCAACCTTGGAGTATGGGGACAACATCTAACCAACTGAGCTACCCAGCCAGGGATGCTATCATGACTGTTTTGACAGGAGGTTTCTAAGACTAGCAGAAACAGAAAAAGTAGGCCCGCCCCATCCCCCATGCTCCCCACCTCTGCCTCCAACTAGTGTGATGTTAGCATCTTACTGTGACGCGAAGTGCATTTGTTCTGCTCTTTATGGTTTGTGTTGTGAGTTGACTTGTGTCCTCAGCAAAGGTCAGTTGAAGACTTAGCCCTCAGTACCTCTAAATGTGACCTTATTTAGAAATAGTGTCTTTACAGAGGCAATAAAGTTAAAACCAAGTATTAAGGTGGACCCTAACCCAATATGACTGCTGTGTCCAGACTGCCCTTTTGGACGCAAAAACACATACACAGAGGCAAGATACCGTGAAGGCAGCCATGTGGTGACAGAGCCAAGGATCAAAGTGACACAGCTGCGAGGCAAGACATGCTAAAGATTAAAGGCCACCAGCAGAAGCCAGGACGAGGTAGGAAGGATGACACACTCAGAGGGAGGGAGAGCCTGCTCAGCCCTTGATTTGGGGTTTCCAGCCTCCAGCACTGTGAGGAGATGAATTTTTCTTGTTTAAATCACCCAGTTTAAGATAATTTACCATGGCAGCCCTAGCCAACATATGCAGAGTGCTGTGTCCTAATTCAGTGTTCTCTTTACACCAGGATAACAGATGAGAGACATGAGGCTCCACAAAGTTGTCAAGGCTGATATAATCGTTCTGGTGTGTAACTGTGCTCATCAGTTTCCCCTCAGCACACGGCTTTACGGTGATCTCTGTTGCTAACTTTGTTAAGCAAATCTCTTATTGTTTGACACTGTTGTATTTTACCAATGCTTTGTAGAAACACTGGCGTACTATCCTGTAATTCCATTGGTTTCTGATCTCAGGATACCTTTCCTAGCTTCAGGTGGCTGGTAGAATGTATCATGTTGCGTTTGTGTTGCTGTCTGGTCAAGGGCATGTACCTTGGTTGCAGGCATATCCCCAGTGGGGAGTGTGCAGGAGGCAGCTGGTCGATGTTTCTCTCTCATCGATGTTTCTAACTCTCTATCTCTCTCCTTTCCTCTCTGTAAAAACTCAATAAAATATATTTTTTTAAAAAAAAAAACAATGACAATGGCTTGAAAGTAAATGAATGTTGCCATCTTTTGGATAAAAAATTAAAATGCATTTATTGATATTTTACAGTTTCTCATAATTACTTTTTTTCAGCCTTGATTCCTAACCATCCTCAAATATTAAATTATTTAAAAGTCCATGTTTGTCCAGCCAATGTGGCTCAGTAGTTGAGCATCAACCTAAGAACCAAGAGGTCATGGTTTCATTCCAGGTCAGGGGACATGCCTGGCTTGCAGGTTCAATCCCCAGTAGGGGTCATACAGGAAGCAGCCAATGATTCTCTCTCATCATTGATGTTTCTATCTCTCTCTCCCCCTCTCTTCCTCTCTGAAATCAATGAAAGCATATTCAAAAGTCCACATTTATTGTTTTTCTAAAGCATAACACAGTCTGCCTTAGGTATTGAGATGTTATTGTTTCAAAACTTGCATAATAAAACATTGACAAATATGCCTAACTGGTTTGGCTCAGTGGATAGAGTGTCAGCCTATGGACTGAAGGATCCCAGGTTCGATTCTGGTCAAGGGCATGTACCTTGGTTGCGGGCACGTTCCCGGTGGGGAGTGTGCAGGAGGCAGCTGATCAATGTTTCTCTCTCATCGATGTTTCTGACTCTCTATCCCTCTCCCTTCCTCTCTGTAAAAAATCAATAAAATATATTTTTTAAAAAAGGAAAATGTGCACACAGGGTGCAGATAAAGACACACAGCAGTTACAAGACTGGGCTTTGCAGAGACAGAGCGTAGCACTGATTCCTAGAGGAACTTACTTTCTAACTGTGCGTCTTTGGCAGCTTCAGTAACTTGACGATGCATCAATTTCTTCATCTGGTAATGGCAAATTGATATTTACCTTCTACAAATTTAATAAGATTTGAATAATAATTAAATCGTGTGATAATCACATGATGATAATAGTCATTCTATAATTAGTGGAAGCTCCTGTTTTTATTTTTATTTACTTTCTTTGGTTCCTAAGAGGCATTTCTAGTTCTTCAAAAGAAAAGAGTATGTTTTAGAGCTGTGTTGTGAAGCTCACCCAGGGGTAGAGGAAATTCCTAGAGAGACCAATTAGAGTGAAAGAAACATTTTTTTTCTAGACTTTTGGTTGCAGCTGATATAACTCCTTAATTTTTCTCCTAAAGTTGTTGCCTAGATGATTTTCATGCAAGATCTTGAAAGTATGGGATAAAAATGCATGTTTAACAATATACATTAGACCCCTGAAAGCATTCCTATTCTAAAGGCCTTGTTTTTTCCCCCCCATGAAAACTCATTACATCATGCCGTCTCATTCTTTGAATAGTTCCAACTCAAACATACTCAGTTTACAAGTCAAATAATTTCTCCACATGCCAGAGGCATAAACACTGATGTTAAATAAAAAAAAAAAATCAAGTTGTTATCCTGTCTTTGAAAATCAATGCGTTTAGTATTAGAAATTAGGTTTTTCTTTCCATCCATCCCAAATAATCTTGTCAGAGCCCCCGACACGGTTTTGAAGTTGTACAAAGTGGAAGGGAATAACTCACACCCCTGCAGCTATTTGGCTCTGCTTGAATACCTGGGGAAACATGGCTCTCTCAGTCCCACCGTCAGAGAGCTCTCACAGGAAGCACCTGGGAAAACAGTCTGAAGCTGTGTTGGAATAGTTACTCGGTCAAAAATTAGTTCTCTCTTGCACCTCAATACTGGCAGACAAAATTTATCAACAACCTTATACTTGGCAATAAAGAATGTGTAGCATCCCCGGGTGTCGTGAGGAGGAGTATTTTGCACACTGGCCCTTTGGGCAAAGCTTCGAAGACTTCAGGCAGCCATCCTGCAGGCTGTGAAAATCGCAGAGACACAGAAGAGTCAAATGCCAGCCTGTCAGCGTCCTTGAAGAAGATGGATGGGACTACCAATAAGCCAATGAAGCAAAGGCAGTGGTGCCTGTGACAGGGAGCTAGCGGGCGGAGTGACAAGGCAGAAGTCAATAAGGCAGCTATTACAGCCAAAGCCGATAAGTGATATCATTGTCAATAAGCAGAGATTGAGCCACCTGGGAGAATTAATGTCCCTTCAGTCAGGAAAGTCAGAGTGGGTGGCAGATGCAGCTCCGTGTCTCATTCTGGGAATGGTATACACTGCTTCTCCACTCTCTGCAGGGGTGTGCAGAGACAGGAAGAGAGAGGGTGCCCATCTGGACCGGTGGATTCTTGACTCCGTGCTGCAAGCCGATTTGGGAAGACCTGTTATCTACAGCTTAAACTTCATGGTGTCTCAGTCTCTCTAGTGTGTCACCAAAGCAATGAGATTTTATTTTTTATTTAAGATTAATTATTTCACAATAAATTTTTGCCCAAACTCGATTAAAATGTAGTTACTCTGAAGTTCTACGATAGTGTGCATGTACTTGAATCACATGCACATGAACATTTGATGACGTCTCATTGTCAAGATGTGCACACTTATTTGATACATGACTGTATGTGCATGCCTTTCTGTGCAGTAAAGAAAAAAAGTAAGATCAGCAATAACTGGAGAAGGATTTAAATAGGTTTGGGGAAGTCAAGATTACTATGATCTGAATTATTGTGATTACTCTGTTATTTATCTGAGTTGTCAAATGGTTCTAATCTACAGGTCAAAATAGGACCATTTGAAATATTTCCAACTACCTAATTTTTCCAACAATGCCTACATGGTATTTTCTACCATCATTATTAAGAAATTTTAAAAAATAAAATAGAGACAGTTAACTTGGTTTCATTGATAATATTAATAAAAATGTGTTCCATAATTCAGATAAATTTGTGTGTTTCCTAATCACAATTTGCATTAACTTCTTCAACTGCAGTAAATCAATCTTTTATTCAGCTTACTCCACTCAACAATATTAGACTCACCCAAACACAGAGAAATGTCAAAATCTCAAGAGATTCAATGCCTCTCAGGCCACTCCAGATTACTAACACTCATAATCATGGATTAATAGGAAAGTAGGGTTTGGTTTGGAGTCCAGTTGCCAGATACAATACAGGACTCAGAGTTAATTCTGAATAGGGAGAGATGGAAACATCGATGATGAGAGAGAATCACTGATTGGATGTCTCCTGCACACCCCCACTGGGGATTGAGTCCTCAACTGGGCATGTGCCCTCACTGGGAATAGAATTTTGACCTCCTGGTTCCTAGGAGGCTAAACCACTTGGTTTATAGAATGCTCAACCACTTAGCCCTGCTGGCTGGGCCCAAATAACTTCTTAATATAAGTACTGTGTCCCACACAATATTTGAGACATAATTATACTAAAACATTATTCATCATTTATCAGAAATTCAAATACAGGGAAGGTGCCTGTATTTTTAACTGCTAAGTCTGGGAACCCAAAAGTAGACTTTTGGGCATTTCCTTGTGAAGCTGGGACAAAAATTTTATTTTTTCTGATTTGGGCTTCCTATACCTGTCTTTCACAGACCACTTTAAAATTTTCTAATTCCCAGCTCTCCTGACCCACTGCAGATGGGCACTTGGTGCAGCTTCAATTGCCTCCGTCAATCTTGCCTCTGTCCAGATTTAATGTAAGCCTCAGGCTACATTGCAGCACTTGTTCAATTGTTCTCCTTCCGGTATATAAGTCATTCTTTGGCACACTGCTCAATGGAATTCTAGGTAAAGCTATATATATATACATATATATGAATATCACCCAGGATTAGGTCAGTTATGCTCAGAGCTAGTTATTTCCTCCTTTTCTCCCTGCTCTGAAACTACTGAATTGTGAATACAATACTAAAATCCCAGCGTCACCCGAAACAAGCCCAGCAATGCAAAGGAAACCATCCATCTAATAATCTGTCCCATTGCAATAATAGGCTGAGGTCACCCAGACTGTAACTTTTAATGGGATGTTTCAGCACTCAGCAGCTAAAACCCCATTGCACTGTGTTTGCCAGAATCCAGTGTTGTTTCCCACCTGTGGCTCAATTCACTCCATCCTCCTCCCTTGGCCTCGTTACCCTGACCTGTCAAAGCCTAACCAAGCACTCAGAGCTGTTGCCACTGACGAGACCCAGAAATCTAAATTGCACTAATAAAAGGCAATAGGAAAGCTGATCCAGTGAAAACTAAGGCTGGTTTGAGGGTCTCAGTTCAGAAGAGATTCCTTGCTTATTGTCTGAGCCCCTCTCTAAAGTAAAGTTTGAACACATAGGATCGTATGACTGTCCTTCCATCTAGTTAAGGGGTACGTGTAAGAATGCTTTGACTCAGTTGGTTAGTATTCAGAGAGAAAGTGAGTTGAATGATTTTCATAAAGAGTTTTCTAAGTAAAATTAGAAACCTGTGGTGATGATTCAATTGTTTGAACCTTTTCTTTCATGAGACTCTCATAATATTTGTGGACAGTCTTTTTCATTACAATTTTGAGATTTTTTTAAAATAAAGTGAAGCCCTGAAGAAAATATTCTCAGATGAATTTATTCTTTAACTATTACTCTCTGGTCATTAATCATTTAGATCTATTTCTTTTCCAAAAAAATGTCCTCTGCCTTTTAATTTTCCTCGATAGGAATTCACACTAACTTTGCAATACTAAGGGATACTCTTTTCGTTCAGTGTTTCCAAATTTTGTGTAAAAAAAGAACGCTAAGACCTCTGGAAGGTACTAATACTAATTTGATTGGTATCAATATTTCAAGAAGTGTTACAAAAAAGTAAACATTGAACCCAACATAAGACTGCCGAGAAAAAATTCTTAATTTATTTGACAATAACAAGGTCTGTGAATAAATAAAAAGGCAAACAACCACAGGAAATATAAAATGTTAAGACCTATAATACAAAATAAAGATTTTATAAGTAAAATAGAATGATCCCATATAATAAACGGTTAATATGCAAATCAACCAAACAGCAGAACAACTGGTTCCTATGGTGTGCACTGACCACCAGGGGGCAGGTGCTCAATGTAGGAACTGCCTCCTGGTGGTCAGGTGCTCCCACAGAGGGAGCACCGCTCAGCCAGAAGCTAGGCTCAGGGCTGGAGAGCACAGAGGCTGTGGCGGGAGCCTCTCCCACCTTCGCAACAGTTGAACAGTGCATGAATGTCATGCACCGGGCCTCTAGAATTAATATAATAGGAAACTCACATACAGGAAGAAAAAACAAACAAAAACAAAAGCTACTAGGGTAAGAATGGGAGGGACTCCCACACTGATGGTAAGATGTTATTCTTTGACGTTACACTTAGAAAGTTCTTTACATCCTCATCTTTATTTATAGTTAACCACATAAATAATTTTAAGAAAAAGAATGAAAAATACATGTGTAAACATAAATTGACAGAGTCAACTGAAGCTGTGCAAAGTGCTTCACCTGGTGCTTAACATTGCTACAAGTTGCTGGGATTTTAACAGCGGGTTAAACTACCTGGGTACAGACATAAATATTTATAGGGTTAGTAGCATGTACTTTTGCGGTCATTCCTGAACTGGTCTGAAAATGGCTAGGAGACCCTTATCAGGGACCTGGGCACTATCTCTAGATGACCCTCCACATCTGCTCCTTGATACTGTTCCTGTCAGAGTCAAACTTTGAGAAGTAATGTCATCTTTTCAATTGTTTTCAGGCTATCCCAGGTGAGAAAGGCTTTTTATCAGAAGCTGGGACCATCTCTCAGTGTCGTTCTGATACAGGTGCGGTTCCACAAATACACTTCCAGAGTGTGCCATGTTTAGATCACATCACAAGCCTGGTGCTCTCTGAGCTCAGGATGGGCTTGTTCATCTTTTGGTCCCTGGTATAAATGTCTTTCCCTGAGTAGTCTTCTTAGCAATAAACCTGGGTTAGGTGTTCTTCTGTTTCCTCCCATGACACTATGCACTTTTCTGTATCATATCACTTATAACTTTCTATCATTTTATTATAGATTAATATTTTCCTCTTCCTAAGCACAGTTAGCTTTATAAGGGTAGATATCCTATGTTGTTTAATTTTGTATTGAATACTTAACATTGTACATGATATGCAGAGGTATCATGGAGTCCGAATTATCCAGGTCCTACTCTCAGCTCCGCCATGCCCTTGTTTTGTGAATGTGGAGTATGTTACTTAATATGTCTAAGCCTCAATTTCATCATCTTTAATAGAAGGATTATTTACTTCAAATTGAAATTGATAGATTCCATAAGCCAATACTTAGAAACTTCTTAATATGCCTGACAGAAAATGGTTAATAAATATTTGGCATTACTATGAATGCTTTGTAGTGCTTCACTAAAAATGTTAAATAAATATAAAAATAATATACGTATGTAATTTTATGATGTTCTAAATCAGTAAGTCATACTAAAAAAGGCATGGACGTGACACGTTATTTGTTTTGTCTGATCTCTACTCTTTCAAGGCGGCAGTTATAATTTTGATGTTACCTATAGTATTGATTTTGCAAAGAGACCAATCTCGTCATTTACCAAATGATATAAAAATACGAATGAATCTTTTATTCCGTTCATTTCTGAAGACTTCGGCAGGACGTGAAGTAAATTCCACATTCATTCTGAGAGGAAACAGTAAGTAAGTACAATTTGTTTTCACACATTTCAGTAAGTGGAGTAAAGGTGTGTGTGTTGGAGTAGTTTATTCTTTAAAGGGAGCACTTTTTCCACAGGAAAAGCAGATTCTAAAGACTAAGAAGACCAATTCGTTGGTGTCTGTCATCAGAAAACTTAAACCAAGTGCACGGAAGCCGCCCAGGACTCCTAATAGGATAAATACCCCACAGAAATAACGTGGGAGTGAAGTAACCAATTTATAGGCAATAGCTCATGGAGAAGAAATATTGGATAGAGATTCTGCCGGGGAGATTTAGGGAGGCTCAATGTAATTGTCCTTTTTCGAATTTTCCCAGTTTGTTGACCCCAGGGTGAAAATCTCCTAAACACCTTCCACCTCCTCTCATAATCCAGGTGACCAGTTTATCTCAGTCCATTTGAGCTGATTTTTCAAGTCTATTTCAAGAGAAAAGAATCAAATGACTTCCCCACAGCTCAGCCGGAGAACCACGGATACAGTTTCTGGGAGATAAAGACAATCTTTGAAATGGAAAATGAAAGAAGAAAAAAAAATAGAGCCAAATAATAGCCTCATAGCATTTCTACTAAAAGGAGTTTTACCTTCAGCCAAAAGGCTGGTCATGACTTGAGCTTCATCTATTACAATAGCTACCTCAAGAGAAATTTAAAAATATGCAGCAGAATTATTTTGCCCTCTCTCCAATTTGCGCAGCAAAAATGTATCCAGGCCTCAGTAGAAAATGAACTTCAGTGCTGATCACTTATAACTACCAACTGTCACCTAAGACCTACTCCAATTAATTAGTCTTAAAATATTAAGCACGACCAAATTTCTTTGGTAATGTGTCCCGTGGGAATAAAAGCCTGCAGATTTATCCACATCAAGTACAGACGGAGACATCTGGAATCTTTGCTATTTTGGCAGCAATTGTCAAATGACAATAATCTTGAAAAATATTGCAGCCGTTTCTCATCCTGTAGGGTCAAAGTTACAGGCAAACTATGAAAAGTTTAAAATTATTTTTAAGGTTGTCTTCCAACAGCTGAAAGGCATGTCACAAGATCAGCCGAGGTGGCAAAACAAAACCACAGCCTCATTCAACACTTGCTTCTGTCCCATTTAACCCACGATATGAAATGTGAGATTGCTCCTAACTTCAGTAGCACAACAGAACAGCCCTTCATTAGATCCTGAAAAGACAGCTGGGCTCTCTGTCAAGGAGGGTCAGCAGGATCAGAAAAGACACTGACGGATGTGTCAGTCCAGGGAAATTGCAAGGATGAGTTTTAATTCTTTCTTCTACCCAGAGACCTCTTTTAGTATTGAGGTCGCTGGGCAGTTCTATATTTGGATGAGAATTACCGGGTTTATTCCATCTCTGTTTCACCCCACTCCCCAAGGAAAGTTTTTGCTTTATGATATCTGATATTAATGTTGTCTGCCTTTTTTTAGTTTTATATTTTGTTAAACTTGAAATTAAAGCTCAACTTATTAATGATAACATTACGTTTTTGATGACCAATAAGAAATGCATATATTTAAGGTCAGATACCAGCAGAAGGTTGGCTTGTTAATTTTAAACTAATTAAAATAAGCTTGTAGGAAAAAATTAAATACATCACACACAGAGCGCACACGTGAATACACATGTTCGCATACAAATAGCCCATGTGCTTTTCAAATACTCTATTTCTGGTATGTTTCCCCATAAAATGAGAGGCTAATGCTCCCTTCATGTTCTTTTGTCACAGACTTTTGTCGCCAGAATGAAGAATATCACACCTGGATATGATTAATTGTTCTCTGAAGTACAGTTCTTCTTGGAAATGTAACTTGAATAGCTTACTGCTCTTCCAACATATTTTATTAGTTTGACTTTTGGGGTGACATCTGGACAATTTAATGACACAAGCCACTTGTGCTGTTCTCTGAGAAGAGATATTGATTTTTTTTCCCTGTGTCTTAACTGATGATGCTTGTAATAATTTTTGATGATAGATTTTTTGGTTTGTTTTTTGATACACTTAATAAGCTGTGCTTGATTTCAAATAGTTTATTATAATCCGTGTATTGTTCATAATTCTGATTTCCTTCATACTTTCATTGTGATTGAACCCTTCTCATAATTTGTAAATTAAGCAATGGAAAGTCAGATTTATTTAGAAAGAAAATCAGATTTCACTGAATAATGAATTTTATATTATTTCTATCACTATAGTGGGTAGTTAACAGTTCTCTGTTCAAGGCCACTGCTGTGTTGAATACGTTCACAGAAAATGAGCATAGCACCTTCATTGCAAAGTAGACATAACTCAGCTACACACAGACGGGATCAGGCAGGAAGAAAACTCAAACAGAAAAAAGGATTAACCCAAGGGTAATACCATTGAATTCCAAATTTATCCCTCATAGGAACTGATATAAATATGCCTATTTTATTTTTTCTTAAAGTCTATTTATCTCTTAGAATGTCTCAATTGCATGGAAGTTAGAAATCTCATTACGCTTAAGTTATATAAATTGGATAAATATTTATAAATAAAATTCTAATTGAGGAAACTGTAAATTTTGTGCTTAAGAATTTATAGCTATTAGTAACAGAATTGGTATCAGGTGTCTTACAGAATTTATTAAAATAGCAGACATTGATAAATTGTGTCTTTATGTATTAGTTTGTACAATTTTCTCTATGTAGGCAAGGGTAAGAATTGTGTATTCATACCCTCTAAATCCCTTAAGGATCCAGTTCTGTGTTTTTTCAAATAGTAGCTATATTTAACCACTTATTGAGTGGTTTATGAGAGAATGGGTTAAGGCTCTGTACTCCATCATTGTATTGAAACAATTCTGTTCCTCTGGTAACATGTTTAAAATAGGAACTAAGTAGCAGTATTTTTCAGGCCTTCCAAAGTAAATGTTAGAAAACCAGTGTGGATTCTTAAATACAAAGCTAGTATTATTCTTTGGGAGAGTTTCTATGCACAAAAGCAACAACAGATGAAAGTTAATTGAGTTGTGCCCTCCTCTTAAAAAATTTCTGTGTAAAATAAGGAAAATAAAAAATCAATTACCTGATCTATTACAGTTGAGAGAATTTGAAAAGTTGAATATTTCCAGCCTTTTGAACTAGATGTATTTCATTATTTTCATTTTTTATAAATGATTAGTCCTTTTAATAACATCGCATTCAACAGTTTCCCCATAATAATATAATTCTCAGCTGCAATGGAATAGGTTTTCTTGAGAGAAAAGAAAAAGATGGTATAGAGAATGCATATAAGCACTTATAAAAGGAAGTGTGCCCTGGATGTGCATGTCATTGATCACTGATGTGCCAGTGGGAATGGGTTGAAAACTAAAGTGTGTCTTTTTATTATTTTTTCAATTACACTTGGCATTCAGTAATATTTTATACTACTGCCTTGGTGCACAGATTCATGCACATTGAAAGGAAATTAGTTAGAAGGTGGCTGATGGGGTGGGACTGGGCGAGATGAGCCGGACTCACCCTGGAGCCAACCTTCCCGGGTCTTTCCCCTGCCAGCCACACCTGGGGTGGTGCCATGGCTCAAAGGGCTTCTGTGGAGTGAGTGGGGTCCTGGTTCCAAGGTGCATTACCCGAGAACCACCACTGCCAAGTCACCACAGCTCAGCAGCTCCTGCATTTACCATTGCCCCCTGGTGGTCAGTGCGCATCATACCTACTGGCCTGTCAGAAGGCTGGACGGTCGGACGGTTGGACGGTCGCTTAGCCTTTTATATGTATAGATTAGATTCTGGTGCACAGCACAATGGTTAGACATTTATAAAAGGAGTACAATTGGAGAGTATAAAACAGTCACAGGATGTAAAGTACAGCATAGGGAATATAGTCAATAATATTGTAATAACTACGCATGGTGCCAGGTTGGTTAAATGTTTTCATTTATTTATTTACTTATTTATTTATATTTTAAAGATATTTTTATTGTTAATAGTATTATAGCTATCTCCCATTTTCTCCCTCCTTCCTCCCTCTTCCTAACCCCTACCCATCCTCCCAGGTCTAATTGTACATCACATCACAAAGTCCTTTGATTACATTGAGTGGCCTATAAACTACCTCTCCACAAAGTGCTTGCAGATGATAGGTGAAAAATGCAGAATTAAGAATAGTAAACCACTTGGGATAAAGTACGATCTAATTTATGATATACCTCAGCACTAATTACAGTACAGACAGAAACTTATTAAATTTGGGAATTCTGAGCCAGGGCCATAAAGTGAATTTGTACAGTTTTAACCATAATCTTTTGTAGATTCATCTCTAAATTGTTAATTGAGTTACACAAACAGGAACACAACCTTCCTGCTAAGACACAGGATTCCACTTCTCAGTGCTCCTCAAGTTTTCATGGCTGCTTTCTCAAGAGTAACAGGTACAATCAAAGAGGTAAAGGTAATGCTTTAAAATGAATTACTACTTTTTGTAATAAATTGTATAGATTAGATAAAACGTTTTGTATAAATATTCCCAAAATACATGCCAAAGCACACAGTAAACAACTTATCCTCACTCAAGTCACAAATCTTTAATGAGCATAAATCATTTCACAAATGTTTATAACATTGCACATTGTTATCTACTACAAAAAACAGGAATTTGAGTACTATACTTTCCCCTTACCTCTTTAAATATAAGTGATATACATTTATACATAATGTTTCTGACTCCCTTTGGTTGATATGTTCAAATTTATAAGACTTTCATTCAAACCACAATGATATTTAAAAAAAAAAAACAGCATCTATCTAATGGTATCTCTTAATATGAAAGTTTTTCAGGTGAAAGAATAGGGGATTAACCCGAGTTTTAACAGTTGTATCTTTCCTCCTAGTTTTCTGCTGCATGTTAGTCAATTCTATCCTTGCTATTTTATATCTCCTTTTCAATACAAACTGGCATAGATCAGACATTACAAAAGTATTAACTTTCATACTCTTCTCTTAATCCCCAGTGTAAGCCACCTTGCAGAATTCCCCATCTGTCTTTTTGCTTGATTGTTGAGTAACTCTCAGAAACTATATTTTGAACTACCTATCTCCTCCCAGTATCACTTTCTATTTCATCTACTCTTACTTTTGTCATTAGATCTATGCCAGTGCACAGCCTTTGATTGTCAAGCATTAAATTTATCCTGAAACTTTTTCAAACAACCTAAATTTCAAACTCTTATTCCATTAGAATAACTAATCCAACCCACAGTGACATTCTAAATTATCATTTGTATTTTTGTTTTTTGAATGTTCATGGAATGTTAAATCAGGTAGAAAAATACTCAAAACTAACAGGAAAAATACCTTAAATAAAAATCATTTAATATGCAAAGCTTCAAAAAACACTAATTTTATGAAAACTAATTTGAGGATAATTAGGAAAAACAGCCAGAAGAAAAAATAATAATAAGTGAGTGGCAAGAAATAATCATGTAGCTTTTGAAGAAAGAAAGAAAAATAAAGATATCCTAAATTGCCTTAAAGGGATAGTGGCCTGCGAGTTGTGTAATTAAGGTAATGTAGCTTTATCCTTGGGCCTTGCTTGCAACCTGTTACACTCTGACATGAAGCATATTGAATCAAAAAAGATAATGCAGCATTGTACTTGAGAAAACTAGGTTCAGATCAATCTATGAAGATCTTTCAAGCGTTCCTTCATAGAATTGTTCTATGAGCACTTGAAGATGAATTGTGCTGTGCATTTCTAATAAGTCTACATTTCTGGAGCCACAATCTGGACTACAATGACAGGATTGAAATTGCCAGAGATGATAGTTGTCACAGAAAGCCAAAATGAACAATAAAATGACTTAAGATATGGGTGGATTATTTTATTTTGTATAAAAATAAGATTGATGAAAGGTGTTAATAGAATACCTTAATCCTGGGAAGAATAAACAGAGTTTGAAAATATTCCCAGAATTTTTATGGAGAATTGAAACAGATGAGAGACATAACCTTAGAATGATCATGATTAGAAATAAGATTTTGTTTTTATTGTTGTGCTTTTTAAAAATCTTAATTGAAAGTATTACGGATGTCCCTTTTTTCCCCATTGACCCCCTCCACACCACTCTCCCAAGGGCTTCACCGCACTGTTGTCTGTGTTCATAGGTCACCCATACATGCATTATAAGTTATTTGGTTAATCCCTTCCCATCCTTGCCCCTTCCCTCTGAGAGCCGTCAGTCTGTAAACTGATGAACAAAAGAGATCCGGAGACATAGAAGTATGGAATTGACTGTTGTGCTCTATTCTCATCTTAGAAAGTGATTTTCAATTTTTGTACACTTCGCATGCAGTAATAAGACAGAGAATGTTTAAGTTGTGTCTACTAATAAAGCAAAGAACAATATCAGTGATAGAGGAGCTCATTCTCCAAGGTTTATTCCACTATTGACCTCTGTAAAGACACAGAAGGGTCAATTAATGTCAGAAAATGTGAGAGAGATTCACAGACCTTTGGAATCAGACCATATCAGTCTATTTGTCAAGCCATAATCACTAAACAGTAATTGACCTTTAAACATGAGTAGCTTTGATTGGAGCTACTGACAGGGTGAGGGCTTTGGATAGCAATGCCAATCTTATTTTCTCTGAAAAATCTGTATTTCCTCATTAATTTTTTTTAAAAATCCCAAAGTATAACTTCATAGTGTATATATCAACAATCTGTCATAATTGTGCATCTTTATTTTATATCTGAAAAGACACTGATAATAAATAATAATCATGAAATGCCATTCTTCAAAGAAGGTCAGCTTTCCAGTGGAAATGATTCACATGCTGGCTTAGGAGTGGTTAGGTTTCATTCCCCAAATCATCATGATGAAATAACATATTACAATGAAATAAATTATTTTCCCTTAAAACATCTGGTGACTTTTGTGTTCTGCTTTGTTCAGGAAGGTAGATGGAAGAAATAATCTCTGAGAAAAATAATTCTGTAATGTTAAGGGAGATAGAAAACAAATTAGCTGCTAATATTTTGACATGAACTGAAAGTTGCAAATAAGTTACCTAAAAATGAACATGACTGCTGTGAGAGTCTTTCACTGAAGAGATTACAGGTGAAGAGTGAAAAGGAAAAATAATTGGACAAACAATTTAGGTGGCTATAGAGAAAAAAATTCAAGGAGGCATAATTGATTTAATGAAAGATCATAGGTTCAATCACTCATGGTGACAACTTCACTCCATAATCTAAGTGAGGTGGTTTGGTAGCTTTAGTTCAGCAGTTCTCAACCCGTGAGTTGTGGCCCCTTTGGCGGTCAAACGACCCTTTCACAGGGGTCGCCTAAGACCATCCTGCATATCAGATATTTACATTAGGATTCAACATTACAGTTATGGAGTAGCAATGAAAATAATTTTATGGTTGGGTCACAACATGAGGAACTGTATTTAAAGGGCCAGAAGGTTGAGAAACATTACTTTAGTTGAATAATTCTGGTGGATGTTGTCACAGTGAACACAGTACTTCTGTTGTGGTCATATTTTGAATAAAGGAAGATACACTAAAAAGTAGAACAGAAAAAAATAATAAATGCAACGTTTTAATGTAAATACTTTCTAAAATCTCAGTTTAATAAAAATCAAATGGTAAAGCCACAATGAAAAGCAAATCATTGACCATTGAGTATATTGATTTAGGAAAGAGCTGATTATGGAAAGTTTGGCTTGATTAATTAAGTGCTAATGATCCCCCACATATTTTTTGTACTAAAATAAAACATGGAAGCATATTGAAATTGATCTAACAGGTACTCATCAAATATTCTCTTATGGTACTTATGGATATTTTTAATGCTGTTGCACCAATATGCAATGCTATCAACAACCTGCTATAAAACTTGTGCTTTGAAACGATTAACATTTGTTTTTGCTTCCTGGTCTTTGGTTAAGCAGGTCATTTTTGCTGATCTGGGCCATGCTTGACTGTCCTTGGTTATACTTGTTCCTGTGCATGAAGGTCAGCTTGCCTGGGGACGGCTGGACAATGATAGCTGAACTACCATGCCTGGGAATTGATTGTCAATGAAATAATGGGATGAGTCGGCAATATGTTTCTCTTTTCTGTTCAGCAGTCTAGCCCTAATTTGTTTAGCTTGGTTCCAGGAGAGACAAAGAGTGGCAGCATGTAACCATTTGAGACATAGGCTTGAAATTGCCAAAATATCATTTCTGCTTCATGGTATTGGTGGAGAATTAGAATTGAATTTTTATATAGGAAACATGAATCTGTGAATAAGTGGTGAATATAAGAAAAATGTTGATGTTCTTATTACGAAGTGAAAGCTTACCTGCCCTTACTCAGGGATGGGTTATGCAACCATAATTATCTTTCCTGTATGGATTTGGCCAGAGTCCTAGAACCAGATGGGATTTGTGGGGATTGGCAAAAGTACCCATCTGAGCCAGCACTGCTGGAATTACTGCTTGGAGATAAAAGCTACACAGAAATTCTGACCAAATATAAAATGGTCCTCTGACATTTTAATAAAAAGCACTAGCATTATTCAAAATATTCTTGTAATTTCTGCGTAGATTTTAATCTTTTGCCAAATGGGCCCCAGCTGCTCCATTTGGATGCTGAACCTAACCTACCTGGCCCCATTCACATCTCTGCTCAACTTAAAATTTGTTATACATGATTAGGATATGGGAATCTCAGCCATTCAATTTCCTCAAAAGATAATTAATTGTATAGAAAAATATCTACAATATCTACAAAAATTGCCATCCAAAATATAATTGAGTCTATATAATTCCACAAGGAGTGCAATATGTTGAATACCCTCCACCCCCATCTCCCAATACCTGTCCACCTGGAACTTCAGAATGTGACCTTTTTTTAGAAACAGAGTCTTTATAGATATAAGTGGTTAAATTACAAGGAGTTAGGACAGGCCCTAAACCCTAAAACTGGTGTCCTATTGCCTTGAGGCCCCTAGAGCATTCAGAGGGAGCATGGCCTTCCTGATACCCTGATTTCAGATTTCTAACTTCCAGAACTGTGAGATAATAAATATCTGTTGTTTTAGATCACCAAGAGTGTGGAAATTTGTCATGGCAGCTCTAGTAAACTAATACAAGCAGGGATATAATAACTAATAAATATGTTCCTCCTTTTACATTAGCCTTGTATCTCAAAAATTTTAATAATATGTGCATGTTTACGGTATTGAGGTATATTACATATTATAACAATTCTCCTTTGTAGAATACAGTTCTATGAGTTATGCCCTAGAGTTGTATAATCACCACCACAATCAATATATAGGACAGCTCCATCATCTAAATTTACTGTACTGTGCTGCTCTGTAGCCACTCTCTCCTTCTATCACCATGCAATGCCAATTACTGATCTATTTTCTAAGCTAATATATTTCCTTTTCCATAATGCATATCAAGGGAATTATACACTATGTATAACCCTAGCTTCTTTCACTTAGTATATTGCCTTTGCTATTCTTCCATGTTATTGCATGTATCACTATGAGGTAATAGAAAATTAATGTTGGTTCCTGCTGCCAGTTCATGGCATAGAACACCTAAAACCACTGTAATTTTCTAAGTCATAAGAACACTTGGGGCATCAATTGTTCTACTGAGGTGCCCCTGGGTGGGCTCCTGGAAGACTCCTAGATACGGATTGGCTGCCAGAAGAACCAAGCCATGATTAGAAGCTTGGGATTTTTTAATTACTTTTAATCTTTATTGTTGAGAGTATTGCAGATGTCCCCTTTTCCCCACCTTGTGCCCCTCCACCCGGTTGCTACTCCAGCCCAGGCCTTCACCAGAAGCTTGGAATTTTTGCAGTTCTCCCCCTTTACTCTGGAAAGAAGAGAGAGCTTGAAAATGGAGCTTTCGTGCCATGGAAAGATTTGCAGGAACATTAAACGCATATCACCAAGTGAAAGGAGCTAATCTGAAAAAGGTACATGATGATGCTTCCAACCATGTGACATTTTAGAAAAGGCAATACAGTGGTTGCCAGGTGTTAGCAAGAGAGAGGAACAGGCCGAGCACAGAGTGTTTTTAGGGCAATGAACACACTCTGCATGGGATTGCAATAATGGATATATGGCATTCTACATTTGTCTAAATCCACAGAACGTGAAGCACCAAAGGCGCACCTTAAAGTGAACTATGGGCTTTGGGTGACTATGTGTCAATGTCGGTCCATCAGCTGAAATGAATGTACCACTCTGATGGGGGCTGTTGATAATGGGGGAGGATATGCATGCGTCAGGCTACATAGGCTACATGGGAAATCTCCGAACCATCCTCTCCTCTTCAATGTTTCTAAGAACCTAAAACTCTAAAAAATCTTCATAAAAATGTCGTTGTCTCCTTTATGTACGGTATCTCTACATTATGCAAGCCGGGGTTGACTGTAACAAGCGTTTGCTGTGATCCTGCTTTGTAGGAGGCACCATGCACAACAGGCACAGTAGTTCTGAAGTGAATACAGTGCAATCTTTGCTTTCAAAATCTAACAATTGGATGAGGGATTTTGGAGTTAGAAATACATGTTGAGCTGCCCTAAAGTTTTTATAACCTCTGTGATAATAGAAGCAAGCCTCAGAGAAGGTTTAATGAGAGACTGTGTATGGACAGTGGTGCTCATTATTTTTGTGTAAGAGAAGCCCATCCCCACTTCCTGTGATTCAAAACAGGTACCATTTAATAAATTCCAAAACTTGGAACTTCTATAGTATTTGATTTCAAATTCTGAACACTGTGAATTCATTTATTTGCATTTAATGACAAACTCCCTCATTCACTCCTTTCATTTCCCTTCCTTCCTCCCTATAGCAAATAGTTTATGATGCACACTAAAAACTAATTTCTGAATTTATCCAGTTACCCAAAACTATTAAAAGAAGAAGCTGAAAATTCTCGTTTCCCAAACACTTGATTTTTTTTTTTTTTTTGGTCTGAAGGTAACTATGGAGCTCAATTAAGAAATT
Source organism: Myotis davidii (assembly GCF_000327345.1). Classification (NCBI taxonomy): domain Eukaryota; kingdom Metazoa; phylum Chordata; class Mammalia; order Chiroptera; family Vespertilionidae; genus Myotis; species Myotis davidii. Next base: position 7,534,872 of record NW_006383013.1, on the reverse strand, counting down.
GGTATATAGGTACTCAGGGAATGCTTCAAGATTTATATTATGTGTATTTATTAAGTCTTCTATCTCAAATTTTATTTACTTTCCTCCTCAACATTACCCTGCCGAGTGTATATTCACACACTTCTTGACATAGTCTCCTGGTGGGAGTCTATGTGCTAATTAGTGAAGCATTTTGGGACAAGAGGAGAAGCAGAATATATAAAGTCATTGATTTTTCTCCTGGGATCATCAATGTATTTTTTTTATTTATTGCTGAGTGTAGAGCACAATGGTTAAAACCTACCTACTATCATTTGTTATTTTTTATCTATTGGGTTATGTTCTTTAAATTAGATCTAAATACACAAATCTGAGAAATATAAGTATTAAATGAGAAACACTGTTTTGGCCAAAGTGACACCTGGAAATTCTACATTTTGTACTAGGTTTTGGGACAACTGTATTTAGTAGTTTGTGAAATGAACTACTTGGGGTAGGTTAGGGACAGATATCTAGTGTCAATTAACATAAAATACCTATTGATAAATACATTTCATATGGTAGGCATTAAGGCCAAGATAAATAACTAAATACGAATAAAGGTTATCTTTTGTCAACATAACATTATAATACATACTAAAATGCAGCTTGGCCTTAGTGATTGCATCTGTAAAATAGGGATATTAACATCTATTAAATGTGAGAGAAATGAGATAATGAATTAAAGCATTCAAACATAACACATAATACATGTAAGTATTCATTATTGTTTTGTGTACTTTCAGATCACTGGAGAAGAAAAATAAGAAATTATTTAAAATAATTATGAGGATTTTATTTTATCCCAAAGAAGTAAAAAATATTAATAGCATATATGCTTGTTCAATATAATTCAATAGTCAATTTAAATCTTTCTCCAGGAAATTAATTACTACACTCCTAATGTTTTTCTGTCAACAGTAAGGTGGTTTTACAAATTTGGACTTTGGATGGACATAGGAGTGAGACAAGACTTTACATACATTCATTCAGCAATTCATTTATATCTGGTACACTAACAGGAATAAAGTAAAATAACACTGCAAAAAAGGGATAATATTTTAAGGGACTTAAACTTTGGGGAACTTTAAAGTGTGCCTTTACCATCAAAACTCTATCTTGAATAATGAAGCTAGAATAATTTGATGAAATATATGGTAAAATAAAATGGGGTAAAATTAAATAAAAGGAAATAGAAATTGTTTTTAGATCCTCAATTTTTAATAGATGTTCTTGTACAAATGTCTAAGCATCTCCCAGGGGAAATGATTGACATGCCATAAAAGAGATTTTCAAAGCCATTCTGTGCTGTTCACCTCTATAATAAATGTTGTTTTGACAACCAAGTCTTTTTAAGAAAACACCCACTCTAAATAATTGTCATGAATTTTCTCTACCTTAATGAAAATCCATTAAAAAGAGAACTAGATTTATTTTAAAGTTTATGAAATGTCTCTACTCTTTTTTCTTTGTCTATTCAAGAAAATCTTTGTCTCGAGTGTCTATTTTTTAAGAAAAAGTTCTAATAAAAATTTATAAAAATCTTGGAAGCCTTTCCTTTTATGGTGCTTATTTAGAAAGCATTTTCCCAGCTGTGACCTCCTTCTTCCTAATTGTATAATGGTTTTCCAGGTCTTCCATTGTTCACTAGGTATTTTGTTTTTTTGTTTTCTTTTGTTTGCTTTTTTTAATCTTAGCTTAATACCTGTACATACATGTTTCATTAACTTCATTTTGTAACAGCTACATCTCCATACCCCAAATAAATACTTCTGAAACTAATTCTCAATGTTTTCTGGTTTATTTTACAAAATATCATCAGTATTCAGGTCAAAAAGCTCTTTAATAGTCAATGTGGTATGTTAAAACATTCTCTTCTTAGTAAGAAACAAAATGCTATGTAGAAGGAGAAGCTGCATTTTTTTTTTTACATAAGAACTTCCTATAAGACATTTACCCATGTCTGGGACTCCATGATAAGGTGTCTGCCTAGGTTCTTATATTCCTTTAAGCCAAACTCTGAATACCATGTAAATATCACCATAGTATTTAAAATCTTTTGGAAATAAGGGTGCTTATTAGATATTAATGAAAATGCAGTGACTCCATGCATATGGGTGCATTTTAATTATCTATTTTGGCTTACTCTATATAAAAAGCAATAGAAAAATATGATTTAAGAGAGGCCCCCATATTGTTGAATTTTCTCCAATAGGAACACTTTTTAAAATAATCGCTCCTTTTTCTCATTGCCATCTTCTGACATTTCATCAGAGATTTTATAAATGCATTTTAATTTGGTGGTCCTCCAAATTTCCCTAATTGAAAAATAGTTTTAACCTATGTACAGCTTAACAATTCAAAAAATGATAGTAATGGCAATAATAACAAAAATCTACCTATCTTAAACTATGTCCCAACCACTTAGTTTCTTGCATTTATTATCCTTAACCCAACAAATAACTCTTCCCATCTAAGAGATTAGGGATTTTAGCAATAAATTTATAAAATTTTATTTTATTGCCAGGCTTTAGACAAAGTATTTTACATGTATTATCTGGTTTAATTATTATAAGAACCTTATTTTTCAAAAGTGAGAAGTGAGAGTTAGAAAAATTGTCACAAAGAGACTATCTCAGGATCCTCTTGACCTTTGTCTTCTGTTCCTGGTGTAGTTCATACTGGTGCCATTTTAGTGTGATACCTTACCGGCATAGCACACTGCAGCCCAGCACTCCAGAGCTCAGGTGAATCTCCTTCCTCAGCCTCTAGCATGCTGACCAGCCCTGAGTGCCTACAAACAACCTCCTGTCAGTACAACCAGGCAGCAATTGCGTTCCCCCCTGACATTTATTTGTATGTGGAAGCTCTAATTCCCAGTAGAGTAAGTGAGAATGTATCTCTATTTTGTGTTAAGGACTTTAAAGATTTGATTAAGTTAAGATGAGGCCATTCGTGTATCCCCTAACCCAATCTGACTTATATCTTTACAAGAAGAGAAAATTTGAACACAGAAACGGACACAAGAGACGTGCCCGCACAAAGGAAAGATCATGTGAGCACCTAATGGGAAGATAGCCATAGGCAGGCCAAGCAGGTAAGACTCAGAAGAAACCAAACCTGATGACATCTTAATCTTAATCTGGAATTTAAGCTCCAGAACCTAAAATGTATTAGGGCAAGAGAGCAGATTTACTGGGGTAACTAGCTTGCTGAAAAATCAAGATACATATTACACTAAGAGACATAAATGGTTTACAAGGGTTAAGTGGAATGAGAAGTGTGTGGCTCTGTCACATGTGCATAGGGGTGGAGCTTGGATGATAGGATTATAGCCTCCTGATGGGAAGAAGTTAGCCTCCAGATATCTGTTGACCACACTGGGCAGGTTGACACTGTCCCTGTGTAACTGCACTTGCTGGGAGCCGGTCCATCCTTGCTGTTTGAAGGGACCTGGCATATATGGCATACTGTTCCTAATATATTTGCTCACCTTCTTGGCACTATGTGTTTTAACCAAGGTCACCTCCCCAAGAAAGGTTGTTTCCCCAGGTAGAGATTTTCCCCTGAAGTTAGGGAGTGAATAAAATCTCTTCACTAAGTGCCAGGCGGGTAATTAATCTCTTTAACTACGAACAATCATGCTTAAGCTACATAATCTTTTCTCCCTGGAATGGAGATAAGAAACGCCCTAACTTTTGGAATAGAGATTGATAGGATTGAATCAACTGGTATAAATACAGATGTAACAAGACAACAGGAGACAGAACTTAGGAAACAGAACCTAGAGAGGCAGAACCAGGACACAGAACCTAGACACAGAACCTTCTTCGCCGACTCCGTCCACACCTTTGGGGACCCCTGGACCTGCTGGGGCTGGACCCCAGCATGCACTTAGTGTCCTGGAGCCACTGGATTAAAAAGAGCTTTTAGAAGAAAGAGAAATTGAATTTGAATTAAAAATACTTAAATGTTTACATACATAATGTTTAGCAGTTTAGTTGTTGCTTTTATACACTAATGGTAAGAGTAAAAACTGGTACAACCACTTTAAAAAACTGGTGGTACCTATTGAAGGTGAAAATGTCCATCCTTGATGGTCTAGCAATTTTATTCCAGAATTTCAATAGTAATGAGTACATATGTGTTACACAAAACACATAAAAAATTTTCATATCTGCTTTACTCAGGCAAAAAGTCAAAGCAACTTAAATGCCCCAAATTAACATTAAGTTAAATAAATGTTTTCCTGATGTATTGTTTATTAATACAATGCAACAGCATACAGGAATGATAAATTACTGCTATACAGAATGTGGAGAAATTTCACAAGCATAATAATTTATTCCAGACACAAAAGAATATGTACTATATTATTCCATTTATAGCAAATTCAAGAATAGGCAATACTATTCAATAGTGCCTAAAGTCAGAATAGTCATTTTGAAAGGGGTTGAGTGTATGAGGGTATAAAGGAAGCTTCTGGGAAAATAGTTCTACATATGTGTGTATTAATTATAATTTGGATACATGTGTGTAAATCTAATTTAGTTATTCACTTATGATTATGCACATTATATGTGTTATATTCCAATGGTAAGTTAATAAAGAAAACTAGTAGGATAATTATAGGTTTTATATAATAGACTCAAACATGGACCTCTTTTATCCTTCCCAAAATACCTCTTTCTAGAGATTAAAATATAATTCACCATTAGAGCAATTTAGTAGACAGATGGAAGGAAATTATGGTCAACTTAAATATATAGAGATGAAAATTTTGAAAAAGTGCTATATCTTTGACTTACCTAGGAAATCTAATATCTCTAATAGGCATTCCAGAAGGAGAAAGGAAGCATAGGGGAAGATAATAAAAACATTTTAAAAAAAATTCCCTAAACTGAAGAAAGGCCTGTGTCTATAGATTAAGAAGATTTATGGAGTTCCAGAGTCTTGTCAATGTTTTTTAAAATTCTAAGGATACAGAGAAACACTTCCAAGCAGAGAGAACAATGTGCCTACAATTAAATTGTATTGCAATATTGAATAAGAGGACATGATTTACATCTACAAGTTATTTACAGCAGAAAAAAATGTATCTCTAGACTTTTTCTAACCAATATATCATTTATCTGTCAGGGCAACAATAAATTTTGAGGTCATTCTGGCTGAACAATAGTCAGATGTTTGTAACTGCCTCTCAGGTACCACGTATTAGGAAGAAGCGGACACTTTTGTGTACTGAGTACTTTACCATCTTGCCAGACGTGAGGTATTTTCATTAGACTGTCTAATTAGTAAATTAGACTGTCTAATTTACTATAGAAAGACACACTGAAGCAACAATCAAGTGACTTCCTAAATGTACAGGAATGTCAAGTTATGAAGCAGGAATCCAATCCAGATATGTGTACATGAGCTTTCCCCCATACTTTGACTTTGAAAGTACCTCAGCTAACTGAATGCCATATCCAGGAAATGGCACACCCTGTGCTGATGTTTTATTTCTCTCATCATTTTAACAGAAGATTTACCCCTTGGTGAAAGGAAACTATTTCTGAAAATGATAATTTAAGCTATCAGACTTTTTTTTTTCTAAGAGGGGGAGAAAGAACAGTGAGGAAACAATAGATTTTGATAGAAAGGTATGGAAAAAGAATATTGGTGATAAGTCTAGAAAAATTCCTAACTATGCGTTCCATTGAGTGAGATTCCCACAAATGTAGAAACATAATGTGTCAGGTATCTTCTTAAAGTCTTATTTATCATGTGTTCCATATTCTATGCCATGATCCACATTCTTGACATGACTATCTGGTAATACTGTTTTCTCACAATGCAGAGAGAATTGGCACACTGAATCTACACATACAAATCAATGGTTGATCTGGAAATAATAATTTTTGGTAACATCTTCCTAACTAATGAGATATTTAAAAATGGTTGAGTCTATATAAAATATATTTAAGATAAAACACAGGAGCTTTCAATTATGAGTCCGTAGCGGGAGCATTCTTTTAAAAAACATAATATGAAATTAGGCAACAAAGCCATAATTTCTCTGTGGAAGGAAAATTGGGAATGTTTAAAAATGGGTTGAGGTGAAAAGATTTCCTACGGGCTAATACATGCAAAAACAGCTCTAAATATTATCATTATTATCACTACCACCCCTCAACCGCCACCATCCTCCTCCTCCTCCTCCTCCTCCTCCTCCTCCTCCTCCTCATCATTACTGTCTTATCAAATATTTACTTAGATCCTGCATCCTCCTCTTCCTCATTACTGCCAAGAAACTGACGGGCAAAAACTTCAATAAAAAGACAACATGGAAAATTATTTAATGAGGAATTTTAAAAGATTTCTCCAGTTCCCAGTTTTCAATCTGAATTGTGCTCCATAATCTTGGACTACCTTTATAGGCATTTGCCTGTAAATGCCATCTCCAGATTTGATGGGTTTCAAGTTTAGTTGGCAAGTAATTTTTTACCTCCTAACATGAATTCTTCCATGAACATCCAATACCTATAAGAGGTAATAGGTGATGCTGTCATGTTGCATGGTATAAGGCTCAATTACCCTCAGTTCTTCTCAGCTACCCCAGCCCTCACGTTCCCAAAAGTCTCACAGAGCACAATCTGCCTAGAATACGATCTAAAAATTGTATATTTTCAAATTTAAGCCAAGTTTCATATAATATTAATATACTTCCTTCCAAGGCCAATTTTAATCACAAAGTTCCAGGAACCAATCCAAAAGAACATTAGTAAGAGACAAATCTCAATAGTATTGAAGTTTGCTTCAGGAGAATGTGTCCTGTTTTTTGTTAGATTTGGTGCCTGACACTATTTGAAAATACTTTGAATTTTACAGTTATCTTCTCCAAAGGTAATTTTTCCAAGCATATTATCCTATTAATTTAAAAACCAAAAATGTATTTCAAGGGACATGTTACCTCTATGCTTATGATTAATTCATTCTGAAGTCATAAAGACACAGTCAACTGAGACCCATTTGATGTCCACGTGCCCTTTTCTGAGGCATTTTAATCCTCTCCCCTTTAATCAAGACATTTTTAAAAGTCCAGCCATAAATAGACCTCAACCTCTAAAAAGCCATGGCTTTGCATTGAAATGGGAAGCCTTATGGAGTCAGGAAGATCGCAAGAATGTCCTTTCCTATCAGTAATTCTGATTATTCTCTGAAATATAATTCAGTGTTCTTAAGATTATAAAACTGATTCATTTATCTTGAGGGTAAGAAAATTAATGAGGTGATACCTGGCCAAGCAATTTCAATTCAGAGGCAACTCTTAAAGTGTGATTCAGATTTGTCATTATTGCAAGTTGTTGTATTTACTTTTGTAGGTATTATGACTCTGGCTTTAATTTATTATGGCACTGACTGCATTGTTATGCTGAATTATTGGGACAGATATACCATATGACCACATACCTTTGAAATCCTGTCCTTTCATTGACCAAAGCATGGTAAATCCCTAGATTTATTTTATTTTTTTTAAATATATTTTATTGATTTTTCACAGAGAGGAAGGGAGATAGAAAGTTAGAAACATCGATGAGAGAGAAACATCGATCAGTTGCCTCCTGCACATTTCCCACTGGGGATGTGCCAGCAACCCAGGTACATGCCCTTGACCGAAATCGAACCTGGGACCCTTGAGTCCGCAGGCCGACGCTCTATCCACTGAGTCAAACCGGTTCCAGCCCTAGATTTATTTTTTAAGTTGTGCACAATTAATTTTATTAGTTGCAATTGTTGAGTCATTTGAAAATTAGAAAGATTTACATAAATATAAAATACTTGACATATATTTTCCTTATTTCAATCTTCAAATACTTTTTTTAGAAGACCAGAGAGAGTATTACTGGGTCTATATTTTTTTTCTATAAAAGAAACTCAGGCTAACTTAAGGCAAATAACTTACCTACATCTATATAATCAACAAACAGCAGAGCTAAAGTAGAAATCAAGACTTCAGAGTAATGGGTAATAATCCTGCTACCATATCCCACCTTTTAGAGAAATCACCATTTAAAAAAATACACTTAATAGCATAAGAGAAATCTTTAATATATACTATAGTATACTATATACTACACTCTATCATCTATCGATTTATCTATCTACCTATCATCTATCTGTCTATTCATCCATTCACCTATTATCCTATCTAATAATAGACAAACATGGTAATTAACCATACCTCTGCTACGCTTCCCATTGGCTAATCAGAGTGATATGCAAATTAACCGCCAACCAAGATGGTGATCGGCAGCCAAGCAGCTGAAGTGAATATGAGGCTTGGTTGCCCCAGCGATGGAGGAAGCCAAGGTTCCCCGTCTGCCATGCCCAGCTCTGAGCTCAGGATGCAGCAATGTTGTAATTATAGAAGCTAAACAAACCCCAGATATGTGCTTTCAGCCAGCCAGCCTCAGAGCTGGAGCCACAACAAAGTTTCAATTACAGAAGGTAAATAAATCCCAGAATAAAAAAAAATGCAAAAAGGAGAGACTGGGAGCTTCAGTTGCAGGCTTGGCCTGCCTGTAAACAGCCCTCAGCCCCTCATCCAGGCTGGCCAAGCAGGGACCAGGGGACCCCCACCCTGAAGGGTGTGTGACCAGCTGCAAACAGCCTACCCCAGTGGGGACCCCCAACCTGAAGGGGGTGTGACCAGGTGCAAACAGCCATCAGTCCATCATCCAGGCTGGCCAGGTACCCCAGTGGGGACCCCCACCCTGAAGGGGGTGTGACCAGCTGCAAACAGCCATTATCCCCTCATCTAGGCTGGCCAGGAACCCAAGCGGGACCCCCACCCTGATCCGGGACACCCTTCAGGGCAAGCCAGCCGGCCCCCACCTGTGCGCCAGGCCTCTATCCTATATAGTAAATGGGTAATATGCAAACTGACCCTAATAGCAGAAAGACTGGGAATTACTGGTCACTATGACACACACTGTCTACCAGGGGGCAGACGCTCAGTGAAGGAGCTGTCCTATGGTGGTCAGTGAGCTCTCACATGGAGGAGCTCTGCTCAGTCACAAGCCAGGCTGATGGCTGCCAGTATAGTTGTGGTGATGGGAGCCTCTCCTGCTTCCTCAGCAGCACTAAGGATGTCCGACTGCAGCTTAGGTTTGCTCCCCGCTGGCAAGTGGACATCCCCACAGGGCTGACGGGCTGCCAGAGGGATGTCTGATTGCCTGCTTAGGCCCAATCCCCTGGGGAGCAGGCCTAAGCCAGCAGGTGGTCACCCCTGAGGGGTCCCAGACTGTGAGAGGGCACAGGCCAGGCTGAGGGACCTCCCTCCCCCCACCCCGAGTGCAAAAATTTTTGTGCACTGGGCCTTTAGTTTATACATATCTACATATTTATATATAGTATCCTACCTCTTTGTTATTGAGATAACCATGATATCTAAAAATCATAATAAGATAGATTACAAAAATAAATATTTTAGTTCTTTATTCTCTACCTATTTCTTTGACATATGAATTATGCAACAGTTCTTATAAATCTTATGAAGTACTATTAAACACAAAAGAGTATTAAGGATCAGAGAAGTTAAGTCATTTACCCAGGGTCAACAGGACAGTATATAACATTTATTTCTTAGTTCTAGAAACACATTTCCAAAGAGCATATTTTATGTAATTTCTATCTTTTTGTAGCAATTGTACTAAATGTTTCATTTTAGTTTGAAGCCTTGATAGAGATATTAAATGTGAATGATTTTAGTTAATAGATCCCTCTTCTTAAATGTGCAGAGCTTATCTAACAGCAATGAAAAAGACAATTTTTTTTTCCCTTTTTACCAGGGAGCATGTGCTTTCATTATCTTTTGTTGATCTTTCACTATGCTTCACAGCAATTAGACTCAAAAAAGGTAAGCCCAGTGTTTTCTGATCTGTACTTGAATGCCTTGATATCTAACAGATGGCAATCTAGAAGTGATGCTTGCCTTTCTTCTTCTCTGGACCCATCCTAACCCACCAATGCCATCACCCCCCAAACAAGCACATATACACTGCACTTCGTGCCTCTCAATTGAAAAAAGAATGATCATTATCATATTGATCGTGGTCAGGGCTGTACTAGAGAGTAAATTGGCTATTAGACAACCTTGATTTTCAGCATTTGTAAACTAATTATATCTATTAATCATGCAAGTTACAGAATTTTTCTCTTCCAGTAAAAATATTCCCAAAGAGCAACTTACTAAAAAGATTTGTTTAACTCCATTTGCCAACTTCTGTCTATGTCTATGCATCCAAAGCTTTATTTTTCTAACTTTCCATGCTTATTTCAAAAAAATTATTCATGAAAGAATCAGGATAAATACATTTATATTTAGTTTAGTTAGTCACCATAAGAAAATGTCTGCTTAATAACAAAATCAAAAAAATATATAAAGTTTACGTAGAAAACTAAGAGAAGTTACCTAATTGAGAAATATAGATTTATGGTGAAATAAAAGTAAATAAAGCTCATGTATCAAAATGATGTTTTTCCTTTTACTTAATACATTAATTTTGCATTAAAATGATCTCATAGGTGTCTTACTAAGGTATCTCTTAAGTAGTTCTGACAATAATGATATCTGTAAAAATATCTATCTTTATTGCATAATTACCAAAAAATAGATACATTTAATCCCTCTCTAAAATATTGCAAATCTTATGATTCAGAACCACACTAAAAGTCTTCAGAAACTTGAATCTTTTTTTTATTATTTTTACAAAACTAAGCCATGGCCTAGATTTGGCCCATGCATGGTAGTGAGCTAACTTCTGTTCTTTTTTTAAGACATCTTTATTGTTGAAAGTATTACATAGGTCCCCATTTTTTTTCCCATTGACCCTTTCTATCTTGCTGGCAGTCCCACGCCTTTACCACCATATTATCTGTGTCCAAGGATTATCTACACTAATAAAATAGAAACATGGTAATTGGCGTACGACCGCTACCCTTCCCATTGGCTAATCAGCAAGATATGCAAATTAACTGTCAGCCAAGATGGCGGCTGGCAGCCAGGCAGCTTGAAACTAACATGAGGATTGCTTGCCTCAGTGATGGAGGGCTCCAACATTCCCTGCCTGACGCTGCAGGCCTCTGAGCTGCAACTCTAAGCCACTATGTAACAAATATAGAAGCT
>NW_006383013.1:7518030-7522796 GCF_000327345.1 Myotis davidii | reverse complement strand
CTCTACCCTGAGCGTGACTGAGGGTGGCATCACAACCTCCCAATCTGCCTTGCTTTGTGCATGACAGGGGTGGCACCCCAACTCCCCAATTGCCCCTGCTCTGAGCCTGACCAGGGGCTGCACCTAGGGATTGGGCCTGCCCTCTGCCACCCGGAAACAGGCCTAAGCCAGCAGGGCATTATCTCCCAAGGGGTCCCAGACTGCTAGAGGGCACAGGCCAGGCTGAGGGACCCCCCTCCCCCCAGAGTGCACAAATTTTTGTGCACCGGGTCTCTAGTATATATATATGCATACAAGTTCTTCGGCTGATCTCTTCCCATTCAACAACCCCCACTTTCCATCTGAGATTTGACAGTGTGTTTCAAGGAAATTTTCACATACAAAATTGATCAATGCAGCATACCACATTAACAGAATAAAGTAAAACAAACAAAAAAACATAATCACCTCAATTGATGCATAAAGGACATTTGACAAAATTCAACAACCTTTCCTTATAAAAACATTCAACAAAAGAAGTAGAAGAAAACTACTTCAACATAATAAAAGACATATGGAAAATCCACCATAAACACCATACTAAATGGTGGAAGACTGAAACTTTTTCTCTAAGATCAGCAAGAAGACAAGGATGCCCACTTGAATCATTTCCATTCAACAAATGGAAGTTCTGGACAGTAATGAGATATAAAAGTAAAGGCATTCAAAATAGAACTAAGAATGATGTAATCCTATATAATAAAAGGCTACTATGAAAATAGACCAAACGGCTGAACAACCAAACAACCTGTCGCTATGACATGTGCTGACCTCCAGGGGGCACGCGCAGAACACGGCAGGTGTCAGCCGTGGCAGAATGGTGGAGCAGGTGGGAGCACCAGACCAAGGTGGGGCGCCAGTCACTGTTATCAGGGTGAGCCTCTGGTGGTTACTGAAAATTCTTTGCTCTCGAGCCCTGTGGTCCTGCCTGGCGCTCGCACCTGCTTCCGGTGCTGGGCCCGCTTATACTAGATCGCTTGGCACTGTCAGTGGGTGCAAGTGGTGGCTGCCAGCCCCAATCGCCCCTCAGGGCTTCTCCACCTCCCCCTGCTCCTGAGGGACAATCGGGGCAGTAGCTGCCACTCACACCCACTGATGGCACCAGCTCACTTGCGCCCTGTGCTGGCACCAGCCCCAATCGCTCCACACCATCAGGAGGTGCAAGTGGGTCTGGAGACTGAACATGGGAGTGGCGGCAGAGAAAGCAGGGCTGCTGGCAGACAGTGGACCTAGGGGCTGCAACAGGAGAGGCCTGAAAGGGGCATGGAGGATGATTCGAGACTCACCCCTGTGCCCACCGCAGCCTCGCGGTCCACAGTTCCTTTCAAGATGCTAGTCTTATATATAAAACTACCTAAAGATTCTACTAATATTGGTTATAAATTATAAATCATATATATTCTTTTATTTTATATATTTTAAAGTGGAATTTTAGGTAGATAACAAAAAGTTTCTAACATAACCAATTGAAGTCCATCTGAATTCTTTATTTCACTGAATAATGCATATTAAAAATATGTTTCTCAGTTTTCTGAAACAAATTCTAAAAAAGCTGTCTTGAATATAGTTGTCACACTGTTAGGTATATAGGAGAAATGCTATGAATATTATGGAATTATTGATAGAAATAGAAGAAAATGAATTGAGAATTGTTCTCTATAATAACGCTTGTTCAGTAAGTCATGAAAATGTTTTTACAAAGATTTACTGTACTGTCGTTAACTACAATTCAAATCTTTCTTGAAACAAAAGAAATGTTTTCCCAATATTTTATAATAATGGCAAAAATAATGGCTGTGTGAGCTATATTTTCTCAGCAATTTTAGTGTCATAAAAGTGAGCTAAATTTGAAGCTCCAAGAAAAAAAAATTATATGAACTAGCTAAACAGGTAAGTGAATTTATGTTGATACTGAAACTTTTCAAGATATAAACCAATAGTAATGACTTATACATTTTTTTCTAATAAGATCAATATCCAGAAGTTTTTTATTTTATTTTAATTAACATTGTTATGTAAATTAGGGGCAAAACTCTAAGAAACATTTTAGTGATAGCTTTAATTTTTGAGTTTATTTTTAATTTGTGCATCCTAAATCAAAGTTAGTATTATTGAGTTGACACAAGAGTTATTTTATCTTTAAAAGATAGACTTTGAAACTAATACGCTGTTAATTCAAAAGTAAATCAATTCTTCTAAAGGAGATGAACCAGTTATGTCAAGGTGGATGCAAATATTAAAGTAAAATTATTTTTGGAGTATATTTATATTCCTGGAATTCAATAAGATTTTAGAACAAATTGAATAGGTGAATCTAATTTTCAAATTATAATTTTAAGAAATCTACATACAGATGAAATATTTCTAACAAAAATTTAGAATCTGAATTGTGATGTGCTATAATTGAAAAATATATATCAAATTTCAAAGACAGTATGAAATTATGTAAACTATCTCAAAAATTTTATATTGATTATATGTTAAAATATGTTAGATAATTTGTGTTAACCTATATTATTAAAATTAATTATATCATTTTGTTTTATTTTTTAATATAGCTACTAGAAAGTTTTACATTACTTATGTAAAATCCTAATATATAAAAAGCCAGGGGCCATCATGACTGAAAAAACCGGATGGATGTCTGAACAGCAGGCTGCGTGGGGCGACAAGGCTGGGAGGGGGGTTAGTGAGGGATGACCAAGTGACTGAACAGCAAGCTGTGTGGGGCAACCAGGACTGCCCATTTAGGCCTGATCCTCTGCTGGCCCGGTCGCCCCTAACTGCCCTCCTCTGCCAGCCCGATTGCTCCTAACTGCCCTCCCATGCAGGCCCAGTCACCCCTAACTGTCCTCCCCTGTCACCCTGGTCACCCCGCCCCCCGCAACTGCCCTCCCCTGCAGGCCTGGTTGCCCCCATCTGCCCTTCCCTTCTGGCCATCTTTAACCACATGGGGGTGGCCATCTTGTGTGTTGAAGTGATGGTCAATTTGCATATTCCTCTTTTATTAGATGGGATGGAAAGCACTGCTCTGAGAATTTTTTGTTGATTTTTGTTTTCTTCTTTTTTTATTTATTCATAAACAGGTTTGGGGTTCACATAGTTTGCTTCTGTGATCTTACTAATAAGTTTGAAGTCTTTAGAAAACCCATAATGTACTTACTATTTGCATACCATTGTTCTAGCATCAAATTCAATTAAGAGTTATCAAGTGATGATGAATCTGTTAAAATATAAATTTGCTAAAATCTTTGGGTCCTAGTTATATAATTATACTCTAATCATATGAATTATGCAGACCTTTTTACTATCCTACACCCAAGCCATGAATTCATATTTGTCTGAATAACCCTTATGTTCAATTGTAAACACCAATCTTCCATACATGAGAATTATGCCATGAGCAGGAGGCAAACAAAGGTCCCATCTCACTGTGTTAATGTCTGCATAAAAAATGTTCATGATAACAGAATTTTATTCTCCCTAATGGAAGTCACATCATTAAAACTATGTAAAAGAGTCATCACAGTTTTTCCCAAGGTGAATGAATTTTAAACACAAGATGACTTTTGTTTTATTATATAGTGTCAAAGAAAAGAAAAGAAGAAAAAAAAATAAAAATAAAAAGCCTGTGATCTATCAATTAGTAAGTACTATGGAAAAATAATTAATGCACAGCAAAGTTTCTCCTAGCAGAGAACCTGATGTAGACAATTTACTTAGTACCTATATGTGGAATAAACTAACGTTTTAACCAAGTGTTTCAAGCAGAAATTCTCCTGAAAATGTATTAGAAATTCTCAGCCCTATGGATTGAAATTAATAAACACTTGTGGATGATTTATTCAGAATTTAAAATATTCTTAAATAAATTAAATTTTAAGGCAGTAATGGCCAATTAGAAATAAATTATATAAACTGAAGATTAACCTAAAGGTCTATGTTTATTGAGATTAGATAATTTGTCAGGAGTGGCATAAACTGTTACTGTGCCTAATTTCATCATATATAAAATGGGAACTGCACTAGTAATACTACCCATTTCATAGGGTTGTTGCTATAGGAATTACATTAAAAATGGATACAGAGTAAGTATTCAGTAGATATTACTTTGCATCATTAAGCAGATTTACTAGAAACACATCATTCAAGTCCTTACACAAATCTCACTTCCTCTGCGAAATCTCCCCACATTCTCTCCCACATTCTCTCATTGCCTTTTTGTACAAATATTAATGTTTTTATTATGTTTCCCTTTTCACATTTTTTATAATTACCTTTTTTTGTTATTGTTAATCCTTACCTGAGGATATTTTTCCATTGACTTTTAGAGAGAGTGGAAGGGAGGGGGAGAGACAAAGAGAGAGAGAAACATCTATGTGAGAGATATGCATCGATTGGTTGACACCTACATGCACCCTGACCAGGGCTGGGGATCAGACTGCAACCAGGGTACATAATCTTGACTGGAACTGAACCTGTCTTGTTATTGTTAATCCTTATCTGAGGATATTTTTCCATTGACTTTTAGAGAGAGTGGAAGGGAGGGGGAGAGACAAAGAGAGAGAGAAACATCTATGTGAGAGATATGCATCGAGTGGTTGACACCTACATGCACCCTGACCAGGGCTGGGGATCAGACTGCAACCAGGGCACATGATCTTGACCGGAACTGAACCTGTCACCCTTCAGTCTGGGGGCCAAAGCTCTATCCACTGAACTAAACC
>NW_006383013.1:7516973-7517800 GCF_000327345.1 Myotis davidii | reverse complement strand
AGTCAAAATGTGTCTTAGAAAGATAAATAAATATGATCTCAACTCATATAAATAGTAATATATATACAGTGGGGCCTTGACTTATGAGTTTAATTCATTCCGTGACGGAGTTCCTAACTTAAATTACTCGTATGTCGAATCACAAACCGGCTGAGAGATGGCTCGTATCTCGAAAAACTCGTTAGTCGGGACACTCGTAAGTCAAGGCCCCACTGTATTATAAACTGAGGTGTGGTGGGTTCAGATCAAGGATCTTCTACAACCTAATATCTGTTTTCTTACTTGAGCCTGCTAACTTTTTGTATAAAAGGGGAATGATAATCATATGCTAAATGGTATGGGGAGGGATTCAATAGAAACTAGGCAAATTACCTGGAACAACACATGTGGTAGATGCTCAATGAGACTGTACTGATTTCTACAAGCATTCCTTCACATGGGTATTCATAATATGCTCTTATATAGATATGATGTACAGTGGGGCCTTGACTTATGAGTGTCCTGACTAACGAGTTTTTTGAGATACCAGCTGTTTCTCGGCCGATTTTTTGCATTGAATTGATAGAATAATTTGAGTTAATGAGCTCCTTAATGAGCTCCTTAACAAGTTCGGTCTCAGAATGAATTAAACTCGTAATTCAAGGCCCCACTGTACGTCCACATTTTTTCTGGAAGCCAACACATGTCTACTCCTCTTTACTACATATACTAGTGGTCTAGTGCACAAAATCCATGCACGGGGAAGGGGGTGTTCCTCAGCCCAGCCTGCACCCTCTCCAATCTGGGACCCCTTGAAGGATGTTCTACTTCCATTTTACAGGGATCGT
>NW_006383013.1:7495318-7516569 GCF_000327345.1 Myotis davidii | reverse complement strand
TCTCCTGGAAGGTCTCCCAGTCTAATTAGCATATTACCCTTTTATTAGTATAGATAGAGGCCTGGTGCACGGGTGGGGCCAGCTAGTTTGCCCTGAAGGGTGTCCCAGATCAGGGTGTGGGTTTCCTTGGGGCAGGGAGTGGCCTGGGAGAGGGGCCTGTGATAGTTTTCAGGCTGGTCACGCCCCAATGGGGTGAGGGACCCCGCTGGGGTGCCTGGACAGCCTGGGTGAGGGGCTGAGGGCCATGTTTATTCTGGCCACACCCCTTTCAGGATAGGGGTACCGCTGGTGTGCCTGGCCAGCCTGGGTGAGGGGCTGATGGTTGTTTGCTGGCTGGCCATGGCCCCAGGCAACCCAGACTCCCAGACCCTCCTTGAGTGGAGGCCACAGAGGCAGGAAGCAGGTATCTGGGATTTATTTATCTTCTATAATTGAAACTTTGTAGCCTTGAGCGGAGGAGCTCAGGGCTGACCAGGGCAGGCGGGAAGCTTGGCTTCCTCCATTGCCAGGGGCAACTCAAGCCTCTTATTTGTTCCAGCTCCATAGACACCGCCATCTTGGTTGGGTTTATTTTCATACTTGCTTGGGCGTGGCTTGTGTGTGTAGCTTGTGCCTGTAGTGGAGGTACAGTCAATTTGCATGTTTCTCTTTTTTATTAGATAAGAAGATTAATACCCTGCCAAAATGCTGCTGCTGTTGTTTTTTTGTGATCTTTCAATTTACACTTCACTGCATTTTTTGCATCCTTGGTCCAGAATTTTTGCTTTTTCTTGATCCTGCTAATTTCCCAAATTAAGTACGATAGTAGTCACTCACTACTAGAATATATAAAATAATATTTGTGCAGAGATCTTGGCTTCAAACCTAAGGAACTGCCAAACTAATTAAAGTTTAGCATTTATGGCAGAGGAGCAGAGAAGGCAATAAACTGCTTTTGTGGATGACTAAACAGTGAGAGAAACCCCAAATATTTGGTTAGAACAGAAGTCATCTACATGAAGTAAATTCCAATGCCACTTATTTCTCTGATTATACTAGAAGAAACTAAAGAGGAAAGGAGGTACTATGCTAAAAATACAATTATTATTATATTCCTAGCTTGTGGAATATAAAAAATATACTGTGGAAATTCACGGATACCATTAGGAGGCAAGAGCATGATTCCAAAACATCACCTAGATTAGGAGAGCATGGTGGCATTTTTTTAAAAATGTATTTATGTTGTCAAAATTCATTTACCAGGATAATTATTTCTTCCCAGTCCACCATTAGCAGTAGTGTTCATACACAAGTAACATCGCTGGGACTCTATAACTATGATGTAAACATTACAGATATCTGCCTTATAGGATATATTACTATAAATGTTATTTGTTGAATATAGCGTTTCTTTGTACATGTGTGTTTAGAGACAAAATATTGCCAAATGACTGGACAGAAAAGAATGTTAGATGTACTATGAATTATTATTGATAGATTCCTTCATTCTACACATGTGTACCAACTGACTGTTACATCAAGCACTCTTCTATACTATAGATGCAGAGAAATAAAAGTGTAAGGACCTCACTCTTATCTAAGGGAGGTAGATAATAAAAACAGATACATGTGTAAGTTAAATTTTTATTATATGTATATCAAAACACATAAGGCATAGAAAAGTATTACCAAGTGTGTCTGAAAGTGAGGTGCTATTTTAAATGGGGTGGAGTACATATTTGGAAGAGCCATACATGAAATGAGACAATGAAAACAGCTGGGAGACCTCCTAAGTTGGTAACAAGAAGACCAGCAAAGAGACCCTGATGGTTGAAGCATAGTATGCATGGTCCTGGAGGTGAGGTCTAAGAGGTAGTCAGGGGCAGTCCAGAGAGGGCGGTTTGATGTCCTGCTAAATGTGCTAGAAAAATCTGATGGCATATGTAGAGTATATATCCAGAAATGTGAAAATTCCTATTAGAAAATAGGTTTATACTGTTTCCAAGCCATTATAATATGCATCGTACTAGAAATACTCTTGTATGTCATCTCCTTTGATCCTTGGGACCCTCTGTTAGGTAGTCATTATCTCTATTTTATACTTGAAGAAACTAAGGTTCAAAAAGACTGCTCAACTCTCAAAGTCAGTGGTGAAGCCCTTGGTTGCCTGAGTCTGTGTGATTCCAATATATGCCTTTTTTTCCCTGTGTGTTGATTGCACACTGCCCTCCAAAGTTACATGCTCCCTGACTGTCAGAAATGTAAACACATGAAATTGGGTTAAACTGGGGAATCAAAGGAGCTAATATTATGATGCATAGTATGATGCCAGGGTTTCTATATTTGTCATTAATTTAATTCTCACTACAATTCTGTACAGTGAAGATATAATTCCATATCATGGACAGGGGAAGCACGGGATCATAGATGATATGTAATCTAATGAAGGTCCCATAGCTGGTAGAGTGGACTCAGAAGGGAATGTCTGTTTACCTGACTTCCGTGCTAACATTGTCTTCAGAGGAGCAGAGCACTTGCGAAATTACAGGAAACAGGACACGCTGCCTCTTAGTTATGCCTGCTATCTGACACAAATCATTGTGAGACAGGAAAAGTAAGTATCTTGCTAAATTAGGAAACTGTCAGATTTATGTTAAACTCTAAGCTTCACTGAAGTGAAAGAAAAAAAAAAGTGTTCTGTGGTCTCATTTACCTGGTTGCTCAGAATTCCCTCAAAGGGCACGAAGACATTTTGTCACTTTTTAACAATAAAGTTTTTAATGGGCTGGAAGCAGACAGGGGGAGAAAAAAAAAGCAAGGGTGCGTAAAAGCTCTTTTGAGAACCTTGACATCATAAATATTTGTCCGAAGTACTGGTTTGACCCTTATAGATATTAGAGATTAGAAAAGGCTCTTACTAGATGGATAATCAGGAAAGAATGATCATATTTTTGTCCCGGGTAAATCAAAGGGGATGAAGCATTTTTATGAGATAATCTCTGGTTCTGTGTGAAAAGTTTCATTACATCTGAATAAAGCAAAAATTCTGAGTGATTTCTAATATTTCATCTATTTTAGTAAGAAGTTCTCATTTTACATGTAAGCAGAGGTGGGATTTTATCGCCACTATCAGCACCACCAAAGATTACTTTCCTGCTTCAGATCTTGTTTTTGTTTATCATATACTTCATTCTGTCCCTGATATTTATCACTCGCAGTTCCCAGAAAGAACAAAGAAACACTATTATCTGACATCTTCACACTAAAAGCCCTGTGTTTTCTTCCCTTTTATTTCAAATTCTGCTGAAGCATTCTTCAGTTCTCATGTTTTCTTTCTAAAAATGCTACAGCTAAAGTGAAACAGGAGACTTCATTTCAGAAGTCATTAAAGCAGTTTCTACAGCAAACTGGAGAATTACAAAGACATAAATCCTGTTATTTTGAAATCATGAAGGAAGTGAAAGTCACTGAGAAGCCTTAATATTTGCCTAATTTTGGAATTAGACTTAAAGGATACAATTGCAAATGTAATTCTGAAGCCTCTCACTCCCCAAGAACAAACACTGAAAAAATACTCTAATTTCTAGATGACATTAGTTTGTAAACTGTAAAAGATAATATTTGGAGAGATATATAGTTCCTCTGAATTTAACTAACATTGTGGTTAAATGGAGCCAATTGGCGGGATTACATACTAGTATAAAGGGGTTTAAATTCCCAAACTGTCAGACCTTATCTACTTTTTTATACCATGCCTATTCTAAGAGTCTCATGCTCTACCGACTGAGCTAGCCAGGCACTTCCAATATACCATGCCTTATTCTAAAGCAGTGGTTCTCAACCTTCCTAATGCCACGACCCTTTAATACAGTTCCTCATGTTGTGGTGAACCCCAACCATAAAGTTATTTTCGTTGCTACTTCATAAAGCTGCCTCCTGCAGGACCCCTACTGGGGATCAAGGCCGCAACTGGGGCTTGTGCCCTGGCTAGAAATCAAACCGTGACCTCCTGGTTCATAGGTCTATGTTCAACCACTGATCCATGCCGGCTGGGCACCATGCCTTAGTCTAGAAAGGATCTGTGATATGAGACTGTTTATAAAATACATATAGACAAGGTTGTCATTGCTAAAGGAAAGGAGAGGTACAGATGGTAGCTCTCCTTTGTTGCACATTTAACCTGTCCCTCAGTCCCAACTCCAGAAGGGCTTTCCTTGGCACTTCCTTCTGGATATGATGAAGGGAAACTCACAAAGGAAAGTTTTTTCTTTGGACAAGAAGCTGGGATTCATGACCAGGTAGAGATGAAATAAAAGCAGATACAGAAAATTTAAACACGGGAAGCTTGCAGAACAAAGGGTGGGAGGCCAGCAGAACGTACCAAAAATAATGTGCTGTTGACATTGAATCTCCCCCATCAGGATGGAAATAACTGAAACGGTGAAATCGTGCAAAGCCTATCTGATCCCATGGGGAGAATATGTTGAGCTTGTTTTCTCTCCTTAACCAGAATGTGTTGAAGTTATGATTTTTAAGCAACGTTATGGTGACGCTCCTCCAACAGAGCTCCAGCGGTGCAGGCATGAATAGCGAGAGTAAAACGAAACAAGGGGACATGCATCATGTTTATAATGCGAGTGCATTACTTGTATTAGTCCCAGTATATTTGCCATGTGAGCATTACGATAATAGGAATTCGGTACAGACTAGATCATGAAATTACATTAGCAACGTAATTGTCATGCAGAAGTTCTTGTGTTTTTCTTTTAATGGACTGAACCCTCCCATAACTTCTTTCCATTTTAAATAGGCCCTAATTTGCACAGTAAGTGAGCGAATGCTCCTGGACCACCAATCTGTCTGTTTCTGATCAATACCGCCTGCTGCAGCCAAATTGATTAGACAACAATTCTTTAGACAACCGAAATGAACAGACTACAAGGTATGTTTTTCCAACTATATGCATAAATGTCACTTAATGTGATAAATATATATGCATAACTGCCACTTCATGTGTTAAATTGATCAACAGGCCATGCCTGTGTCTTTGATTAGCAGACCAATTAAAACGCCTGTGTCCTGTGTTTTTCTCCCTTTTGCCGCTCTATCTTACTTCCCTCCCTTCCTACTTTGGTCCATCTCCTTAGTTTTTCTTTCTTTTCTCATTCTTTATTTCCCCTGTGCATGTATGCATGTACAATGTAGTGCATCTAAGAATGCATTTATTGGCCTCCCACCATGCTCTGAGACAGGCAGTTGGCAAAGGAGGCATCAAGAAAACAGACAAATTATTTGTTCAATGCACACAGAGACACAGAACAGTGTTCCTTCAGCCAGTCTTGGGGTGGGAGACGTGCATGCATGCACACGTGTGTGTGTGTGTGTGTGTGTGTGTGTGTGTGTGTAGTGTTAAGGTAAAATGCACTCTGTGCAGTTTCTTTGGCAATATTCACACCATTGCTGGATTTTGTGTGTTTAATTTCATCGTGCCATTTTGGCCCATATACTAGTAAGCCTAGACAATTTTGCAGTATTTCTTCTATGTAAATCAATAATGCTATATATTTGAAACAGAATCCTCTTGGTGAAGAAATTTGGCAAAATAAAAGAAAAATGTCAGTGATATAACTTTATATTAGATATTTCAAAGACTCTAAAGAAGAACTCTCCTTATAAAAGTAAAACAAAAAATTAATCAAATTTGCATATGTCTCTCCTCATACTCATTTTGAGCCAGGCTTTAGCTGCCAACTTGACAGTGCAGGGCGATGGAGGAAGAAAACTCTGTCTAGATTGTTGGACTGTTGAACATGATGAGTCTACATCTTATCTCTCCAGGTGGAGTCCAGGATATTGCCAGGAGAGGACAGGGGAGAAATTTTGTGTGCTGAGACTAATCTTGCAGTTCATTAGCGCCTCAGTGGCTAGTAGTCACACTTCATTAAATGTCTTTATTTGATAGTGTCAGCTTTCCTTTTGAAATGTTCTTAAACAATAGCCCTGGACTCTTTCAGGCTAATGTTTCAGGAAAGTAAAGAATGGATTTGTGCTGCCAGAGGGAATCTATATATATAAAAGGCTAAAATGCTAAGTGTCCCTCCTACCATCTGACCTGTCACTATGATGTGCACTGACCACCAGGGGGCAGATGCTCTACACAGGAGCTGCCGAGCTGCAGTGACTTGGCAGCTGCGGTTCTCGGGTGATGCACCCTGAAACCAGAGAGGACGGAGCCCTATTCCTCATGGGGGTCACACAATTCCACCTTTAACAGTGGGTTATGTTGTTGCTGGGGCACAGTTGGCCCAAATCTGGTTTACTGCACACGTGCATTTGCATGCCACACCCTGTAAGACAGCAACTTTGCAGAGTGTCCTCTTGCACTCCGGAACCCCTCAGGGAATGTCGGAGAGGTGGTTTCAGCCAGATCCCTGCAGGCCGGGCCAAGGAATCCTACCTGCCTGAGGGACCCTGCTCACTCCACAGAAGCATTTCCAGCCAGGGTGCCACCCCAGGTGCCCACGGGTTGGCTCCAGGGAGGTTGGCTCCAGGGCAAGTCCAGCCCCTCTCGCCCAGTCCTGCTCTGCTGGCCACCTTCTAATTAATTTCCTTTCAAGTGCACAGGGTCACTAGTGGTAATAGAAGGGCTGTAATCTACAATGAGCAACCCAGGGTCATCTGGATATTTCAGATTGAGAGATAAAAGCACTTATCTCATGCTGTGAAATGCAACACAAAAGTTGCAGTCTAGTTTTTGAGAACTCATTCTTGGAGATTTTTTTTTGTTTTTTCACTTGCTAAACCTAGGAAAATGTCCTTTACTTTTATTTCTTTTAAATGTAGTAATAGCCGGTGATGTCGACAGTGAGTCTAAGGTGAAAATAAACACATTAAAGGGAAATAAAAGAAATGATTGGGGGTTTCTCCCAGGCATTATATAAATATTTATGTAAGAAAAATAGTTATCACTCACACACATGCAGGCACATACCCTCAGCATCTTAGAATATGTGAAATGAGGGCTCATTATTATATGATTCCTGTGCCTACTAAGGCATTCTCTGTCTGATAGTGGAAATTCGCTGTTTCATGATAATCATTAATTCTTTAGCTATACTCTCAGTCAAATAAAAGGTAATATACCAATTCAAAAGTGCTTGCTTACGTGAGGGACTCAAAGTTCAAGTTCTTTGGATTTGTGTCAGAGCCTAGTAATAAACATTGCATAAAAAATATCTTTTTATTCTGTTAGTGATTAATATTTCTAGTCAATCTTTAGCCTTGATTTTAGTCACCTCCAGGGGAATCAGTTTGACTGGATCTTTCCAAGTAAAAGCATTTTTCAGGAGGCAATTTTCCCCTTCTGTTTTCTGTTGCAGTCATTTATTTAGAGAAAATCTATCAAGATAGTTTAATATGAATTATACGCAACTAAATGATTTGTACATTATAATACATTATCCAAGAGAGCATATTCACTGGTATTCTGACTTTACCTTCTCACCTGTATTTACTCAAACATTTTTTTAGGGATATCAATCAGTCTGCATAATTTCAGAAAATCTCTTAAATTATACCTATGTTTAAACGGGTTTTTTCCTTCATTTGCATTCTCTTTTTTAGAGTATCAGTAATAAGATAGTGACAGAATACCTTCTTACTAACAAAAAAACACAAAATTGTAAAGAAACTAAACTTGTAATTACCAATAAATGTTAGAACACAACAGTGACATAAAATATAAACTAGAGTTAAATTAACACATTAAAAATAAGATGACATATTTTGATGAACTTATCTATTTTTGTGGAAATATGTTGGTTATTCATTGACTTAGAAGATGTCAATGATGCGTGTCCACTATGTTTAAAAGCCTCTTTAGAATCTGGCAATCAGAGAAAGTGTTAAAGCAGGTAAAATTGCTGATCTCATGGTGGAAAAAAAAATTACTGAGGATAATATGTAGTGTCTAGTGACAGCAAAACTATGACTAAGATGAAAAAATGAACTCAGAAATCAATAAAGAGGACTTTAACCCAATAATGGTAATCTTCAAAATAATCAAACATGAATTCTAGAATGGGAATAGGTTTAAATATTTTAAAATTATATTAAATCATGCCTACATATATGTGTGTGTATACATATTTCTTAGATATGGGACCAAAATCATGGTATACACACACACACCAAAAAATAATAAATTACAATTCATCAAAATGCCGAACTGCTCTTTAAAAAATATCATTGAGGAAACTAAAACAACCCAAAGACTGTGAGAAAATATTTGCAAATCATGTATCTATCTGGTGAAAGCAGACTGAAGAGACTAGGCACTGTATGCTATCCTTTACACAGCATCTGTGAAGACAAAATTGTTCACATATCAAAAGGTCAATGTTTTCCATAGGATGTATGGAGAGACTGATTCTGATGAGGCAAAGAAAAATTGTTTATATTGTATAAATGTACTATATCTTGATTGTGATGTTGTTTATGTAACTATTTGATTTGTCATAATTTGCTGAAGTATGTATAAAAATAATGTAACCTATTATAGGTAAATTGGACCTTAATTTATAAAATCAAACCAAATAAGCCAGTTTATTTTTACCATGTTTATAGAAACACTAGAGGCCTGATGCATGAAATGCGTGCAAGAGTAGGCCTTCCTTCCCCTGGCTGCCGGCACCAGCTTCCCTCTGGCACCTGGGCCCCAGGCTTCCCTCACAGCCCTGGCTTCATCCAGAAGGTCATCTGGAAGGACATCCGGTCTAATTAGTACATACGCTTTTATTATTATAGATGACAATCTTAATAAATGAAATAAAAACATTTGATAAATTTCAACATGAAAGATTTTTAAAACCCTCTTAACATACTATAATTAGAAAAGAACTTTCTTAATCTAATAATGAGCATCTACATAAACCTTTAAGAAACATCTGATTTAATGGTGAGTTATTGAAATCAGTAAGAGAAAGAAATAAAAAGTTTAATCACTAGAAAATTAGAAATAAATCTGTCACAATTTGCAATATGATGTGTACATAGAAAATCTAAAGAAATTATGAGATTTGCCCTAGCCAGTTTGGCTCAGTGGATAGAACATTGGCCTGTGGACTGAAGGGTCCAGGTTTGATTCCAGTCAAGGGCACATGCCCTGGTTGTGGGCTGGATCCTTATTTGGGGCATGCAAGAAGCAGCTGATCAGATTTCTTTCATGATTGACGTTTCTATATCTTTTTTTATATATATATTTTATTGATTTTTTACAGAGAGGAAGAGAGAGAGATAGAGAGTCAGAAACATCGATGAGAGAGAAACATCGACCAGCTGCCTCCTGCACATCTACTGGGGATGTGCCTGCAACCCAGGTACATGCCCTTGACCGGAATCGAACCTGGGACCTTTCAGTCCGCAGGCCGATGCTCTATCCACTGAGCCAAACCGGTTTTGGCGACGTTTCTATATCTTTCTCCCTCTACCTTCTTCTCTGAAATCAGTAAAAATATATTTTTAAAAGAAATATATACACTCTATAATATCATTAAAAAAATCAAATACTTTTGTAAAAGATTGTAAAACCTCCACACTGACTAATCCAAATCACTACAAAAAATATAAATATCTAAATAATTGGAGAAAAATAAAATTTTCAGGTAATGAAATACTCAATATTGCTAAGTTAAATATTCATTCATTGATCTATAGTATCAATGTACTCCCATTAAAAAAACACCACACAGCCAATATTTTTTGCATGTGAAAATTAGCCAATTATAAATTTTATATAGAAATTTGTAAGGCCCAGTATCCCAAGATAATCTTGGGTATCTGGGAGAATAAACCATGAGGAATTATACACAGACGTGATCTTTATTGTAAGTGATGTTAATTAAGGCAGCAAGAACATAGAGTGAACAATTTAATTGAACAGACTCTGCAAACACTACTTCACACATATATGATACACTGAAACACAATGAAAAATGAATGGACTTTTTGTAAAATGATGCTGGGAAAACTGAATTGCTATGCCAACTGGACATATTACGTAAAAGTCTATTTCAGATAGATTATAAACGTAAATGTGCTAGGTAAAACTATAAAGCTTTTAGACTAAAATAGAAGAAAACATTTTTATGACCTCAGATTGTTGAAGACTCTTTGCAAAGAACCTGAAATGCCAACAGAGAAGAAAAAATACAAAAAAAATTTTTTTTCAATCAGTGGAATCTTAATAAAAGTAAGAAATACTTCTCATCAAAAGACAACATTAAAGAAAATAGAAAGTAAGTCACACATTGGGAGAATATAATTTTACAACAGACAATTTGCATTTCAGATATAAAAAGAAATCCTAGGAATCAATATGTAAAAGACAGAACAACTGATAGATAAATGGGGAACAATTTAATAAGTACTTCACAAAATATGATATATAAGCAGCCAATGGACACATTAATAAAGAGGTTCTCAACATAATTAATCATGAAATGGAAATTCAAATAAAGATGAGGTACTTCAAATTCCAGCCACAATGAAATAATTGAGACAGCTTCTCACTACCACTAATTAGAAATCTGGGGAAATATATAAAACAGCTTTTTGAACCATGGGGCCACACACAGCACAAGAATGTCATCCCTGAGAATGACAGAGAATATTAAGGAGAATATTAAAAAAGAACACTAAGATTTCCTCAGTTTTCCACTGGAAGGCAATTTTCAGACCATATCACTGGGCAGGGAGTACCCAAACAAGACAGTATAAAGAAACATAAGACAGTATGAGGCATCTGAGATTTATGGGCAGAATACCAGAAAGGAAGAAACTATATATATTAAAAAAAAGAGTTCTAGAAGTCTTCATAATGTACCCTTGACTCTGAAGCTGAATACTAAATTTTGCATGTTTTTAGGTGAAGATGCACAAGGCTGGGCAGAAAGATGAATTATTCCCAACACCTAACATAAGCTTGGAAGAGATGCTAATCTCAGAGGGAAAGGGGGATAGGGTAGGTGGGTTGGAAGAGATCAACAAAAACTTGTATGCATAGATGCATAACTCATGGACACAGAAAGCCTGAGGTAGGAATGGGCTAGAAGGGGTTAATGGGGAGTTAAAGGGGACATATGTAATACTTTCAACAATCTATACTAATAAAAGGGTAATATGCTAATTAGACCAGACATCTTCCAGATGACCTTCTGGATGTCCTTCTGGACAAAGCCATGGTGGCGTGGCTGGGGCAGAGGTAGTTAGGGGTGATCAGGCTAGCAGGCAGGTGAGTGGTTAGGAGCCAGCGGTCCCAGATTTTGAGAGGGATGTCTGAGGGGTCCCAGATTGGAGAGGGTGCGGGCCTGTCTGAGGATCCCCACCCTCACTGTGCATGAATTTCATGCACCGGTCTTCTAGTCCATAATAATAAAAGTGTAATATGCTAATTAGACTGGACGTCCTTTTGGACGATGCCAGGGCTGGAGGCAAGCCAGCCCGGGTCCCAGGTGCCAGAGGGAAGCCGGTGCCAGCAGCTGGGGGAAGGAAGGCCTACTCTTGCATGAGTTTCGTGCATTGGGCCTGTAGTAAAGACATAATTTTTTTTTAAAAAAAGACCAAATACAAAGACTTTGAGGATCACCTGGGGCATTCAGTATACACCAAGGAAGTGTCATAGCTCAGTAGTAATAGGGAAAACCCAGTCTTGGAGCAGCATTTCTCAACCTTGTCTCTATTGATAAAGATATTTTGAAAAAGAATTTGGCATTGTGTTACAAGGCAGCATAAATATTTACCCTATAACCCAAATATTTTATTTTTATTTCTTTATTTAACTATAAAAAGTAAAATAGATAACACAAATATTTGTATGAGAAGGGTCATAGAAACTTTATTGATAATTGTCCAAACTATAAACAACCCAAATGTTTATCAACAATCAAAGAAATAAACACATTGTAGTATATCTTTATAATGGAATGTGGTTCAGCAATAAAAATGAATGAACTACTGGTATACATAAGGATGGATATCAAAAATGTCCTGAATGAAAGATTATACACTTCATGATTTATTCTATATAAACCTTTAGTAAAGACGAATCTGTAGTTACAGAACAGGGTGGTACACTATGACCAAAGGTGAGGGGGTGACTACAAAGAGCATGGGGTAATTGGGGGGATTTTAGAAATGTTTACATTTTGATTGTGGTGGTGGTTACATAGATAAATGTGTCTAAACTGATCAAACTCTACACTTAAAATGAGTGCAATTTGTTTTATGTTAATAATATATCAAGTTAATTAAAAATAGGTGATTACTATCAACCATCAGAAAGGCAAAACTTATGAAAAAAAGAAAATCACAAGTACTGTTGGTAGGAGTATAAATTGATACTTTGTAAATTGTATCAATTGCCCAAACTGAACAGACATATCTCATGCTCCCATCATTCAATTTCTAGGTAGATAGTCAACAAAAAATATCCACATATATAAAAGTCTAAGTGACTGACCGGCCATCCGACTGGTAGCTATGACACGCAATGACCAAGGGGAAGATGGAAGACGCTCTGACTGTTAGCTATGACGAGCACAGACCACCAGGGGGAAGATGCTCAATGCAGGAGCTGCCAAGCTGTGGTGACTTAGTAGCTGCGGCTCTTGGGTGACGCACCCAAAACTGGAGAGGAGGGAGCCTGATTCTAGGGTGCATCACCCAAGAACCGCCCTCTCGCAATCTTGGACCCCTTGGAGGATGTTGGAGAGCCGGTTTCAGCCCGATCCCCACAGGCCAGGCTGAGGGACTCACCAGTGCATGTATCCCTGCACCAGGCCTCTAGTCTATGTATATTCATGTAAGAGCATTTATAAAAATGCTGATAGCAGCAGTACTTGAAGGAACTCAAATATCCATCAAGACTAGAATGAATAATTAATTGTGATGAAAAGAAATCTACACAGCATATTTGTAGGGCCCCAGACCTTATTTTCTCACAGTAGGAGCATAGAAGTCCAAGATCAAGGTGTCAGCAGGGCTGATTTCTTATGCCGTCTCTCTTCTTGGCTTATAAATGGGAGTCTTTTCCTGTGCATGTCTGTGTCCTAATCTCTTATTAAAGGACAGCAGTCATACCGGATTAGGTTGCACTGAAATAACCCCATTTTAACTTAATTATCTCTTTAAAGACTAACTCCAATTACAGTCACATTATGAGGTACTAAGGGTTATGACTTTAGCATATGGACTTTGGTAGACACACCATAGCTCATTAACAAAAAAGGTAGATATCTTTTGGGGGTGAAGCATTGTGTAGACTACAACAGCCTCCACTGTATGTAATGAATTAACCAATCTCCCATGCATATAGAATGGCACTAGTTATATACCATTTTTGAGAGCATAAAGAAATCAGGCATTCAAATCATGGGTGAAGATGGTCAAAGGTAGCAATTCTAGTTATAAAATAAGTCCTACGGATCCAATGTAAAACATGGTGACTATAGTTAATAATACTGTAGTGTACAGTTTAAAAATTGCTGAGAGTAGAATTAAAAGTTCTTGTCACAGGGGAAAATGTAACCATGGCTGGTGATTGGTTAAACAAATCATTTTTTGTGTGTGTTCTGTAGGTTCAGATGTGAAACCCTCAACTGCTCCCAATACATAATGAAAAGCCTTACAGATATCACGGCAAAAAGTCATACTTGTGAGAGTGAACGCTTGTGGTAAAGAATGCAAACTCTGTGCCAGACACACTTCTAACTGCTTAATGTATAGCAACATATTTAAACCTCGCAGGGATCCTGGTATCACTCAAACTTTTCACCTGAGAAAAATGAGGCTCAAAGTGGTAAAACTAGTTATGTACAGAAACAACTAATAAATGGCAGAATCAAGATTTAAATCCAGGAAGGCTGGCTCTTAACCTCCATATAGTCGACACCTACACATACCCAAAGTCCCAAAAGATTGATTTGCCCCTTGCAACTGTCTGAGATTGCATTTGACCAAAACTATATTTCCCGAGCAGTTCCTGTTTAACTCAAAAGTAACAATTCTATCTGCGTTGATTACATTTCAAAACAAGACAAAGCTGCTGCCTCTTCTGAGGTAACCTGGGAACACAATCCCATTTCAACATTTTCTTAGCATCAGAGATATTTGATCAGATGCATCCTTCACTCTATTAAATATGATTTAAAGTAAGCCAGCATTTGGTTGGAGTTTTGTATTACTTTTTTTTTTCTTTTACAAAGATTTTATCTTCTCAGTGTTAGTGTATGGGAAAGGGATCTTACTGTAATGGTCATTTATTACATTTATTTCAATTGAGTTTAAATAACAGGAAATTTAATTTTTGCTCTAGACACTATAATTGATGAATGATACTACTTTATACTGAGGTCAGTATGATGGCCTGGCCAACTCCCATGGTTTGGATAGGAATAAACCACTAGTATATTTGCACAACAGATTATAATATTTAAAGCAAAAGGAACAATTTCTAAAATTCTAAGAGTTAAAAATAAGCCTCAGAGAGATTGATTTGGGACAGCTCTGCTTTACCAGAAGCAGAAGTAAAATTACTATTATTGTTCAATGAACATTCTAAACCAGACCACAAAACAGATAAAATTTTGGTAATGCGAACAATATCGTCATCCATAGGGGTTATTATTTAAATAGCTAAATATTTGTATCCTCTGATTCTCCCTTTATATCTATTATAACATTTTCAAGTGTATGACAACCAAATGGCTTCAGGACTTTGTTACTATCGCTTTAATTCAGTTTTACTTTAAGTATAGTTATTTGTTCCAATTTAATGCATAATTTTTGCAATTAGAACTTGAGTAGGGTTAATTTTTTCTTCTCTGCAGCTCTTTATTGCTTTGTTATGTCTAGACATACCACACATCTTCTGCAATAAACATTTGACTTTGACTTCTTAATGCTATTGAGATGTTTACATCATTTACAGTGTCTTAGTAATCCATTCATCATAATAATGTCAAGTAAAATTTATGATCCTGGTGCTACTTCTGGTGACAACATTATGAAAAGAAAATTAACTACAAGAAATCCTTTGGACTTTTCTGTAAACATTTTACACTATTAAAATCTCAATATAAAAAAAAGAAATCCTTTGGTAGCAAAGGAGGTAAGACTGTTTTCTGTCTACAAACTTGCCTGTCACATTTGTAATTGTATTGGAGTCTTTTCTGCCATATCAAAATTTCTCATCTTAAAACTATACAACTGCAGAGAAGAGTAACATCTTGATTTCTTTTTTTTCAATAGGGTTGTTTTACAAATGAAGAATGTGAAAAACAGTTCATAATTAAGAGCTGATTAAATATAACATCTGAAGCTTTATAGAAAATGCATTGGCATTTGGTACTTACAAAGTTGTAACAAACTTATGGTATTAATTTTTAAATCATTTGTAACAAAAGGTCACAAATTTAATTGACAAATTTTTATTTATTTATTCATTTTTTTTCAATTTACTTAGAATAAAAAAATAGTCCACCCATTACTGGGTAAATTTTTAAAAATTGTTTGAAACCTTTGTTTTTAATCCAGAGATCTATCAGTAACAATATAGTCTTTTAAAAGGGTACAGTCTGTACTTGTCCACACTCAGATTAAATTTCATCTAGAGAGGTAAATGAAAAAGCTACATACTGTCTTATACTGAGTTTTTTGCAAGAATAGAATTATCTCCTACCCCTAGAACCCTACTTTTGAAATAAATAAATAAAAAGAGAGTTGATGCAGTTTCCAATAGTTAGACTTCCCTTTGTCTATAAATCTCAGAATTCTATTTAAAAAAAGATGTTCGATTATCCTAAATATCAATATTTGCATTTTAAAAGGATCATTTATTGGTTTGGCAAATGAAGGGGGTGACAGTGTGAAATGGATTGAAAAGCCCACAGGAAAGGGGACACATTACAGAGTGGGAGGCCTCTGGGATTCTTGAATATTCTTTCTGGTTTCAAAGTTTCTCATTAAAAGAAAACCATAACAGCATGAATGAAATGGCCTGCTTTGATTTGGGGGGGGACATAGTGCTCACTCAGAAGAGATGGAAAGTGTTTGAAAGAAAATGATATTAAGAAACTCTTCATTTGAGCAGTTTGCTTCCTGATGATTTTAATCCACGCCCAGGCATTAGAAAGCATGGGTTGAGCAGAAAAACATGAGGTTACAAACTGTGTGATATTGAGTAGAGTTTGTAAGCAGCACAAGAACAGATACTGAAGCAATGGTACAAGGGAACCTTAAAAATCACATTTATGCCTAGCACATCACACAAACAGCAGGTATATTTTATTCTTTGCCGGGAGCCGGTCCATCCTTGCTGTTTCAAGGGACCTGGCATATATGGCATACTGTTCTTAATATATTTGCTCACCTTCTTGACACTATGTGTTTTAACCAAGGTCACCTCTCCAAGAAAGGTTGTTTCCCCAGGTAGAGATTTTCCCCTGAAGTTAGGGAGGGAATAAAACCCCTTCACTAAGTGCCAAGCGGGTAATTAATCTCTTTAACTACGAACAATCATGCTTAAGCTACATAATCTTTACTCCCTGGAATGGAGATAAGAAACACCCTAACCTTTGGAATAGAGATTGATAGGATTGAATCAACTGGTATAAATACAGATGTAACAAGATAACAAGAGACAGAACTTAGATGAAGATCCTAGAGACAGAACTTAGAAGACAGAACCTACACAGAACCTAGAGACAGAAGAATTTCGCTGGAGAGAACATGGCAAAAGATTCTGGACAGAACCTGGCTACAGAACTTGGTTGGAGAACCTAGACAGACCCTGGCTGAAGAACCCGGCTACAGAACCTGGCGACCGAACCTGGCTGGAGAACCTAGTGAGAGAACATGGCTACAGAACCTGCCTGGAGAACCTGGAGAACATGGCTGGAGAACCTAGCAAGAGAACATGGACAGAGAACGTGGCTGGAGATTGTGGCTAGAGATCCTGGCAAGGGTGCTGATAAACTGAACGCTGTCTCCGTGTCATTTCTTCTTCGCCGACTCCGTCTACACCTTTGGGGACCCCTGGACCTGCTGGGGTTGGACCCCAGCAATTCTTGGTATTTGTGTATTGGTTTTCCGTGACAAACTTCCTGAAGTTTATAAAAACACACACAACAGCTTTATTGAAGTAGAGTAACTTGTTTATTAAAAGGCCTTAATTGGCATCTGGGTACTGCACATAGTTACCAACAAGTATGCACTCATCTTGATTTATGAGATACCTTGTGCCAGACATGGTGAACTCAGAGATAAACGATATATGGCCTCTTCTCTTGCTGAACCTGCTGTCCGCTTTGGGCCATGAGTCATATAAGAAGCAAATAAGTTCCATACCTCCTCTGAGATGTTAGAAAAAAGATTGATCGCCCTGACCTCAGCTGGTGAGAAAGAGCTTGGTGGAGGAAATCAGACTTGACCTAGATTATAGAAGTGAGCAATAAATAAAAATAATAATAACTCATAAGCTATATAATGTGTCACTGGCTTGAAAGCATTTTACTTAGGCATTACCTCATTTATCGCTTACAGTTGAGGAACAGTGAGCAAGCAAATTTGTCATAGGCAAGATGCAATTGCTGTGAGAAGAGAGGTGTGCTATCATTAGAAGGGGAAGCTGAGGTGACATACAAAGGGTCTTAAAGTTCAGAAGCTACATTTGGGCTGTGTATTTTAAGCGATTGAAGTTTGTGCATGCGTGCGTGTGTGTGTGTGTGTGTGTGTGTGTGTGTGTCTATAGATGATAGATGATAGCTAGATAGCTAATTTGAAAATGGGACTGAGTTATTTCTTTAGGTTGATTGGGTTATTCAGATTTCTCTTTAAAGTTCAGAATAATAACAGCTATTCAGAGTGCATTCTTGCACAATTGTCTGACCTAGAAAGGCATCTAAGACTCTTCTCATAACTGACAATTTCAAACTGAAAGCAACACTTCATCTATATGATCTTACAGTTATTACAAATTCTCCCTCAGACGGGGTTCATGTATATATGAAGTCTTTAGCTGTGGAAAATAAATTATCAAAAATTCTCTTGAGCAAATTGAGTGCATGATAAACAAATACTCAGGTGAAAAAGGTCAAGAAGCTTGAGATTGCTTCATCAAATGAGAAAATTACACAACTTTAATTCAAACACTCTCCTTCAAAATGTATTTTACTCCTAATATATACACTGAAGAATTTGCCAATGAAGATAGCAGAGTCAGTGAGAAAATGAAATGACCTCCACTTAGAATAAAATGAAGAAACATAAACGGCACCTGTTAAGAGTCACGGATAATGACCTGAACTTTTCAACACTTGACAAGTATATATGATCCATAGTAACAATGTCTAGTGAAGGAAGGGAAAGCTTTTGTCTTCCATTGAGACACAAGGACTCTGTACTTTTCTTATTCTACACTTTCCAATTTTTCCCCCCTTATGGGATATCACTTTACATTGAACAGACGGTAAATACTATTTTGGGCTTATGTGATACAATACCTTTCAGAGACCATACCATGTCGACTCTAATCGCCAACCACGTTATAAATTCTACTTACATCTTCCAAATAATATCTAAGTGATCTCAATATAATTTATTATAAATAGGTTTATGAAAGAGTAAAGCACATGAAACCTCATTACAAGAAACTGGATATAAAAACCCAAGGCAAAAAAAAAAAAAGGTTGATTTTACATAACTGAAAACTTCTGGATGAATTTCAAGTAAAGTCATCAACAGGAGGGTAATTGTTAGAAAACATATCTATAGCTTTTAGGTATCTATACTTTTTAATGAGGAAGAGGGGATCAAAATGTATGAAGAATGTACTGTGTTCCAGGTTATAGAAAATATTTTAGCATAGTAAACACTCTAGAAACTTTATTTCACTTAAGAGTCAGCTTTTGGACATAAAAAAAGATGTTCATGGCCCTTTTTTAAAGATGGGAAATTTAAAATTCAGAGAGGTCCAATGACTTTCTCAAGTTCATGTGTCTAATCAATGACACCAAATCAATGTTCTTATCAGATCACATTGCTTTCTTGACTTATTTTATAGTCCTCCTTTGTCCTACAATCACCACACATGCAGGATATCCTTATGCTGTTCCCATGATTCCCCATTTCCAAAATTTATCTGGAGAAAAATCTGTTAGGCTTCATTTCATCAAGTAGTAAATGGCTGCCCACTCTTAGTCACCTGTTCACAAAGGTTTCAATGGTTGCCCCAAAGAAATAAACAGGTACTGGAGAAATAAATACCTCCTGGTAGAATGTAAGACATTGATAATATGCCTTCAAAGAGGTTACTCTGATTTATGGAAAGCTTTTACTGATAACACCTCAAATGATATTGAGTACACAGTTTCAATTACTGAAGAAAGCAATGTGATTTTGCTGCTCTATGTGACCACAAAACTGGAGGGCTCTTTTTCAGAAAGTATAATAAAAAAATTTAAAAATAATTTTAAAAACACAAGGCTTTATGTGGTGTTTTCTTTATTGAATTCTTTCACTTACATTTGTAGATTTGGAACTTAGTAAAATCAGGTATATTCCTGTTTTCTCCATTTTAGAGAAAATAAGCAAACAACCGAACCCCAGGTAGTGAGAAAATGGACCCAGGTACCCAGGTGGTAAGCAACAAGTCAAGCTTTATTACTGCATTTCCCACTCGTTCTCACAAGGGCATTTCTTAACCCCTCCAAAAATCAGTGCCCTTGCTTCTGCGTGTGGAGTTATCACTAAAATTCAAACTTCTTTGTGGTTACATATGGCCAGGCAAGGGTAGGTTTACAGTTGATAGTACATAAAACACAGAGTTTATTCTTGCATTATTATTCATTAATTATTGTATTATTTTCCATATGGACAACTGTAAACCTACTGTTGCCCTGCCCTGCATACAAAGATTTGCTTTTATTTAATTTCTGCATAAGATGCTATAAAGACCACTATAAAATGTATTTAAAATTATTTAAGATAACTACATATGGTTTATAAAGGGTAGTTACTGTTCTCTTTGTCTTCTATTTAAGGACCAAGGAGAAGAGATGGAGTCCAAATGAAATAATGTAGCTTACATATATATATATATATAAAATTTGAGAATCAAGAATTTAATTTCAAACAAAACTGTATTATCTTTTCCAGATTTCAGAATAGGATTGTATACAAAATTAATGACTTTCTAGGGTCATTGTGTCATCTTTCATAATAGGATTGATGATGGCTTACGCTGTGGAATTTAGAATATTTTTGAAGTCTTACTTTTTGTGCCCAGCACTTGGGTCAAGGTTTTATTAGAAGGAATTATTAGCTGATATAGATATTCTCTCTCATTTGAATGGTTGGAATGGAGCCATTTGTACAATGTATAATGAGGCTATTTTGTGCATGTGAAACAATGACAGGCCAATGGCTACTTTCTGTACCTATTTTAATCCAGCCATGGCTGCAGTCATTAAAAGCAGCTAAATGCATTGCCCATGGTAAAGTTGCTCCTATTCAATAGCAGGATGTGTGGGTCTGATCTGTGAAAAAGTAAAGCGATTAGAGACTGGAATATTTTTTAAAAGGTCAACATTTGTATTATAAAAAACCAAAGCTCACTAACTGGGAAAGGAGAAAGAAATAAAAATGAACTCCTAGAGATAGGTTTGTCCCAAGAGTGAGACTTCTCCGCAATCTTTTTCTCTAGAAACTTTGTGGAGAAGTGACTGCAAAATTCATCCCTTCAGAAATCTAGTACATATTGAATGTTCAGTTCAATAAAACAAACTAGCATTGTCAGCCATATGCAGCTATACTTCTAGATTTGTAGTTACCATGAGATTTAATTAGTTCTACAGCTTGCCATTAATGATTTTGGGTTTGGTTTTTTTCTGATTATAAAGACAATATATAATATTTTTAAAATTATAAAATAAATATGAGGAAAATAAAACTCATCCACTATCCTACACTAATAAAAGAGAAACATGGTAATTGGGGTACGACCGCTACCCTTTTGATTGGCTAATCAGCCAGATATGCAAATTAACTGTCAGCCAAGATGGTGGCCGGCAGCCAGGCAGCTTGAAACTAACATGAGGCTTGCTTGCTTTAGTGACGGAGGACTCCAACGTTCCCCGCCTGCAGCTGCAGGCTCTGAGCTTGCAGTTTGAAACATTGTTACAAATATAGAAGCTAAACAAAACCCCAGAAACCTGATT
>NW_006383013.1:7491568-7494619 GCF_000327345.1 Myotis davidii | reverse complement strand
AGGGGTCCCACACTGTGAGAGGGCACAGGTCGGGCTGAGGGCCCCACCCTCTGCCCCCCGAGTGCACAAATTTTTGTGCACCGGGTCTCTAGTCCTATATAATAAAAGCCTAACATGCTAAGTGTCTGGTCATCTGGTTGGCCATTCAACCACTCAAAGCATAATATGCTAATGATATGTTAAGGCTGCTCAACCGCTCACTATGGTGTGCACTGACCACCAGGGGGCAGATGCTCTGACTGGTAGGTTAGCTTTCTCCTGGGGTTCAGCCAGTCGGACTGAGCAAGACGGGCCAGACTTGCCTTGGAGCTCTCCTTTGGTCCCTCCCCGCTGACAAAACTCCTGCATCCCTCCCTGGCCCTGATTGTGCACCAGTGGGGTTTCTCGCAATCTGGGACCCCCTTGGGGAATGTCAGAGAGTATTTTCAGCCCAATCCCAAAAGCCAGGCCGAGGGACCGCACTGGTGCATGAATTCATGTACTGGGTCTCAAGTTAATATATAACCACTTCCTTGGTCTCAATCCCCTCATTTATCACATAGAAATTATAACGCCTATCTCACAGAGTTGTTCCCAGCCTCAAATACAAGATGTTCCTTATTAAGTATTTTGCAAACCATAAAAAAAACAAATGTGAGTCATTGTTATCATAACTATTTATTATTATTTCTATTTGAAGTCCAAAATGACTGCATATTTTGGCTTGTTTTAGTCAATCTATTTATTTAAATGCATAGCTTTAACTTTGCAATTAAGGAATGTTATGTTTGATTTTGTATGCATTTTTTCTTCCTCTTCCTTTTTAAGTTTAGAAGTGACAAAGGTGCTTTTGTTGCCAGACTTAGCACACAAATTTCCAGGAGACACATATGTACATCAAAGGATGTTCTTCTTAAAAATTCATCTAATTAAATTAAAGCTGCTTTAGAGCACTTCTCAGAGTCTGGAACTTTTTCGATATTGTGTGAGTTTATTATAATTGAGCCTCCAAAAAGACCTTTTCAAAACACATGGTAAATGGTTGAACCATGGAGTTAGAGTTTATATGCATATTTTTTATGATATTCAGAAAATAAGTAAAACAAAGAATCTAAGCATAGAAATGTAGACCTTTTATGAATTATAAAAGAAAGAGCCTCCTTTGTCATTAAAAAAACACATTTGATTATAAACATGAAAAGCAAAAGCAAAACAAACTCCTAGAGCCCCTCCTAGCTGCTGCCCTAGTGTTAGAGGTGGGTCTGATAGGCATGCATTGCTTCTCCAAAGGATCAGAAAGAAGGGGAAGAAGTAGATCCAGAACACAGAGCCAACCCTGAGCAGTAAAATGTTGTCTTACTGAACCAGCATTTGCTGAGGATAAATTGGCAAATCCAACTCAAGAAGGCTTATTCTTGAGAATAGAAAATGTACATAATTATTAGACTTCACTCAATGGTGCTAATCCTAAATATAGTTTCTGAAATCTCACTTTAAAAAGATTGATTTGCATTAAATTACAATAGTAATATAAGAGTTTGGGTGCAATGCCTGTGTACTTAGCAAAACAATACCTTATTCTTTTACCTAAGCTCTTTCTAGAAACCTAATCTAAAAAATCTGGGCAATTAAATTACTCTGTGGGCTTTTAAAAGCTACAATTGCAATGGCTTCTCACTACAAATAAATTAAAAATGTAATTATTCATTGTTTTGTAGCCACTGGGGATCAAGCCTGCAACATGGGCCTGTGCCTGACCCGGAAACAAATTGCCAACCACTGAGCCACACTGGATGGCTTTTTTTTTTTTTTTTTTTTACTTTTCAGACTAATTTATTTATTTAAACTATGTCAATATTTTTAATAAGAAATAATACACTTTATACCTGTATAAACACAACAAACAGGTATAAAACTTGAAGCATTTATGTTTTTAGTCCCCACTGAATAATAACTTTGCTACTAAAATGATTGAAAGCAACAAAATAAAACAGATTGTTGAATGGTACAAAAATAGGAATTTTCTATTAATGTTTTTTTCTGTCAATTGACCTTAAGTCAAGAGAGAGAGAGAGAGAGAGAGAGAGAGAGAGAGAGAGAGGTGATAGGTGAGTGAGACTAGAGAGCACCTATTTGGTAATGGAATAAGAGTAGAGTCTGAATAAAATCACATAGTGAATTTATGTCGTCTTAATTTTTCAAGTCAAGACTTACGTGGTACTTAGAGATAAAAAGAATATAAAAGATAATGTCCAGAAGCTGTGGAAAGATGGGGGAAAGGTATCAGCAAGGTTGGCAAAAGCCTCAAAAAATATGGTGTTATTACTTCAAGATAAATATCACTTTTAATATGGTATTTCTAGGAAAACCTTAGGTTCTTTTACATTTTGGAAAGTCATGACGTATGCAATATTTTAATAATCGCATTATAATTATGAGCAGAACAATATGTCATTAGTCTCATTAAACATACCTCTGCCTATGCATCCTAATTTATGTGCTCTATAAATGAGTAAGTAGAGTTATCAATACAAATTGCTGTGATTTTTCATTCTAAAAACTTCACAAGCTAGTCAAGAACTGTTTGCCCAAGTATCCACATTTTAAGGAATTTTCTATAGGAGGTAAAAAAGCATGAAAAGATGTTCCTATAATAAGAATATGTTTATTCTGTTTAAAAGAATTGAATATGATTCAATTTATTAATCTACTGGAGGCCCGGTGCACAAATATTTGTGCACCCGGCGGGGGGCGGGGGAGTCCCTCAGCCCGGTCTGTGCCCTCTAGCAGTCTGGGACCCCTCGGGAGATAACGCCCTGCTGGCTTAGGCCTACTCCTGGGTGGCAGAGGGCAGGCTCAATCCCTAGGTGCAGCCCCTCGTCAGGCTCAGAGCAGGGCCGATTGGGGAGTTGGGGCACCGCCACCTGTCATGCACACCCCCCTATCAGGCACAGAGCAGGGCCAATCAGGGGATTTGGGCGCTGCCCCCTGTCACACACAGAGCAGGGACGATCGGGTGTTGGGGCGTCGCCACTGTCACACTAATGGCAGGGCCAATGGGGAGATTTATGT
>NW_006383013.1:7489842-7491437 GCF_000327345.1 Myotis davidii | reverse complement strand
CATGTTTCTCTTTTATTAGATAGGATATGTAGACCATTATGAGCACAAATAGCCTGCTCATCTATTAAAGCAGTTACCATGTGTCAATACAAGTGCATACTATATGAAGTCAATAGCATTTCCAGATTTGACTTTCCATTTATCTTGCAAGCCATATATCTATATTGTCCATCCTTGCCCATGATTTTCTCTAAAGAAGAATGGAATTAATCCATTAAGCCACAGTAAGTAAAAGGTGCTTTGACTATAAATAACTATAAAATCATCTATACAAACCCAACTACAGATAATAGAAAACCTTAATGTCTTTATGTTTCATTCCCATCCATAAAATTTTTAGACAGGTCCAGGCAAATAATTTTTCAATGTCAGAAAGTGGTGGTGGTTCTTATTCAAGGGGATTCTTACAATTAAATGGTTTCTAAGCTTTTCCCTAGCTCAGACATTCTTTTGACACCAATCAGCTTAAACTGGAAATAGTAACAAGTTATAAAGAAGAAAAAAAAAAGTTTAGTTTCAGGACCCATTTTCTTTTTTCAGCACTTTGGGCTCAAAGTTTTCTGGGACTGATTTTATGAGGTACGGGATCAAGGTTAGGGAAAATGGTATGTAAACAATCCTTAGTATATGGAGGAAGTCAACCTACTAGTACATAGTGGCAGAGGATATGAATACTTATTCATGTTAAAGAAATAAACATTATTCAGGCAGATTTTATCATTGAATTGGATGATAGAAAAGTCCTTGGATCTTATCCCTTCCCTCATGCCTATAAAAATGGGGACAAAAAAAGCACCACCACCAATTGAGAAAAAGGGCACAAACTTCTGCAATACACTTAAAGATGACCAGGAAAATAGTGCATAAGAATACAGCAATGAGAGATTCCACGGGAGTCTTACTTCAGAATTAATATTTATAACATGGTCTAATTTAAGGTGATATGTAGCCAATATATTTTCTATTGGTCTCTTTCTTCTACTTGCCCTTCTAACTGTATATACATATAAATTATGTCTAAAGAAATGTTAACATAATCTAATAATAGTAATTTTCAGAGCTTAAAGTAATTTTTTACTTTTACTTTTTTCTTTATTCCTTGGTGTCTTCTTATATTAGACATGTATTATGTTTTACTAAATAATAGTGATTATTTTTGAGGAAATATTGAAGCAAAGATGCACACATGACAGATAATAACACTACTTTATTCTTAATGGTAAAACTATGGATGGCTACTATAAGAATATTTTATTTTTTTAATATATTACTTTTATTGAGTTCAGAGAGAAAGGGAGAAGGATAGAGAGACAGAAACATCAATGATGAGGGAGAATCATTGATCGGCTGCCTCCTGCACACCCCCTACTGGGGATTGACCCTGCAACCCAGGCATGTGCCCTTGGCCAGAATCGAACCTGGGCCCCTTCAGTCCACAGGCTGACGCTTTATCCACTGAGCCAGGCCAGATAGGGCAGGATATTTTATTTAAAAAATAAAAAGAAAGCTCTTAGAAAGATGCACACATGACAGATAATAACACTACTTTATTCTTAATGGTAAAACTATGGATGGCTACTATAAGAATATTTTAT
>NW_006383013.1:7485534-7489817 GCF_000327345.1 Myotis davidii | reverse complement strand
TCCTATTTCCTGGAGTTTAGGAAATAAGAGTTAGCTCATGTAAAGTGCTTTGTCCAACGTAAGGGTTTTGGATTTTAATGTAGGTAAAATGGAAAGCTATTGGGAACAGGGTAGTTACATGAGCAATTTGTCCTTTGGAAAGGTCACTGTGGATGATGTATGCTTGATGAACTCTGGCAGTGGGGAGCGCCAGATACAAAAGTGGAGATAACAGAACCCGTTAGAGAGTATTGTATGGGTGCCATATGCTTATATCGTTTGGAAGATTTAAGATATTTTTGGAGGTAGAACCAACTGGATATGGTATGAGAAGTAAAAATAATGAATGAATAAGGAATACATTCTATATTTTTGGCCTGAGCAACTGATGATGTCATTTATTTTTCAAGGAAAACGTTGTGGTGAGTGTATTGGATGGAAGAATGTGTGGACATGTTTTAAATTTGAAAGTATTTTAAACACATTTCAGTATGTATGTGTCTGGATTGTAAGGAGGAAGTAAGAATGGGAGATATAAATTGAGATTCATAACCTAGAGATTGGTCTTTGAAATCATAGAACTAAATACAATGCCCTAAAGAGTAGGTGTAAAATGAGAAGAGGATTCAGAACAGAGGCCAGGGTCACTGCGAGATTTAGAGACCTGGTAGAGGTAAGAAGCCTGAAAAAAAACCGTTCGAAGGAGTGCTCTGCAAGGCAGGAGAAGAACACGTGTGCATAGTCATGAAAGGCTATAGGACAACATCTAAGTGGAATGGGAGTATTCAATAGCATCAAATTTGGCTGAGAGTTCAGGAAGATGATGGGAAATTTATTCCTAGT
Source organism: Myotis davidii (assembly GCF_000327345.1). Taxonomy (NCBI): domain Eukaryota; kingdom Metazoa; phylum Chordata; class Mammalia; order Chiroptera; family Vespertilionidae; genus Myotis; species Myotis davidii. The sequence continues at coordinate 7,488,995 of NW_006383013.1, read as the reverse complement.
GACAATCCCTTCCTATGGTGCAGTGGGATACAAACCCAACTGAAGAGAGATGAGAATGAATAGGAGACATGGCTGACAGCCAGCACTGACAACTCACTGGGGGAGTTTTCACTATAAATGGGAAGCAAACAGTTTCTGTGGATGACTAGAGGGAACTATAGAGTCAAGATATAATGACAAGGGTAAATGTGACAGAGTTTTAAAGTCAAAGTGAATAACCCAGTAGAGAAGGAGAACATGTTGAAGCAGGAGGCACAGGAGCTAATTTTAGAAACAACAGTCTTGAAATTTTGCAGGAAGATGGTAAAAAGTAGCACAAGTAAAGGATTGCACTTAGATAAAAGGATATATCCTTTGTAGCAAGAGGGAAGTCGAAATATACAGATGAAAGTTTATAATGTTGGGGACATTGTGGCAGTTCTCATATGGATTTTCTTAGAAGATAGCACAGTGCCTTCAGCTCCAAATTGTGAGGAAGGGTTGAGAAAGAATAAGAGAGGTCTGAGAAGAGAGAAGTTTTAAAAGACCCTTATGACAATAAGAAAATGAATTTAGTAGGCAAGTATCATAGGATTGTCTGGCAGTGTCGAGGATCCTTTTGAGAGCTATGGTTATAAATTTGAAATGGATTCACTCATCAGAGTATTTTTATTTTTTTTTCCAGGAATGTTCTGATGCTATATGTGGTTGCAACATAGGTTTGTCATGCAAGAACTTCTTAGGAAAGAAGATAGAAAATTCAATAAAATTTTAAGCATGTGTACCTAATACTAAAATATGGAATCTGGTTCCAGTACGGATATAAAGACCTGGGGAGAAAATTCATGATAGAAAATAAGTATTCTGGTTAATGTACTGAAAGTCTCAATGAAGTTAGTGTCAGATAGGCAGTAAATGAGCTAGAGGAATTAGAGAAAGTATTTAAAGAGCGGAGTTTTAAACCAATTTTGTACGCTTTGTAGGCCTGGTGATGACTTCAGATAGAATCTCTGTGAAATGGGTATTATTGTGAATAAAGAATACTACTGAATCAAAAAAATTCAAGGAATGTTGAGGCCATGCTATCAAAAGCCACATAAGTGATACTTATGTTTTATGAAAAAAGCAAAACAAAACAAAACAAAAAAGAATGGCTGGCTAATCATTTTCTACCCCAACACAACTAAGTGGTATAGCACACCATCATCAATCATACTATACTGATTCTCAGGGAAGGAATGCATCCCAGGCCATGCTCCTTGCAATATTATTTTGATAACATTGGCAGACATTTAACATTTGGAAAATAAATCTCCCCCAACAGCCTTTCTTTGAATTATATTTAGATAAACATTACTAACCCCTGTATTTGTTATCTTATTTCCTTAATGTTAATCCAAAGTACATAAAATAATATTCCTCTATTGTGAACAGTTAAAAATTATGAGATCTCTGCATAGTTTAGTATAATACAGTACAGGATTTGCTGTCTTTCAAATAGGCAATGATCAAGGTAAATATTACTCCAAGCGTGGGCGATAATGAAATCTGGATAATTTCCATGGCTGATTTCACATTGAAAGTGCTATATAGAAGATCTATGTAAGAAAGGATCTATTACTATAGTGTTTGAGCCTGAGCTCATTTGTCTGGAGTTGAGATTAGATTTGATACAGAAAGGAGTTAAGTGATTTGATTTGAATAAATGATGCTTTTGATGCCAAACTATCATGCCATTTGAACCTTATGCTCTGAGATACCATTTTCATATATCATCCCAATATCAGAGATGAAGAATCTGAGACTTAAAATAGATAAATGATTGCCTGCTATAATAGTGATGGAGGGGTAGACCTGAAATTGGGACTCATCTTTTATGACTCCTCAACTCACTGTGCTCACCACTATATGGCAGATGCCTTGCTAGCCACAAAGGCTATAGTTTCACTCTCTCAGGGTCTGGTTTAGAGATGTGTAACACTAACAGAATATTTTATGATAGAGTAGGAATTTTTATTTTTGGACACAGCAGAATTCACTGACACTCAATAAAGACTACTGACAAGTTGGTAAGCAGGGGAAACACTGTATATCATAACCATGCAATAGAAATTATTTCTATTTCTTTTAGTTTGTAAAGAAGATCTCCATATTGCTTTTTCTTTACTTTACATGATATTCTTATATACGGCTCAGTCCCTCCACAAAATCTCTATCCTCATTCCCCAGGATATTTATTCTCTAACTTAAGAAAAGATGTTATAATATGCCTCATATTATGGCCTTATATTTTCAGAATTATTATATGAATCAACCATTTAATATAAAGTAAATGCATAAAGATATAATCATACACAAAATACAAATTTAATTATACATTGCCTAGCCTCCAGCACTGTTTATAGAATATTACAATAAGTTAGATATATATTTATGTTTAAGTTGGTGGATGTTATATGCAAAAAATCACTGGTTTAGTTGTTTTTTTTTTAATGTACTAAAAGAAGAAATGAGTCTAGCTGGAGTGGCTCAGTTGGTTGAGAATTGTTCCGTGAACCGAAAGGTTGCTAGTTCGATTCCGGGTTAGGTCATATACCTGTGTTGCAGGTTTAGTTCCCTTGTTGGGGCATGTAAGGAAGGCAACCAATTAATGATTCTCACTCACATCAATGTTTCTCTCTCTCTCTCTCTCCCTCCCTCCCTCTCTCTAAGTATATTCTCTGGTGAGGATTTTTAAAAAGAGAGAAGAACTGAGTGTGTGTGTTCCTAATAACACAGAATAGAAAACCATTTTTAATAAATAGTAGACAGGAACATTATCCAATTGAATGAAGGTTTGCCTTTAATCCATACATCACACCATATGCTGCCATAAATTTCAGATGAATTAGAATTGAACATAAAAAAATCATGATTATAAAAAGCTAAAAAAAAAGATCAGAGTTATTCTGGGGCAGGATGTTGATAGTGGGGGAGACTGTCACTGGGGGAGGGGAGAAGAGGGTGTACATGGGACACTGTACTTTTGGTTCAACTTTGCTGTGAACCTAACACTTCTCTTTGAAAACTAAGATTATTCATTTTAAAAATGCCAGTTAGACATTAAAACTCATAAAAAAAAATCCTCATTCACTAATCAGGTTGTATAACTGCTCAAATTCCTTATCATAAATGCAAAGTCAGAGAAGCATCATCCTAAATATATGGTTAATTCCAATTCTATATAATAAAAGAGAAAAATGGTAATTGGTGTACGACGATACCCTTTCAATTGGCTAATCAGGGTTATATGCAAATTAACTGCCAACTCAGATGGCAGTTAACTGACAACAAAATGGCGGTTAATTTGCATATGTAGGCACAATGCAGGGAGGCGAAAGGGAAAGCAGGAAGAAGCTCCCTGCCACTGACAGTGATTGGAAACCCAGGGGGGAGCTAAGAGCTGGGGGGCAGGGCAAAGGCGGCCCTGGGGCCGCCTTTGC
>NW_006383013.1:7478806-7485054 GCF_000327345.1 Myotis davidii | reverse complement strand
CAGGCCGTAATCCTGGGCCAGAGGCATCAGGCCTGGGCTGGGGCCAGAACCAGTGATGGGAGAAAATGAGGGTCCCCTGCCCAGGCCTGACGCCTCTGGCAGAGGCGTCCGACCTGGGCAAGGGGCCGATCCTGCGATTGGAGATTGATGGGGGTCAATGCCTGAGGGCTCCCAGTATGTGAGAGGGGGCGGGCTGGGCTGAGGGACACTCCCCCTCACCCCCCACCCAGTGCACAAATTTCGTGCACCAGGCCCCTAGTACTATTTATAATGTGACATTATCCCTGTGTGGCCAGAGACATACATGTTCATTTGGAATTGGTTATGACATCATGAGGAGAACATGCACCAAGCAGATGATTCTGAGCACATCACTTCATTGAGAACATTGCACATGTGTACTCCCGTGTACAATTATACATAAGCTGATGGACATAGGCTTCGGTTAAAGAAAAGATGAGTGCAGACTACACTTTTTCTAATTAAGGACACAGTTAAAGAGATAAAATAAGTGCATGAAGATGTCAGAAAGAGATTTATTCCAAGGACTATTCAAAAGGCACTCAACAGCACATATGGTAATGTGGTAGTGACCTATAGGGTGTCAAAAATCAAAACATAACAAGTTTCTGGGTGCCTGTTTTCTTACTACCTGTTAAAAGTCATTTACAATATACTATATAATAAAAGGGTAATATGTAAACCAACCAATGGTGGAATGACCAGTCACTATGACATGCACTGACCACCAGGGGACAGACACTCAACACAGGAGCTGCGTCCGCCTGGGTGGGAGTGCTGCTCAGCCACAAGCCTGGCTTGTGAGTGAAGCAGTGGTGGTGGGAGCCTCTCCTGCCTCTGTGGGAGTGCTATGGATGTCCTCCAAGGCTCCCAGACTGCTAAAGGCCACAGGCTGGGCTGGAGGACCCCCCTGCCCTGAGTGTACGAATGTCATGCCCCAGGCCTCTAGTATATTAAATAAATTCAAATCAAATACTTGAGAAACTTCCATTGGGGAGCAGTTTGATTCTTGTTTGATCAGACTGATTTAAGAGTTTTGTGCAATGTATGTTTCAACGTATCTACTTTAATTCTGATACCTTCTTTCACACTCTCTTCCATTGCTGGAAGGAATAAGTTTTTAATACATAATCCCTAAAAAATAATAAAAACTTAAATATTACCAAAAAAGTGTATTTATGAAGACACCTCAAGGTTAAATTTTAATATATTCAGTTAGGTATAGTGTTCTATGGATGTCATTAATTATTTTATTAAAAAATAAACTAGTAAAAATTCCATATGCATACATTAAATGTTAGATGTTAGATATCCTTTTCACTATGATTGCTAGATGCTAGTCAACCTTTTTTTTTAAAATTTCATTATTGGTTAAGTTATTACAAATGTGTCCTCATCCCCCCATTAACCCCCAACCGCCGCCTCCCCTCACTCATGTTCTCATCCCCCTGTTGTCCATGTCCATGGTTTGGCTTATATGCATGCATACAAGTCCTTTGGTTGATCTCTTCCCCTTACCCCCACCCTCCCCTACTTTCCCTCTGGGGATTGATAGTCTGATCGCTGTTTCTCTGTCTTTGGATCTGTCCCTGTTCATCAGTCTATGTAATTCTCTATTTTCCACAAATGAGTGAGATCATGTGGTATTTATCTTTCTCGGACTGGCTAATTTCACTTAGCATAATGCTCTCCAGTTCCATCCATGCTGTTGCAAATGGCAAGAGTTCCTTCTTTTTTATTGCAGCATAGTATTCCATTGTGTAGATGTACCACAGTTTTTTAATCCACTCATCTGCTGATGGGCACTTAGGCTGTTTTCAAATCATAGCTATGATGAATTGTGCTGCAATGAACATAGGAATGCATATATCCTTTCTGATTGGTATTTCTGGTTTCTTGGGATATAGCTAGTCAACCTTTTAACCATGACTACTGTAGTTATCTTGATATAATCCTCTTCAAAACACTTATGATACTAAATGTATATTATTGACACTAAGTCTACATCCTGGTTTAGGTAGGGATGGCAGAGAATCTACATATATAAAAAAGGCTAATATGCTAAGTGTCCCACCGTCCGGGTAATGATGTCATGTAGCAACGCCCAGCTTCCTCTCCCTAGCAACTAGCCCCCTTGCAGTTTCTTCAGCCCAGGAACACAGGTGGAAACAGTTTACATTTTAACCAAATGCCTGTGAAGCATTTTCCAGTGGCTCATCTCATTTGATCCTCACAGAAGTCCTGGAGTAGGTAGATAGGAGACTTGGTGAAATCCTATTTTCTTTTCATGCATGGATTTGTTCTCCCTGCATGATCTGCAATAATAATTTGCTTCATATTGATATTTGCTGCTGTGTTGCTGGCAATTACCTGGAAGAGAAGTTGGGGTGCTTCACTGGGCTGGAAAAAGTTTAGCTAGATCAGAAAGCAGGTCTAATTAAGCAAGTTTATTCTATATCTATAAAAGGCCAAGTTGACTAGTGCATGTGTGATACATATAAAACTCTAGCTGGGGCCAATTGCATGTGTGTGTTTCGATCTGTCATTGTTGATTGTGAATTTGGTTGACACTTCTATTGGAGAGAAAGGGCAAATAGCAATATTAAAATATTTCTTCCAATTAATTTCTTTTCAATGTGCACAAATTTGTGCACCGGGCCACTAGTTAAGATATAAGCAACCTGCTACATCCCAGATATTTTGTATATACAAATTTATTTAATGTCAATAGTAGTTCTAGAAAGGGAAAACAGGCATCCCCATTTTGCAGATAAAAAGTAGAAAATTCGGGGATACAGTTATCGTGTTGCAGTCAAATTTCAGTAACCCTCCTCCCTGCTCCCTGAGGACCAGCCCCACACATACTGTGACCTTTCAAAACTCTTCAGATTTCAACATCAGTGGATAATTCATGCACCCTGATCCCAACAAGTCCCACATCTTTCCAATTCCCTCATCATGGTTTCTTATTTCCAGTGATGTCCATTCACCTTTATGCAAATTCCTAAATGTAAGAAGTTGTGTATTTTACTTCCTATAAAATTCTTGCCACCTTACAGTTCAATCATGAGTATTAACATAAATGTTCTCTTTTTGCACATATGGATCAAACTTTCTGAAGCCTCATTTTCACATTCCATCTGAGTTCATATCACAGAAATAACCCACTGACATAATGTGGAATGCCAATTCATCAATGTGGAAAGATGGAGAGCCCCTCCAGACAACTGTGCAAACATTAAAAAATAACATAAAATAAATTCAATGTCATATATGAACACAGAAATCAGTATATTTTGTGAAGTGGTGAGTGAAAGGGAAGTTCAAAAAGATGGAAATTTATGTATTTGGGCAGAGGAAGAAAGGAGTAGTATAGACATGGGACACTGATCTGTGTTTCAATTAATCATTGAATAGTTGAGGAATGGAATGGGATTCTAGAAACTAGCTATATAAAGGACAGTAACCTTGTGGTATGGTTTTGGGTAAAGGCTAACAAAAGAGGAAAGGGAATGATGTTTTAATAACACCTATAACAAAAACAACCAAATGTGTATAAAATAGATTGGTAATTAGAGAGAAATGAGGAGAGGTGCTCTAGTACCTTCTGGTGTCTACAACATAGAATGTAGAATGAAGGGGTTGAGAAATAAAAAGAAGAATAGCAGAATTGTAAATGCTGACACAGTTCCCTCACTCTGTGTCTGCAACAAGAACCATTTGTTAATTATTTAACCATCATTTTAGCAAGACAAATGGAAAAACTATATTGTATAACATGGAAACAGAAATAGAAACATATCTTCTCTCCCTATGTTGCAGTGGCCCCAATAGAAGGTATTTTCACCTTGTCCAATACTGGAAGTTCTAGTATTGACTCTACCCCAGAAATGAAGGATTCTTGAACCTAGACATCAACATATGGAGAAAGGTATGAAGACACCATAATGAAATGTGAGTAAAATTATAGACCTCTTTTATTATTGTAAGTGTTCCATTGCACTTTGAATAAAATTCACACTTTATTTGCCCCTTATGGCCTCTAAGATGCTGCTTTATCTAGTCTCCATTGACCTTTAGAAATCCATCCCCTCTAGCTTTCTTTTATGCTATGTCTTCTGTCAACCTCTAAAATATATCAAATGAGATCATGAAAGGGGGACATTCTACTTACAATCAAGAAAGGAAGAAGTCAAAGAAAAATAAGTGTCCATGGTCCATATATTTCCAATACTGTTCAGTACAGAAACTACTACCTTCATAAACGACCACTGAAATTCTAGTTCTTAAGCAGATGCTGCTGAATGGTGATCTCAAAAAGAAGAAGACATGTTTAAGTCCCTGGAATCTTTGAATTTGACTTTTTTTGGGGGAAAAAGGTTTTTGCAGATCTTGTTGTTAAGAATTTTAAGATTATATCATTGTGAATTACCCATGTTGGCCCTAAAGCCCAATGATGACTGCTCTTAAGAAGAGATGACAGTAACAGAGGAAAATGCAATAAGGAGACAGAGGGTGAGATGGGAGTTATATGGTCATAAGCCAAGGAAGCCAAGCAATGCCTAAAGACATCATCAGAATTTTGAAGAGAGAAGGAGGGATTCTCCCCAAAAGTCTGCAGAAGGAGAGTGGCCCTGCCAACACCTAGATTTCAGACTTCTGTCCCCCAGAGCTGGGAGAGAATAAATTCCTGTGGTTTTAAGCCACACAGTTTTTGGTAACTTTTTTTATAGCAGTCCAGAGAAAATAATATATTACATAATGATAGAGACAGATGCATTAGGATTTTAGTCATCAAGATTATTTAGCTAACGTTCTCTGCTATAAAATTATGTCCAATAAACATTTGTTTTACTTTGTATTAGTTAATTAAGTCATTTTTCTTAGAGGTCTATGAGATTCCAGCCTCAACTGGCTCCCTTCCACTCCCCTTTTGTAAGGAGGAAAAGCAATCAATTTAGTAATCCACAAGTTAAAAGTAAGCAGTTGCTTATGCAATGGATTTATTCTTTTACTCCAAATTGCCCCCTTTGCCATCCCACTATGGAGCCCACATAGCTATTTCTAGGTAGAGTCCTTTGAATTACAAAACAGTTTTTCAGAATGTCCTACTAAAATATAACTAATTTACTCCAAAAATGTTTATTTTTAACTCATGTGTTCCAATCACCATGTTTCATTATGAGGAAAAGAAAATGCAGGGCAAGTTAATTGATGATGTGGAGACAAAAGAAAAATGGGGGGTATTATTGGTAAATCAGGCCCATATTCTCCCCCAAGTAAACTGTCTTCTAGCCCTTGAATACAAATAAGATGTCATTGATAAAAAACTGATTTTGTGCCCTAGCCGGTTTGGCTCAGTGGATAGAGCATGAGCCTGCGGACCAAAAGGTCCCAGGTTTGATTCCGGTCAAGGGCACATGCCCGGGATTTGGGCTCGATCCCCAGTATGGGGTGTGCTGGAGGCAACCAATCCATTATTCTCTCTCATCATTGATGTTTCAGTCTCTCTCTCCCTCTCCCTTCCTCGACTAGCAATAGGAGGGAGGCCAGGAATGATGAGGACCAAAGATTATAATGTTAAATTTAAATATAAAATGCAATTCTTCATTATTGCTATAGGAAGGTTTTTTGTTTTTTATATCCTCACCAGATGATTATTCTTCCATTGAGCTTTTTATTTTAGAGAGAGCTGAGGGAAAGGAAGAGGGGGAGAGAGAGCAAGAGAAACATCAATGTGAGAGAGACATATCAATTGGTTGGCTGGGCTGGGGTCAACTGGAGTCAACTGGTGTCAACTGGGGCCAGGGATGAAACCTGTCACCCAGGTATCTGCCCATGACTTGGAATGGAACCCCTGACCCTTTGGTGCACAGGCCAACACTCTAACCACTGAGAAACACTGGCCAGGGCTAAAAACTATTTTTTTCTTAATAATATATTACTAATTCGGATGTTGGTATGCTTGAAGTTGTCCCAGAGGCTCCTTACACTATCTTCATATTGTTGGATACTTTTTCCTTTTTGCTGTTTCGGTTGGGTATTTTTTTTTCTTTGTATTTCAAATCTTTAGCTTGTTTCTTGGGATCCTCTAGTCTTCTGTTGGATCTCTGTAAATTATTCTTTATTTCAGTCAGTGTATGCTTAATTTCTAGTTGGTCCTTTTTCATGTCCTGCATGGTCTCATTATACTTAATGAGGGACTCATTAAATTTATCGGCGGTTTA
>NW_006383013.1:7475453-7478238 GCF_000327345.1 Myotis davidii | reverse complement strand
GGTGGGAACTGGATGGACGGGAGCTATGGTGGGGGAAAGGAGGAACAACTGTAATAATCTGAACAATAAAGATTTATTAAAAAATAATATGTTATTAAAAATACTTCAGTCTTCCTTAAGAGATTTTTTTTTAAAGAAGTAGACTATGGTTCAATAAAACAAAAGTGAATTAGATAAAGACTATGGAAGGTACCCTACCAATTTTGTGAAAGACCTACCCCATATTAGCAATAGAATGGAGATGTTACCTATTTAAAAGGTCTTTTCCAGGGACTTAGAGAAGGTACACTTTTGCTAATAGCAGTCTCCTCTCTATAAGTACAACCAAACTTGTTTGGAGACAGAAACAGGTGGCATAAATATAGTACCAAAAGGTAATTTATCTAAGAGATTGAAATCTTGGTGTTTGTCATCAACTTATTCTATTAACTCCAAATCAATCTCTTTATAACCATGTCATCATGAATTACTTTCTCTCACAGCATTCTCTTCATCTGTGAGATGGAGACACTAATAACATTATTATAAAGTGTAATTCAGCAGTATGTATAAATCATTTATCACAGAATGCTATACATATAGGACTCATTAAATGGTTGGCTTTATTATCATTTTCATCATAATCACTGTCATTCATTTTTTGCCTACAAGATTTTGCAAATCAATATGGGAAGGTATGAAGTTGCCTATCCTTAATAAAAGACCCTGGTGATTAATTACATGAGATCTGAATTTTCTGAGTGAAGTCATGGAGATTAAAAGGTTTCAAGCGAGGTGGTTCCTTCTGCCAGCTTTCCCCAAAAAGATCAATCCACTGCATTTGATGATCCTGCACAACTCTTATTGGCCTCAATGGCACACATTCATGCTTTACATGTCATATTGATTGGAAATCAATGAAGCACTCCAACTAGATTTTTTGGAAATCAATGAAGCACTCCAACTAGATTTTTTGCACTAAATCAAGTAATATACTGCTTCAAATTCAGAGCTCTGATTCTTGTTAACTTTCTCACCTTTAATGTATTCTATGATTCCATCCCCTTGGAGGCAGAATATATTGTCTTAAAAAAATACATTTATCCCTTAGCATAGAGGCCAAATATCTTAAAACTTGTTATAACAAAAATATTTAGTGTTTCTTTCATGATAATTTGGAAATGTAGCTTTTTCAAGCTAGTTTGTACAAAAGGATGAATATCTTTAGGCACAGTAATTGCGACTATTGACTACTACTATACTTTATACCCACTGTAAAATTTTGTCAACAACAACATAAAATTGTACATGTCTGTGCTCTATCCAACATTCTTTCCTTCACTTTCTCATGATCAGACTCTTTGGGCCTAGAAGTGTGATGATTTTACTGCTACTAGTTAGGGTTCCTGCAATATCTCCATTGTTCCTCTTGACTAGGTTATTTATTATTATTATTATTATTATTATCATTATTATAAATGACAATTTAGTTCTATCCTCTTTCTTCTAAAGAAGCAACACTCTCTCTGCTTATGTCTATAATATTTTCTTTCATTTTCAATGAGCAGCTGCCTAATGTCCCCAGTGGCTCAAGATCTGAGCTTTGTGTCAGTCAGACATGCAGAAAGGTACATAATGTTTCCCACTCCCTTTTCCTCTTATAATTTGTTTCGTAAATTATACCTGTGGCAGCCAGATTGTACCTTATGGGTAGTAGACATTCCTCAAATATTCTAGAGTTCACTGTCTGGAAAGAATTGCTTTTAGTTTTTATATGTGTTTTAGAGGGAAACTAAAGGAGTTTTAGTAAAAACTTCAGTATTGACTTTGAAATTAGGTAAAAATAGACTTAACTAATAATAACCATAATAACCACACTAACAGTACAATTTCTTACAGAGAGAACAGGGAGGACAGACATTAGTTATATTAATTATAAAATTAAGAGGCTGGTAATAAATAGAAAGGTATGTATTATACAACCAAAAAAGGTATCAGATTCAAGAGCTAATTAATTAAAATAATAAATGTGAATGGGTTATATTTTACTACTAGAAGATGGATTGGATCCAAACAAAGTCCAAATGTATGGTATTTTCAAGAGATGGTCTAAAACAGATGACCCAGAGAAATGAAAATGAGATGATGATCACAATATGCCAGAAAAGCACTTAAATCAATAAAATAAGATTAATACAGTGGGGCCTTGACTTACGAGTTTAATTCGTTCTGTGACGGAACTCGTAACTGAAATTACTCGTATGTCAAATTAATTTTTCACCATTACAATGACACGTGATGCTGGGCTGATGTTGTGACGTTCACTGTGACGTTCGCTGCACCAACTAGCGGTGGGGTATCTGAAGCTGGTTCATAACCCCAATTTTAGCTCGCAACTCACAGCAAAAATCGGCTGAGAGACGGCTCGTATTCGAAAAACTCATTAGTCAGGACACTCATAAGTCAAGGCCCCACTGTATTAAAAAGTATGTATAAGCAAAAAGTATGAGACAGATACTCTCCACTCATATTTAAATATAAGCCAAAAAACTAGTTGGCTTTTTTGCAATAAATAACACAAACTAAACATTATCATTTATAAAATATTAAAACTTTAAAAATGTGTCTAAAAGAAGAAATTCAGAAAGAAAAAGCAATTCTAAAAATAGAAAACTTTTTTACAGCAGCATAGTATTCCATTGTATAAATGTACCACAGTTTTTTAATCCACTCATCTGCTGATGGGCACTTAGGCTGTTTCCAAATCTTAGCTATTATAAACTGTGCTGATATGAACATAAGGGTA
>NW_006383013.1:7449944-7475117 GCF_000327345.1 Myotis davidii | reverse complement strand
GCAACAGCATGGATGGACCTGGAGAGCATTATGCTAAGCAAAATAAGTTAGTCAGAGAAAGATAAATATCACATGATCTCACTCATTTGTGGGATATAATGAACAACATAAACTGATGAACAAAAACAGATCCAGAGACAGAGAAGCATAGATCAGATCCTCAAACCTTAGAGGGAAGGTTGGGTAGGGAGGGAGTAAGGGGGAGAGATCAACCAAAGGACTTGTATGCATGCATATAAGCATAACCAATGGACATAGACACAAGGGTGGTGAGACCATGAATGGGAGTCAGGGGGAGGGGTAATGGGGTGATAAGGACACATATGTAATAACTTAATAAAGAAAAAAAACTTCATTAACCAATAAAAAATAAATATTTGTTTTTGCTACCAATAAAATACATTCTACTTAATTATGGGGTATCTTAATGCTTATTAAGTTGTCTCTCCCATGCTGACAGATGGTAGTATAAATTTTATAATGTTTCTGGAAGGCAATTTTGCAGTATATATCAAAATCACAAATCATTTGACTATGATATTCTTTGAAAGATTTATACTCAGATTTGTTAAGCATATCATTATTGAAAAGGCCATAAAGTTAAAAATGATCCAAATGTCTAACCCTATAGGATAATAAAAATAAATAACATCTACTATTTATATAATATATGGCATATTCTAGACATTGTTTTCTTTTGCTCTATGTCCATAAAACAATCTATTTGGAAGAACAACCCTATGAAGTAGGTATGCTTTTTATTCCTGGTTTTCATATGTGGAAAGTGAGGCAGTGAAAGGTTAAGGAACTTGGTCAAGTTTACATATTAATAGTGGTCAAGTGGAGATTAAAGCTCAGGCAATCTGGCTCTTGAGCTCATGTTCATAATCCCTGTGCTGCAGAGTTTATCAAATGAGAACATCATTGTTATAGAGTACTTTGCATCCATAAAACATTATGCTTTATGAGTTTTTTTTTACAATAGAGAAAATGTCTGTGTTATTTATAAGTGAAATAAAATTTTATTTTGCAAGATACATGAATACATAAAACCAAGACAGGAATGATTTATACAAGAGGAATTACCAGAGAGGAAAGAATCGATTACTCTTAACGCTTTTATTATATCCCATGATTTCCCCAACATTTCTAGCATAAACTTACTTTAATAAAATAAATATAATAATTGTGGCAGTGAGTGATCAGTATTTGTGATGTAAACTGTCTATTCTGCCCCCCTCTTCTTTATTTTTTCAATGTAGAAATTAGAGGAAGGGGAATACAAAATTTGCTAGATATCCTCAAACTTCTTGGCATCCCAGGACATGTTGGTTTTATTCAGTAAACATAAGAACCTAATTTTGCTTCTGAACTTCAAAACGAATATGAGAACAACAAGTAAAGAGTGGCAGCAGAAACAAGCCCTATAATTGAAGAGCAGAGAGATACACCGCATCTTGAGCTGGAATGGCTTGGCAAATAAATATTTAAGATTTGGGATATGTCCATGAGACTGCAGATTTCCAAATTCACATTTCTAAAGGGAATTACAATTGAGGTGAGTTGGGGAAATCATAGGAGTATATTCTTTTTCTCTACAGATGAAATGCATTTTTTATTTGGCCCTCTGCCCATATTTGTACGATAGTCTAATTTTCAACCTGGAAAGGGTTCATTGGCAGGGTTATTGTTCACAATGTAAAACAGATCATGTCATTCTCTGCTAAGAACCTGAGATACTTCTTCCATGTTCTTCTGATGACGTTTCCACCCACAATCATGGCATCTGAAATAATTTATAAGCCACACTCAACTGCACTTACTACATCCCTTTGCTGGCTCCCTTCTAAGTACCAATTCCTCTTGCTAGTTAGAAAACATTCTCACCGTTCCTAAAGAGCCAAACTCTTTCAAACTTCTGTCTTTGTATGTGCTGCTCTATCTGCTGTGTTCCTTCTCTTTACCCGGTAAATGTTGCTTGCATTTGTTGACAAATGATGTGGAAATGAAGCAGGTGCATTGGCAAAATCTACATTTCATTTCTAAGTTGCTCAGAAATGAATACGTTATTCTTCCTAAATGCTTAGAAAGGCAAGTTAAAAGAAAACACCTCAACATCAAATTTTGTATGCAGGAATCACTGATTTAACTGAGATAATTCACAACCTAAAAGGATCGCAGAGGGAGCAGACATACAGCCTGGAACCCCTCGATCCTATGTCCATAGGGGATCAGTTTGGAGCATGGCTGAAGTTAATCAGGTAAGGTGATCTGCAGCTCTTTTTGTGTTCAGTTGTGTATGATTTTGCTTTTGCTTTCAGAAAAAAAAAAGGTGCCTTCCCATTGCATTCCGATAGCATTATGTATGTAATAGTAAGTCCCTACCTGTCTCTTGTCCAGGCTCTGGTGTTGTGCATTTCCACGTGCTCAGCCTTCAGAGCTTCTAAGGATGACATTGCAGCACCCATACTCTGACCACATTCTCTCTGATCAGAGCTCCTGAGTAATGTTCTATTTGCTACAATAAGACAGGATAAATCATCTTAGCGTCTATGTATTTATTTATTGGTTCTGAAGTGTATAAGCCTGAGCTACTATTAATCCTTAGTTGATAAAATACTGTCATCAATGGCTTGCATTAGGCTCCTCTCATTCCATGTATTCATTTGCTCTTTTGTAAAACACATATTCCTCCTGTTATCCTCTCCTATATGGGATCACTCTCGTGTGTACAGTGCGCTTCATTTTATTTGTATGTGTTCTGGTAAATGTATATTATGTAATTGGTGTGGTTTTCTTCTACAAATCAATTCAGTTCATGTTTGTTTCACTCAGTACTAGGCTTTTTCCAATTAGCAGACATTTGGTCCTATCCAAAACAGCCACGGAGACATTTGGTTCATGCCAAAGAACCTTGAATTTGATCCTGTCCAAAGGTTCATGCATAGAAAATGTACCTGGGTTAAAATAACTCATCACAATTATTTGTACTTTTAGTCTGCAGGATTAATACATTAAAATACTATCATATTTTATTGGTTTAAAAATTGTGTGTGCCTATATTAACGATAATAGCCATTCTTGCTTTGGTAACCAAGCTGGTAAATGGGTGAGAGCCCGGATCTTGTAGAAGAGAATAATTTTTATTAAATATGGACCAAAGGTCTCCATAGACATTAAAGCAAGGAAGATATTGTATGCTTCTTTAAAAGCTACAGGCAAAAGTTGTCATGAGATACCACTATCGAAAAGTGGTTATGAGGACAGTAGAAATCTACTAGAAAATATGTCTTTGGAATAACACATTCAAAATTGATATATTTAAAATAAAAGACATTATTTGATAAAACAATTCCAATGAGTTTATTACATTATCTAGTCATAAACTACAATCACATATTTCAAAAAATACTTGGTAAATGATCCAAGACAAATTATAAAAGCTTGGATTGAACTTCTCTCTGTGTAACTCAAATAGGCAGAATAAGGTTGAGATGGTGATTTTATATATATATATATATTTTAGAGGCCTGGTGCACAAAATCCGTGCACTGGGGGGAGGGGGTGTGTCCCTTGCTAGCCTTCATCCTTTCCAATCTGGGACCACTCAGGGAATGTCTAATTGTCGGTTTAAGCCCTAAACTGCAGTTGGACATCCTTCTCACAATCTGGGACTGCTGGCTCCTAACCGCTCACCTGCCTGCCTGATTGCTCCTAACTGCTTCTGCCTGCCCGCCTGATCACCCCCTAACCACTCCCCTGCTGGCCTGATTAACGCCTAACTGCTCCACTGCCAGCTTGATTGTCCCCAGCTGCCCTCCCCTGATGGCCTGATCTCACCCACAAATGCCCTACTTGCAGGCCTGATCTTACTCCCAAATGCCCTCCTCTGTTGGCCAATTTGGTTCTGATTAGTCGGTTTCTATGCCAGTCAGCATCAAAAGCTCCACCTCCTAGGCAGCCATTGGTTCCTCACAGTTCACCCAAATTTGGTTCTGATTGGTCAGTTCCTATTCCAATCAGCATCAAAGGCTCTGCCTCCTAGGCAGTTATTGGCTCTTCACACTTCACCCAGATTTGGTTTGGATTGGTTGGTTTCTATGCCATTCAGCGTCTCTAGGCCTATCAACGGGGCCTGATCAGCAAGTTGGGCCTGATCAGCAGCCCCTGTGGAGGCCTGGAGAGGAATGGAGGCACAGCTGCTGGAGAGAAAGAGAGAGTCAAGTGTTGATCAACAGATGCTACAGAGGCTAAGGATCAGACCCTGCTTCTCTCTTCAGGCCTCTCTCCTGGCCTGATTCTCAGGCCCCTCAGCATTCAGTGCTGGGTCAACACAGCAACCCAGAGCTAACTGCAGGACTGACTTCCAGTTGGTCAAACCTCTGGTCATGAGGGACCCAGGGTTTTATATATTAGGAAATATGTATATTCCTATTTTATTAATAAGGATATAGATATTTTATAATAACAAGCTAAAATGTATTGTATGCCCAACTTTTCAGAACTTTAATTTTTACCCTTTTACATGCAAAATATTTTAGTTTATGTTTAAAATGTAAAGAAAAGATTTTTTTGCTCTCACTATGATTATTCATGTAAATAATGTTTTGTTTTGTTTTTTTCAGAGACAATTTACCTATAATTCCCAGAATATACAATAGCAAGAGTGTAGGAACTGAAAATTGGGGGTCACTTGTTTAAAATCCACATCAGAATTTGTCACAATGCATAACACATTTTGTCTTTAGCTTTTTTAGATGGATGTAGTCTCTCACTTCGCTAAAGATTTTATTCCTTAAAAACATCCTGAGGCAACAATTCACTTTATAAACTAATGGTAACAATTGTGTTAGAATGTTGGCCAGGATTCCCCTTTTAAAAAATCTACCTGGGAACCATTTGAAAAACGGTGCTTCTAATGAAATAGAGGTAGGTCTTATAACATCAGTGATAGATGAAGATATTTTAGCCACATCACAGAACCACATAAGAACCAGGCTTTATTCTGATGCTTATGTATTGGTTTTATCTCATTTGATTTTCCTTAACTGTATTCCTATGTCACTATAGACACTGAGTTATAAAATTCATACGCGTTCCTCACATTTAATATGCTACACATCCCCCTGAGGTAAGGTTTCAAGTTGTTGCTGTCATAAAACATATATCTGTTGTGCTAAATCAGCAATGTTTATAAACAAAAAGAAAAATGCAACTGATATTGGAGAAGAGCCTGGGAGGCTTCTCCATTGCTAGTGGGAGTGGGGTTCTTGGGGGTAGTAGTGGAATAAGTATTTCCAGAAGCCCTCCAGAGGAAGATGGATATGGTAGAAAGTTTTATTGTCATGAAATTCCATTCCTGGGTCTCTAAAGTCACATTTCACTTAATCCATCCTTGGAATAGTGTAGCTGGGGTTCCAGTAGAGTTAAAAGCAAAGCCAGTGTCCAGAGTTTCCACTCCATATTGCATTTGGGTCCAGCTCATCATCAGGCTGGTTACAGTCCACTAGTCCATTGTGTGTGGGGTCCATATGGTTTGGGACCATGTGGGCAAATTTCAGGAAGCAGAAGAGAGAGAACCCCACAAGCCAGGAGTCAAGTAAAATACACCAAGAGGACCCAAGAGCACACAAGTGATAAGAGAGTAAGTTCCTTTGTTTAGGAAATTAAGTATCCCAAATTTCATATTCCTGTAGTGGCTTTGCCCACTGTGGCTAACAACCTTTGTTCTCAGGTGTGACTGACTGACACATACCTTCCCAACGTCACCCCAACTTTACTAGGTATGCACCTATCTTCCCTTTGTTCTCTTTTTATTATTAATAACCAGGTTAATTACAAAGGTATCACAACCACCTGAAATGTGTTGATTCTTTTATATTATTAGTATGATATTTATATTTTTTTCTGTGACTCATTATAGATACAATCTATAGGACTTTATTTCCTTTCATGTCCTCTACCTGTTTATTTTTCCTCCAGGATTTAGAAATTGAAGATGTGAGGAATTTATTACCAGGTTGGACCAGGCTTATTACCAGGTTAATGTTGTTAAGACTCAGCAAGAAACAGTTACGTAAAATGTAAACTCATTCTTAATTATATCATCAGGGGTACACAGTGCCATGCATATTACAATGGTCTTAGAAAACGTATTTTCACTGAACCTTTTTTTTCTGAATGAAAAATGCACTAACTTCCACTATGCTTTAGATGAGAAGTCAACAAATTTTTTTTCAGAAAGGGTCAAAAAGTAAGTATTTTAGATTTTGGGGGCCATATAGGGTCTGTCACAACTCAACTCTGCCATTCTTTTTAAAAGATATATTGTTATTGATTTCAGAGAGAAAGGGAGAAGCAGAGAGAGATAGAAATATCGATGATGAGAGAGAATCATTGACGCGCTGCTTCCCCACCGGGGAATGTGCCCTGACCCCAGGGATTGAACCATGACCTGCTGATTCACAGGTCAATGCTCAACCACTGAGCCACACAAGCCAGGCTCAACTCTGCCATTCTTATGCAAAAGACGACATAGATTATATGTAAATAAATGAGTATAGCTATATTTTAATAAAGCTTTAAAAAACCTTGAATTTCATATAATTCTTATGTGTCATGAAATATTCTTTTTTTTGTATTAATCAAATAAATGTAAAAAAATATTTTAGCTCTTGACATATACAAAAACAGGTAGATTATTGGATTTGGTCCAGGAACTATAGTTCGCTGACCTCTTTTTAAGATAATTATATAAACTGTCCAATTATAAACTCTCCTGTTATTACTCATTCCTATTTAATAATTGTTAAGCCGTGTATTACTTGTTAGCCATTGCAAGCAAAAAAAAATAATGAGAGGATGGTATAATGTTCTTAATATTATTTAAATACACTGAAATTCATATGACAGGTGCAGTCATCAGCTTTCTGACTTAATTTATGTAGACATAATAGGGAAGAATGATGGTTGGAATTTTTCAGTGCTTTTGTGAAGCCTTAGAAAATAAGAAAGGCCAAAATGACCTTCAGGTTTAGTCCTTTCAAAAGTCTCCTTTCAGTTGTCAGTAACAATGTGCTTGGTCTGCTCTGAAGGGGCTTACATTATACCAGTGATGAATGTTCTATTATAAAATAATTTCTGTTCATGATGAAGCATTTTCTGTTCCTCTAGAATGAAATAAACCAAGTAAAATTTGCACATATATTTGACTCTGATAACTGGTATTCCTGTAGGTGCAGTAGCTTGCCTGTTTATTTTTTGTCCTTCAAACTTTTTAGAGGTTAAAGTTTTGAACAGTCTTTAGTCTTTTTATATTTCACATTCATTGAAATGTACGTTAAAATAAGTATTTCTAACTACCTACATAGACAACAGCAAGCTGATGTAAAGAAACTCATGCCAAAAATTTAAGATCAGAAAACTGTAAAAGGAATTCTAAAGGAATCTTTTGAGCATTAGGAAATTAAGCACAATGCTTTCTTTTGGCTGATTCATTATTATCTTCTACTGTAAAAATATGACTATAAGAGGAAACCTGTTTAATTCTGTGGTTAAGCAAGCAGATGTTTAGTTGGTCATTTATTAGACATTGGGGAAAAATAAAAACCTCTGATATTGTTGAAGCTTACCTCAGTAATTTTGAGTCAAACTTTTTAAAAACTCTGATTCCTGATTCATTTTCAGACCCTAACTCCAACTTCTAAATCTTAATTCTAGAATATTGGTTGGCTGATCATTGTCTCTTCTGGGCATAGTTGAAATTTTCATTTGTCAAAAAAGCTAAATCATTATTATGCATTTTATATGGAAAATATCCTGTATATCTATAAAAAAAGTTTATTAAATCTAGTAGGATCAAGAATTGCTGATTTATCTGTTATAATTCTTAAACCTGATGTTTTTTCTGACATATATAATGAACAACATAAATTGATGAACAAAAACAGATCCAGAGACATAGAAGCATTGATCAGACCATCAAACCACAGAGGGAAGGTAGGGGAGGATGGGGGTAAGGGGGAGAGATCAACCAAAGGACTTACATGCAAGCATATTGGCCTAACCAATGGACACAGACAACAGTGGGGTGAGGGCATGAGTGGGAGGGATGGGGGGTAATGTCAGGATAAGGACACATATGTAATAACTTAATCAATATTTTTTTTTAAAAAAAGTATGTTTGTAGTATAAATGAGATGAAAATGTATTGTTGATGTTTCCATTGAAAGGAACTTCTATCATGTTTGTTTCTTTTTTTAAACAGTGATCCAGTTTTCATGATGAACATTGATATACACTAGTAAGAAAAAGGTAGCAATTCAGAAGTTCTAATCTAATATATTCACTCTAATAAGTTGTTGAATTAAAGGAAGTGATTAACTTTTAATTCTTAAGAAAAATTAAATTCTTATGCTGAGGGAGGGGTAGAAATAGGTCAAAGTTTCCTAGATAACATTATCACAAATGTAATTAAAAATTATAAGTCATAGATAAAGCTGGCAATGATACTAGTCATTATTGCACACTCCTACAAAGTTAATATGATAACAAGCACAAGACCCATATCATGAGTGAGGCTCTTCCCTAAACTATAAAGCAGCCATAGAGACTCTTAAAGACCCAAATTCTGGTACTGTTCTGTAGACCTACCCCAGTGCTGTGAAATATTGGGATTACACATCAATGCAATTCACAGTTTACTAGGAAAGTTAATGGTCACTGGAAGGATGAGAGGCTAGTATGATTTAATCTTAAAAAAAAAATTCCTAACTTGTTATGGAAGGGACTAGGTAGTGATTCATCACATCCATTTCTCTTTTCTATTGAGAATACACCTCATCTCATGTTTTAGGCCTTCTTTTATTTAGGTCTGACCATATGACTAATTTTTTAAGCTTTTTATTTATTTTAGAAAGAGAGGAAAGGAGAGAGAGAAACATCAGTCGGTTGCTTCCCATTGAACCCACAACCTGGTCATGTGCTCTGATAGGGAATTTAACTGGTGACCTTTTGCTGCATGGGATGATGCTCAACCAACTGAGCCACACCAGCCAGGGCCATATGACTAAATTCTGGCCAAGGGAATGTGAAAGAGTTTGACATGCATCACCCAGGCCTTGCCCATAAAACCTCTCTATTTCTCCCCCCTTCTCTCTTATCTCCTTTTGCCAACTGATATTGATGTCCTGGTTGACCTTATAGCCATGTATTAAATACAGATCCCCCTATTTAGGGATCTTGTATAACTACATGGAGCAAGGCATTCTCTTTTCCTGCCCTACTCCCTTTTTTTTCCTGCCCTACTCCATGTGTAAGACAAATGTAATTACAGTATATATGCATAGTGTCAAAGCATCAAGATTTGGGAGTTATTGTTATGACAGCTAGTAATGCTATCTTCACCAATACACATAGAGTTTGAGATTCAAGTACTGAGCTGCCCTATTCTGATTTTCTGGACAAGATAGAAAATCTCCCAGAGTTATAGTTTCTTCAACAGCAAAAGAATCTTTTTAAAATCCTGATTTCTGGGCCTCATCCTCCAGAAATTCTGTTTCTTTGTTATGGGGTGAGGCCACAACATTAGTAACAAAGGACAGAATTTCCGGAGGATGAGGCCCAGAAATCAGGATTTTAAAAAGATTCCCAGGTGCTTCTAATGTGCAGCCAAGGTTGAGAACCACTGTTCTGGAGAGTAAATGAAGTACCATGTGTGAAAATACTAAACGATGTCTAGTAAAATGTGCTTAAATAATATTAATTCCCTTTCACTAAAGAAACAAATCTAATTAGTTATTTTATAACCTACAATATATCATTCCTACTTTTTGTCCTAATTCTATTTTTGCTAATTTATAATATTGTTATTTTAGCATTACTAATCCATATTGCAACATCATCAACCAGATAAATGACATAATCAGTTTTTCTCACCTAGAACTTCCAGAAACAATGAAAGCTCTTTGTCTAAATTTAGATGTATAATTAGAGTTTGACTAATAATCAATGTCAATACAATTTTCTTCTCTATTTCTACATCAATCATTCTCATCAAATATTATCAATATTTGATTGTTGACAGAAATGTTGCATTGGAATAAATTATTCTTTTTTGAAATGCAACATTTTTTTCCTTTAAAAGGGGAATTCAGAATTCTGAGAAACAAAAGAATTTCAGTCTATATAACCAATAATTTATATTAGATGGGGAAATGGCTTTTAAATGAATAAGTTGATGGATAACTACTTCTTTCTTCATAAATACATAAAGATCTGAGTTTTGGGAGGGTGGTAGAAGAGAATAAGAACAGTCAAAGGACAGACTGCAAAAAGTGAGGGGACTGATGATGTGGTTTCTCCATAAGGTCCACCTTATATGGCTGAATATAAAAGTAACCATTTTTTCACAATATTTTCCTGAGAGAAGTGTGAACTGCCTTATAAATGAGCTCTTACAAAGTTTCTCATACAAAACAAAGCAACTGAGGACATCCTCTCAATTCTGAATACCAAAGGACTGTTGGACAAACCACATTAGTAATTTAACACAGCTTAGTAATTACCGTGAATATAAATAACGCACAGTCATTAATTTGGAAAGAGGTTGCATATCAGTAGGGTTCTGGCAAAAAATAGATGGCTCCACTGAGTGGGTAATTTAAGGAAAGTTTAATGAAGAGACTATTAAAAATCTGGGAAGGGTTTAAGAAAATCACAACGACATGCATGCAAGTAAATAATAAATATTAGTTCCTTCCCACAAGTACAATTATAGCTCTTTTTTCATCAGACTCAGTTTAGTTCACCTGATGTTTACCTAGAATGATCTTATTTTATTTTAGCTCAGTCCTACCAGTCAAAGCCTTAAATGGCAATCTAGTGGAGAAACAGACATGCAGAGTGTTGCCTTATTGTTTTGTAAAATGTAGTAACAGAAGCCCCTTTGGGAATATGAGGATATCTGGTCTGACAGCTTCTAAAAGACATCACTCCTATGCTGTACATTAAGGGATAAAAGGATATTTTATTGGAAAAAAAAACAGGGAGAGCGTAATTTAGCAGGAGGAAGAGTGTCTCTGGCATAGAGGCATGAAATAACACAACGGGAATAAAAGCATTTTCCATATGTTTACATGTCACTTGTATTTTGTTGCCTTGGAACCACATCTGTATGTCCTTTTCCCATTTTTTTTTAAATTGGTTTTTTGGCCTTGTTTTTTATAACATGCTTTGATATATTTAAAACATTAGCCTTCTTTGAAATGTTACAAATATGTGTGTTGTTGGTGTTTTATAAGTCAAAGCTCTCTGCAAAATTAAAAAAATACCACACACAAACTTTTCCTTTATGATTTCTAGGTTCTGTGTTTTGCATAAATGGGAATTTCCCACTTCAATATAATTATTAATAAAATTCCCCAAGTACTCTTTTAGCTCTGCAGACAAATATAATTAAAGACACACAATAAGCCTGAAAGGTTCTTATTAATATTCTGATTTTGCAGTCAAGAACCCGAGAGTGAGAGAGGCCCAGGAGCTTGATTTTGGTCACAGTGCTATTAAGTTATTGTGTCCAGTTTGAAACCAAACTGACTCAGAGAGTTCTGCATGCCTGGGAATTTAACTTGAGCCTGAAGACAACCCAAAATAATTCCTTCGAAAAATTCCTCCCTTTCCCTTCTGAGAAGGCTGTTAGAAGTCCTCCAGTAGCATGGGCTGTTTTTCATGGAAAACATCATTCATTACAGAAAGGAAGCTACAAAAGTTCCAACCAAGTGACCAAAGGAGATTATTTGGCTATTGTCTTAATAGGAAATTATTTCCATTAACTTAAAAAGGAGTGAAGGAATACCTAATGCATTAATTATGTTGACCAATAAGCTTGGACCACTTTTGTGGCAGGCGTTTTTCAAATACTCTTAAGTGGTAAACTAGATAGAAAGCGCTTCCATTGTGACATTCCTTTGCACTACACCATGCTACTTTTTCTTCTCTTCCCTTATCTTTTTTTTTTATTATTTTAAGGAGGCATCATGTCCTGACTTTATGTGTTTTATTGGCATGTGTACTAGTTTCCTGAGTAAAGTCAAAGGAAGAGTTTTGTAATTATCTTTTCCAATAATATAAAATTCTCTGTTGTGGATGCTGTGATATGTGGCCCAGATTCTCTGCCAAAATTGAGTCATTGCCTTAGCTCGTGGTGGAATGGGCTGAATAAGGTCTTTCAGCTGAGGCCTTCTTCATTCTTATCCTCAGCCAAACCCACCATAATGCCCCTTTGCAGAAACAGTCTTGATCTCAGGACTGCTTCATCCCACTGTATCAGGACCTGGCCCCTTGGCCTGAAAGTGGGACAACTTTTGAAGGTTCATGCCTGATGCATGACTCCCCATGGGGTTGCCTGAGCCCTCTTTTTCAACTGCTTTGCACTTCACCTTCCTCCTGCCCAATCTTGCTTTCTTTCATCCTCCTTGTTTCCTGAGCACCTCCCCCAATAAACCTGCCACACACAACTCTTAGATGGATGTTTCCCTCGACCTGACCTATTACACTTTTATTGCCAGTTCTCCTGCAGAAGTGTTCCTATTTTGTTCGATTCCTTTTACCTTCTGTTTCCAGTCATTGTCTCAACAGCCCTATATCTGCCATTTTTAATGTCTGGTTTTGAAAACAAAGTCCTATGGATTGACTTTTAGAAGTTTTATTGGAAGGAGGAAAGTCACTTTTTCTTTAAAAATGAAATAATTTAATTTCTTTCTTTTTTCACTGATTCTTTTCTAGCAAAACCTAATTCAAACTGTCCACAACTCTTAAATGTCACAAAATGAATGATAAACTTTGTAATATTAGGCCTTCCTGCAAAATGTTGGTTATAAATGTTGAGATTTTTGTCCGGAGCCTAAAGTTGACTATTAAAAATGAGGGAAATAAAAACAACAATAATCTTAAAAACTTAAATCACCCAAAAGATGTTTAAGCAAACAGACCTTAAGTTTTCTTATCTGAAAGTAATTTTTCTAAAGGTCAGTGATTAAAACTCAGGTCGAACACAAGTAAATATACTACTGCTTTAATTCCATGATGCTTTTAATATCTATCTTATAATTATAGAATGCTATATAATTAGTTTATTATACTCTTTTTCTCTAAACCAGCAAGAGGTTTCCAAAACAAAATTTGCAAAATTGTACAGTCTGAATGACAAATGTTTTTATTAATTTGAACAATATTGAGCCCATCAATGTGTCAGATAATTTTGAGCACTGTGAAATAGTGGTCAATAGATTGGCAAAGTCCCTTAATATAAGTGGATGGTCTATATAAGAAACTACACTGAGTGGCCAGATTATTATGACCACCTGACAATTTAGGCAAATTAGCTATAATCCACCTGACATTTTTAGGCAAATTAGCTATAATTTCACGCTGAAGTTGCTAGAGGGCCAGACCATTATAAATAGAAAAGCAGGTTGTTGACCATGATGGTAGAAGTGATATTTTTCTGAAGATATGGGTAAACAACACGATTTAACAGTCTTTGAATGTGGGATGGATATATATATATATATATCCATCACACACATATATATATATATGGTATAAATTCTATGGATTAGGGGTTGTACTGTAATGAATCTTGAGGTACTAAAATTAAATGTATTAAAGATTGTTTGCAAAGGTCGGAGCAATTGAACAAATGGTATTACCAACTGGCAATTGTAAGGCACTCTATACCTTTTGAAATTAAAGATACCTTATGCCTTTAATAAGCACCTACTATTGGACCATGTTTTCAGGTCCTCTTTTATATTATTACTAGAGGCCCAATGTATGAAATTCATGCAAGAGTAGACCTTCCTTCCCCTGGCTGCTGGCACTGGCTTCCCTCTGGCACCCAGGACCCAGGCTTCCCTCACAGCCCTGGCTTCATCTGGAATGACATCTGGTCTAATTAGCATATTACCCTTTTATTATTATAGAGGATCATTACTGACTATCCTGACCATTTTTGCCTTTCTCATTCTGCCCTTCTCTGTATCCACCCACCCAAAACATCCAAAAGCAGTGCCTGCCTAGAACTCTGCCTATAATTTCAAGGCCTAGTTCACTGTTGTCCAAGGAAAATTCTGTTTTAACTCTTGTGGAACTTTCCCTCTTCAAAACCTCCATTGCACTGAGTCACTATCTTAATCACATTCTCTTAGCTAACATTTATTTTTTATAGAGAAAGAGAGTTCCTTCTCATAGTAGTCTACATTCCAATAGGTAGCTCAGTAAATACTCGTTACTTCAGGAACTGTTTGATCAACAAAACTATTGTAAACCATATTATAGTACAGATCGCGCAGTACTTCAGGCTTCAATGGTGCTACTTCCCCACCTTTCTTGCTATTTAAAATAATATGTTGGCCAAACCTGACCTGGCCCCCACATCAGGTACTCACAAACTTTGTCAAAAGGTTGAGGTGTATAAACCTCCAGTGAGATATTAAAAAAATAATGATGGAAATATAGGAGTCCTAAGAGGAAAAAAGAAAATATTTTTGAAGACAGAGATATATTTTACTTCCCTTTATTTAATAGCATTCCTTGCTCTCAGTACCAATCCAGAGTAACACTTTGTTGCAATTGCTTATAATTCCTTCTTTGGATGGAACCTCAAGGATGCTCCTGGCAAAGCAGTGAATACTATGTCATCAATACTATAAGGTAATGTAATAAACAAAAGAAGAAACCAACATGAAAGCTGAATCAAAGAAATGAGTGGACTCTGCCTGCATTCTGGTATAAGGGGCTGTCAGACTGAATTCAGTTTTTCAAGGGATTTTGTGTATCCTTCTCAGTCATTAACATTCTTCGAGGAGTTTTTGATATCTTCCTTCTTCCTTGCTTGGTGTCCCAATGCCTGCTGATATGTGGATTTCTTCTTTTCTTTTCTTTCACATTTTTTTTTTAGCTTGACTCTGCCTTAAGTGAATGTAATTAGTTAAGTAAATCTGCAAGGGGATGAGAATGGCCAGAGAAGGACCGTGTGCAGGGTTCGAGGAATCTGATTCTAGTTGATTCCCAGCTTTTTCCTTCTGCACAAGGAACTCCTTATACTTCTTAAGTAACAGGAGGGCAAGGGAATAAAAATATCCTCACAAGGAACAGTCTAGAGGCTGAACAATAGAAAATGTCATCATCCTCTCTGGCAATATTCTGGGTGGGAAACTTCATCACCTAATGAAAAAAGCACTTTGGTGGATTAATGTAGTGGGTTTAAGAGAAATATTCTGATCATTGCAAAATCAGTGAAGATGAAAAATGTGAGCAGGTAATTGAATAGGAAACATTTATATGGCATTGAAGCTGTGCTGGCAAAAAAAATTATTATTAGAGTAACCTTTTATTTAATATATCATTACCTCTGAGATATGCTTTGTAAAATTTAAGCTTAGAAGGACTTGCTTTTGAATTCTGTAAAGTTTTGGCAACTCTTTTTATGCAGGAATTTTGTAACTGACACTGTGCATAGTTTAGGGTATATAAATTAAAATGAACTTCAGAGGCCATCTAGACAAGCATTTTGTAATATAAAAACTTCTCAATTAATCACAGATCTAGTCCTTACATAATCTTCCTTAATAATTTTTATATCTTGTGTTTTATGAAGTATCATTGCAAACAAAGGAAATGCTGAAATATCAACAGAACACTCTATATAAAGTTATATCACAGTCATAAACTAAGAATCTTTAATCCCTTAAAATGGAACAATCATTTTTTTAATATTTATGTATTTTTATTTCTACTCATGGCAGGGAAGCAGTAGTATCTTATTACTACCACGCAGTTCCAGAATCTTCTGTTCCACTCCCAATCATTAATTTCAGAAGTTGATTGCATTGTCATACCCTTATTTAGTTGCTAGTAGTTATTATCTTTATTGCTGGTTTTTAAAATTTGTCTCAGGAATTTGAGGGTATGGGAATTCTGCCTGGCTATCTCAATTTACTCAGCTCTTGGCTATTTTTCAGTCAGCCTGATTGTCAGAAAGAGGAGGCCCTTGGTTTATCGACACCACACCATTCCATGCTAATCTCCATTACTATCAAACAGAGAACAGTTCTCAGACCCGCAACAATGTCTGAAGAGACAAGTCACATAATATTTCTCTTCACTGAATTTCATTCCTTAGTTACTTTTCGTTTTTCTTGTTAATCCTCATCTGAGGATATATTCCATTGATTTCTAGAGTGAGTAGAAGGGTGGGGGAGAACAGAGAGAGAGCAATATGGATGGATGTGAGAGAGACATCTATTGGTGGCCTCCTGGACGTGCAATCCGGTACATGTTCTTGACTAGAATCAACCCATGACCCTTCAGTTCTCGGGAATGCAATCCAGGTACATGTCCTTGACTGGAATCAACCCATGACCCTTTAGTTCTCGGGAAGATGCTCTGTCCACTGAGCCAAACTGGCTAGGGTTATTATTATTTTTTTTAGGATGAGAGATTATCATTTTCCATGTAGGAGAGGAAAATTAGGTTTGTTTTTCAAACCAAATGAGTTTTCAGAAATAAGTAAAAAATAATGTGAGTTCATTTTACTTGATAGCACTTAAAACAAGGGACTCAGGCACAGAGAAAATAGTAGAAAAAAATGACTCAACTGGACAGGACTCTGAAGCAGAAAAATCACAAAGGAGGTGGCAGCAGGAGCACAAGACTAGAAACATAATTGAAGAGTTGCTGAACCCAAGGGAGTTGGGCTTCTGTAGCTAATCTATCCAACTCAAGGTCAAGTTTAGAGAGTGGAGCTCTGAGTCTGTTGGTGAGGTCAAGAGAGGCTGTGGATGAGGCCCAGAGGATTCTATGGCCTGTAATTAAAAAATGAACTCAAAGGGATGAAGTCCAAAGGTTAAAACCAAGTACATGACAGGAAGTAGAATCAGCTACCAAACAAAGCAAAACAAAACAAACCACAGAGGAAAATGACACTTTATTTTGTTTTTCTTTTTTTTAATCGCAGCAATATATATATCGCAATATTTTCTTTTTTTCTGTAATTTTCATGCAATGCTACCCCATCATAATATAGTTTTAAAATGCTAGTTTAAGAACTGTTTTCAAAGTACCAACTTAGAATATAAGTATAGGTCAAGAATTGTCTAAATTGAACATTACAAATGATGTAGCTATGAAACATTTCTGAAAGAAAATGATATTTACATTAATACCAGTTTGCATAGAATTTCTTTAATTTCGTTAGTCACTCATGGAAGTTTATTTAGATTTCTGTGCAACACTTCTTAAGATAATCATTCCAAGCCCCTGAGGAGATGACAAATATCTTTATTTTGTCAAATGTTTAGTATTCTTTGTTAATGAGGCTATAATATCTAGTAAGTGGTCCTTGGTGCTAACATGTCTCCAAACACATTATAGCTACCTTAATGCATAGTTAATCATTTGTTGATTCTTATTAATACTGTGGAAATTATAAAAATCTTTAAAAGTCTCTTAATTAAAAATCTATTTACCTGTGTAGATTATAACATGTGACTAGCAAACTAATGATAAAAGGCATGT
The DNA here is from genome assembly GCF_000327345.1 of Myotis davidii. Lineage (NCBI taxonomy): Eukaryota > Metazoa > Chordata > Mammalia > Chiroptera > Vespertilionidae > Myotis > Myotis davidii. The sequence goes on along the minus strand of NW_006383013.1, from coordinate 7,457,540 downwards.
AGTCTGGCATACATTTGCACCTATCTTATCACATCCTCCCCGAAATATGGTTGGGAAATACCAATTGTCTTTTCTTTGTAAATGTGTGACTTTGGGTCAGAGTCCATGGAGAAAAGCATTTTCAAGGCTGACCTTTGGTATCATTCAAAATGTTCTCCTTGGTACAGATTTCCTCTGTGGACTTGAAAGGTAAACACATAGAGGCTCTTGTCTATATGGGACCCTCCTCTATGCTGGTACATACAATCTTGACCACCCTTAATCTTTACTGATGTAGTGAGTGTATGTGTTTGTGTCACTAACATATGGATTCTATTCTGCAGAGCTAGTCTGTTAATTAATTCAATTTTTACATGATTTTATTATGTAAATACTATATTTATCATTGCTTTCTCAGGTCATTAATGAATGATATTTTATTCATCCTCATACCTTCTATTCAGAGCATAGATTTGGGCATGCAATAGTATTATAAATAAATATATAATCAATAAAATATCAAGATAAATATCATATGCTCTCACTCATTTGTGGACTATAATGAACAACATAAACTGATAAAAAACCAAAAACCAAAACAAAACAGATCCAGAGACAGAGAAGCATCAATCAGATCATCCAACCTGAGAGGGAAGGTAGGGGAGGGGGCGGTAAGGGAGAGAGAGCAACCAAAGGACTTGTATGCATGCATATAAGCCTAACCAATGGATCTCACTCATTTGTGGACTATAATGAACAACAAAAACTGATAAAGAAAAACAAACCAAAAAACCAAAACAAAAACAAAACAGATCCAGAGACAGAGAAGCATCAAGCAGATCATCAAACCTGAGAGGGAAGGTAGGGGAGGGTGGTGGTAAGGGAGAGAGAGCAACCAAAGGACTTGTATGCATGCATATAAGCCTAACCAATGGACACAGACACCAGGGGGGTGAGGACATGAGTGAGGGGAGCAAGGGGGGCTATGGGAGGATAAGGACACATATGTAATTCCTTAATCAATAAAGAAAAAAAGAAAATAATGCTCTGTATTTTAAACTAAAGATAGCTAAACTGAAAAACAGAGACTTGAGCAACTGACTTAAGAACATGCCGTCTAGCTGGACCCAGACATAGAGCAAGGTCTTTGTTTTTCAACTACCACCCCTGGTTCAGTTTTGCTTTGGCATCTCATGAGCCTGTACTCAAATCCTGACATGTTCATTTTCTATCCTTTAGAGTTCTCTGAACTAATTATTTGTTTTTTAAAAGTTTATTTTATAGTCTGTAAGTGGAAATCAAAGCTGTAACAAATGTATTTAATAATTGTGAGAATTAAGTGAGATAATACATGTCAAGCACTTATTCCAATGTCATTATAGACTAAAAAAAAAAATCCTCACATATATTAACTATTGTTTTTCCACCATGTCAGAGTACCTCCTTATAAAATAAACTGATCTTGAGCTGTAAGAAAGAAAACCAAACAAGAAAAGTTTGAAATAAATCAAAAGAAGCAAAGCTAAAACATAATGTTAAGTGACAACATGTTAACACTGAAGTAAAAATAATATGTTTCTATAGAGATTGTTTGGGGAACAAGAAAAAGGAAGTGCAAAGATAAGAACAGTATGAGCCAGTGGCACTCCATACATTATAGAATGAGGATATTCAGTCAAAACAAGAGAGGGGCCTAGAGATGAAGGTGAGATTCCTAATGACATTGAACAAATTTTCACATTTCTGAGACCAACATTTTTAGTTCACACTGGAATCAGGGGTAGCATTGCCTGATTAACTTTAATGATTCAGACACCATACTCTGGAATCAGAAGGCCTGGTTTTGAATCTTTGGCCCTACTACTTACTAGCTGTATGACCTTAGGTAAGTTACTTCATCTCTCTGTGTTTAAGTCTCCTCTCTATAAAAGGGGATAATAATAATACCTATGTAACATATTTGCTATGAAGATAAAATACATTTATATTTAGAAGGTAGATAATTGTTGCTACTACTTACTAGCAGATAGTAAGCAATAATGAACATTTATCAAATAAATAAGAGCATTTATTCAATTCTATTTCAATTTTTTTACAAAAAGCTCCAGAGCAAGGTTCTTTGATGACTAAACAAAAAATATACAATTTACTTTAGTGGAAGTGAATTGATCATAGTCAACTGGGAAGAGCACTTTGGAAAAGTTTTGAAATAGAATGTAAACTCCATGAGAACATGAGTTTACAGTGTAATGTATATGGTTTTTTTGCTAGATGTTTGCTTATTTGGCTAATGGATTGCCATTGCTCAACAATTATGTGTTGGATAAATGACTAAAGAAAGAGAATTTGATTAATATGTGCCAAATTCCTTGTACAGCACCTGTCTCATCTATAGACATAAAGACTTTCAAGAACCTTTTCTGCATGAACAATTGTTCAATGAGAAAAATATATTTATCAGTAAAAATTTCCCCAATCTCTCTCAGATAGCCTTATACATATTTTGGTAAATAGATTAGCCATACTTTAATAAATAATGGCTAAATTTATAAACCACTTAATTTGCATCAGGCACTATTCTATGCGTGGCTCCTTTATTATCTCATCTAATTCTCTCAAAATTGACACAACTAAAGCAGAGGATTTATGTCATTTGTCCAAGATGAAGGAGCTAGTAGTAGTGACAATACAGAGATACCAATCCCCAGACCTCCAGAGCTCTGAATAACATGATGGGACAACATCAAGTGTTTGCCTAATAAAACACAATATTAGAGGGGGTCATTCTTCATATTAAGATAAGTTATTGAAAATACCTAAGAATGAATCAACCCAAACTTTAAGAAGGATCTGATATGTCACCAGAGCTGAACTCCCATATCCTCATATGATTGGCACCAAATGTACGATATAATTATTATTCCTTCCCCTTGACTCAAATATTTTATTTCTGGTTGGTATGTGCATTTTTTAAAAGCATGATAGCAGGTATACTGCCATGTTAAGTACCTATCCCACTGAGACTTGTCATCACACAACAACCTAAACATAGGTTTACTGGACCATTGAAGCTGGTCTCATAGATTCCTGCTTCGGCTGTTGTGCCTTAGGCCATGATTCACATATAGTTTGTTGATGCCCTCAGGGAAGATGTGAAATGCCAATAATTGTCACTGCTACTGTGACCTGTTTTAATCTTTTTAAAAGCAAAACTGTGAAATGTTCAATCTTGGCCATAAGAGTAATTTTCTTACAATCTGAAATTATAGGATGGCCATGACTTTGCTTCATTTTCAGGGCCAGTACATACCGTGGCACTATATTCAAAATAAAAAGTGTGAAAATTTGGTCTGTAACATGCATACAATTGAACGGTCTGAATTAGAAACTCACAATTTATTTCCCTGAGGATATTTATCCAACAAAAGTTTTATAGTTGAACACTGCATTTCTTTTCATGCATTGGTCCTCCTAGAAGATCATGGAGCTTGTAATATAAAAAATATTGTAAAGGGTAAATAATTTTTTAGCAGTCTCAAAACCTAACCCATGTGGGCTTTAATTAAAAAGGACAAAGATTTTACCTGGCCGGCGTGACTCAGTGGTTGAACATCGACCTATGAATCAGGTGGTCAAGGTTCTATTGCCTGTCAGGGCACATGGTCAGGTTTCGGGCTTAATCCCCATTAGGGTGCATGCAGGAGGCAGCCAATCAATGATTCTCTCTCATCACTGATGTTTCTCTCTCTCTCTCTCCCTCTTCCTTTCACTCTGAAATAAATAAAATATATATTTTAAAAAGTGAAAAGATTTTTAATTCATTTTTATAAGTAACTATCTCTTTGTCTTCTGAAACGTGGTATTATATAACAATGATAATTTGTTTTATATATGATATATTTTCTGCAGAGAATGAAAATTAGGCTAAAATATGTATGGATATCTGTTTCCTCTCACCAAAAGTGTTATGACTGTTATGAGTCATTATAGAGGTAGCTGGTATTGATTGCTGAGATACCCTCTTCTCGCCACATCCTGATTTGGCAAAATGATGACAGAAAAATTTCACTTTGATCTAGAGGACAGTGCAGGTGACACTGTAGGCTCCTGAGTGGGACGGTGACATGATTCACAAAGGTTTTGTACTTAGTCTTGCGATAAAAACATCAGAGAGCCTGTCTACCATCCCACATGAAAAGCATCTGCTCTTTCAAGTAAATGCCTTGCAGGTCTGACATAGGCCTGTAAATGTTAATTTCCCACACTCTGAGCTAGCAGCTCTGTTCTATAAGACAATGACATGGCAAAAATGCAAGAGCAAAAGGTATTGTGCTGGCCTGTCAGTGGTCAACTATCTCTCCCGTTTTGTGACATCCAGAATCCTCTATTAAACTATGAAGATTAATAGCCCTAAGTGACAAGTGGATCATTTAAAGTGTTAAGCATCAGTGATAAGCTAACCATCTGAGATTAGAGCAAGCTCACGGGGGAGTAAAAGCCGTCTCTGTCACAGGCCAGTCTTCCAGTAGATATGTAGATCATCTGGCTTTAGCTATGTTAGCTCCTTCACATGTTCACTAGAGCTGCCTCAGGGAAGAAAAACACAAAGGGCAGCAATAAGAGTATGTGTTCAAAGTATTTGCCATCTAGTTAAAGATAGAAAGACAGGTGAAATAGCTTTAATAATTATTGTTGCATGGGGAGAACACTGACTTTTATAAAATTCTTTTAAAACCTACTCACAAAAATGAACTTGGGAAGGTATTACCTTCTTTGCTGCCCCTGGTTGCCATTCTTGAAGAATTGAGCCCTGGTTCTTCAATAACAGTGGTTCTTTAAGCACAATCTCAGCACAGCAGTAACAGCATAAAAATGCATATGTCAGAATCCACCCCAGATTACTGAACTGAAGACTCTGGAACCCAGCAGTGTGTGCTGCAAAAGACCTCCAGGTGATTCGAAACATACAAAAATTTAGGAACCATTGTCTAAGAATATGCATGATCCACCAGTGGAAGTCAGCATCCAGTCTATTGTTCATTTATCGGTAAACTCTATTCTGAGATTATACAGGAAAAATGACTGTTGGAAACACAGTTCCCTGCTAGAGACAGGAACAACTTGTGAGTTGACATCACAGCAGAGGAGCCAGCAAAAGGGTGGGCAGAAAGAGGTTTACTGTTGTGAGCAAGAGAAACACAGAGTTTATTATTGTATTATTATTTATTTGTATTATAAATGTAAAGGTACTTTTGCCTACCCCTGTATGTACTGATGGGATGGATGTCTGCATTAGTAACTAACAAACAATTCAGCTTTTCTTGTAAAATACTCATTAATAATGTTGGTTCAATATTAAAGAATTCCCTTTTTAGTAATCACCAGAGTTGAGTGTTCCATCTCATGGAGTTTTAGGTGCCTAGGTTACTTATATCTTCTGAGCTTGCCCTGAAGAAAACACAGAACATTTTCATTTATATTTTGTTGGGCACACCTAGCTAAAAACGACAGGCTGGGAACAGTAGTCCCTGAATGATATATCAAGGGATTACAACTCCATTACAATGAAAATAAAGGGGAAGGGGGTGGGGAGGTAATGGATTTAGGGATATAAAAAACAATACCAACTAAAGTTTTAAAAAGCAAATGATTGATACTAGAAAACTGTTCAACTCCATGCAAATGATTAAAATTAGGGGCTTAGCTGAGTAATATTTAATACTAGAGGCCCGGACACTTAGCACATTAGGCTTTTATTATATAGAATGCCCATATGAGGGAACCATATGTAGAGTATTAAACACATGTTTATAAATACTTTTTATATAAAACATATCAATATGTTCAGCAAAAGATGTTGGGGTGGACATACATTCATGAATATAGAACAATTCAAACTATCTAAAATATGGAGAAAGGAGCAAGGGAATGAATTCCAATATTTTCTACTCAAAATATATTTTGAGCTCTTACTGTGCATCAAAAACTGTGGCTATGCTTGAGACAAGATAATCAACAAGATAAAAGTTTAGACGCCAAAGAGTAAGATGTCAATTAATAGTGGGGGTGACACAAAAGTTTTTGAAACTGTTAGGTCCAGGTGCACAGGTTGAAGGTGATTCTTTATTTCTTGTGTAATCTTTTGTAGTTGTCATATTTTCTACTAAAAGCATACCTGACTTTTATAGTCAATAATATAGTAACTGATTTTCCCCTTATAAAAGAAAAATGCAAATAGAGTTTCATAAAATTAATCTATTGCACTAAAAAATGGGAGAGAGAAAATGAAGATTATATCAAAGAGTCTTTTAAACAAAGACCTAAAATAACTTCTTAAGATATGGCCTTGAGCCAATATAGATTTACCAAAGGCTTCTTCACCTTATATATCTACAATCTTAAATAATCATAACTGAGTATTTTGTCAGGCCCCTCAAAATTCATTCTGAAAATCAAATAAAGATGTGTGTATGTTCCTAACATTGTATCTATTCAAAGACAGACAAATAAATGACTTCTTCAAAGGATATCTTTAAACATAAGTGAGTTCAATATAGCAAGACCCTCACTTTGAAGTCAAATGACCTGGATAGTACTTTTGTTTCCTGGTTAGCTAGTTGATCGTTTTTTTCATCACAGTTGTTGCTAATTTGTGTAAACCTTAATGATTTTGAGCTTAAATATTCCCATCTAAAAATTCAAAAGAATAAAAGAGAAATTCTCATCAGACTATGAATATTCTAAAATCAACCAATATTTAAGCCTGTTACCCAGATAATAGTTGAATTACCTATGCTTCAATAATTTAATAATAATAATAATGTTAATAATTACATTAATAAATAAGTAGTTGGAAGAGGTGCCACACTTCATTAACTTAAATTCATGATGTATCAGTTCATTCTCCCATTTAATAAATTTAAAGAGTCCCTTACCCTAACTTTTGAATAAAGCCAAAACATCACTAAGGAATATAGCTCTCTTACTCAAATAAGATACCAACGACTATCTGAATATCAAAGCTACACAGTCAAATCAGAAAATAATAATAATTGAGAAAGGAAATCTTGTGAATATTTTAAGTAGCATGACTGTTCCTACTGAGAAACTTTGGTCAGCCCATTTGCTCTTGTGATTAAAGACAAGCTCTTGTAGGCCCTTGACTCTATTGTAATGCTCCAATCTATTTAAAAGCTTCTTCTCACTTTCCTTCCTATCCCTTCCCTGAGTCTAGATTTCTAGTACTACATTTGAATCTTGATTTAATCAGTTCCTTGCTAGGTTGTTTTCACAAAGACAAAAAGTAATATATGTAAAGGTACCAAACTTTAGCAGCAATTTAATTAATGCTAGCTACTAGTAATAGAGCTCAGTTTTTTTTGGTCATTATGTTCCTTTTCTTAAACTGTTTTTTCTTTGTAAAATTCCATAACCATATCTGCCTTATCAAAAAGCAATTAGATCCCAGTTGGTGTGGCTCAGTGGTTGAGTGTCCACCTATAAACGGAGGTCATGGTTCAATTCTTTGTCAGGACACACATGCCTGGGTTGTGGGCTCGACCCCACATGTGGGGCATGCAGGAGGCAGCTGAACAATTATTCTCTTTATTGATCTCT
>NW_006383013.1:7449178-7449919 GCF_000327345.1 Myotis davidii | reverse complement strand
CTCTCTCTCTCTCTCTCTCTCTCTCTCTCTCTCTCTCTCTCCCTCCCTCCCTCCCTTCCTCCCTCCCCCCCCTTCCTCTCTGAAATCAGTAAAAATATATGTTAAAAATTTGGATAATGTCTATACCCAGTACAAAACCCAACTCATATGACACTTTTCTAAACAAGTTGTTCCTGTTTTCTTTCCACACATAATTATACCTCTCATATATCAATCACAATAACATCCTTATGTTCACATTTTAATACATTCTTCCAAGTCCTATACCAGGCCACATGATCCCAGGTGTAGAAAATATACCTGAATGATTGTTATTGCTCAGGCCTAACCTCTGGTTATCTATTCTCATACAACAAACTATCCAAAAACCTGATGGCGAGGTCAAACTATCATTTCCCCTCATGATTTTGTAGGTTGACTCAGTTTGCTTGTGCATTTTCTCACTTGGGTTTCATTTAGTTCACTCAGGTAGACGCTATTGTTGGAGTCCTCTGGTGTGAACATTCAGGATGACACACCTGACTGACCACTGATACTGGGTATTAGCTAGAATCTCATTTGAAGAACCTGATTAAAAAATCTACATGTGGTCACTTCATTTGGTTTAACAGTATGGTAACTGAGTACCAAGAATGACATTTCCAAATGGGACTATCAAGTGGGGGAAGCAGAAACTGCCAGAATATCTGCCACAATTTACATGGGGCTAGTCTCAGTTTTGATAGGAAGGATTGAATCTAC
>NW_006383013.1:7448344-7448854 GCF_000327345.1 Myotis davidii | reverse complement strand
TTTAATCTTGATTTAATCAGTTCCTTGCTAGGTTGTTTTCACAAAGACAAAAAGTAATATATGTAAAGGTACCAAACTTTAGCAGCAATTTAATTAATGCTAGCTACTAGTAATAGAGCTCAGTTTTTTTTGGTCATTATGTTCCTTTTCTTAAACTGTTTTTTCTTTGTAAAATTCCATAACCATATCTGCCTTATCAAAAAGCAATTAGATCCCAGTTGGTGTGGCTCAGTGGTTGAGTGTCCACCTATAAATGGAGGTCATGGTTCAATTCTTTGTCAGGACACACATGCCTGGGTTGTGGGCTCGACCCCACATGTGGGGCATGCAGGAGGCAGCTGAACAATTATTCTCTTTCATTGATCTCTCTCTCTCTCTCTCTCTCTCTCTCTCTCCTTTCTCTTTTTCTTTGAAATCAATAAAAAAATATTTTAAAATGTTAAGGAAAATACACAAGATTAGGATTTAGTGTTTTCTTGGCTGATGGAATTTGTTTATCATTTGGACATC
>NW_006383013.1:7436122-7448197 GCF_000327345.1 Myotis davidii | reverse complement strand
GGTGATACATTTTCTTACTTGGGTTTCATTTAGTTCACTCAGGTAGACGCTATTGTTGGAGTCCTCTGGTGTGAACATTCAGGATGACACACCTGACTGACCACTGATACTGGGTATTAGCTAGAATCTCATTTGAAGAACCTGATTAAAAAATCTACATGTGGTCACTTCATTTGGTTTAACAGTATGGTAACTGAGTACCAAGAATGACATTTCCAAATGGGACTATCAAGTGGGGGAAGCAGAAACTGCCAGAATAGATATCTGCCACAATTTACATGGGGCTAGTCTCAGTTTTGATAGGATTGAATATATCTACATACTTATTTTCTCCCTCAGATTACAGTTTCCTGGAGCTCAGTTAATCATTTTCATGATATCTGAAAGCATATAGCTCAGTGTGAGTACATATGCATGTTCACTTGTGATACTGAGTTGAAGAACAATAACACATCATCAACCAGAATGATAAAGATGATTAATGCTTTTGATTGGAGCAAAAAATCTATCTGGTATCATGACCATAATGAACCTAAGAAGTGAATAGAAACAGAATGAAAAGTAAGATGTTATTAAACTGGTGTCCAGTCTGCTATTTCTTACCAAAGAAACATTGGTTGTCCTTTGGGAAATTATAAAGTGTGTCTAATATCAGAAGTAAAATATCTTTAGGTCAACGTTAGGTAAATATTGCTCAGATGCTCTATTTGACAGCATGTGGGCAAAAAGGACACATTCTTTTCAAACAAGACATCTAAGAACCAGAGGAACTCTATATCTCCTTTTTTGTCCTGCCACCTGGATGCAGGCAATGAGTAAGCTAAGTCTCTGATAAAAAGCAAAGCAGAATGGAGGGAGGAAGTTTCTTCCCCTATAGGACAGTCATCTCCTGACCTGACCAGAAGATTCACCTCAGTCTACTGAGTCAAGGACAAGTAAATGTCTCTCGAGCCATTGTAAGTTTGGGGACTATTTTTCCCACAGCCTATCCTACCCTACATTGGATTGGCTGTCAGTGTTGAAGGTGCCTTTGATAATTATGATCATATATTTAAAGTGAGCCCACACTAGTTGTGGGATAATATGATTCTCCCAAGAATCTTAATGCAGAGGATAATTAGACATTGGTTATAGCAATAATGAATTCCACATGTTTGAAAAAATGTTAGACTGGGAATACCGGAGAGAGCAGATAGGGTAAGTAAGATGTAAGAATAGGAGGTAATAATCTGGATGTGATGTTATTGATTACAAAGTCCAGAGTAAGATCAAGGAGTAAGTAGCTAGGTGGGGGTGCAGGTAAATATCATGAGACCAGAAGATAATGGATCTGAAATCCCTACACTTGGACAAAAGAAAGAACAAATGGAAATACTGCAAGATGAGTGGAGGCACTCTGACTTTGTCATGCCCAACTGGTTTAAAGTGTGATCAGACACAAACATTTATCTTCATTCTGCTCGTCAGTCACCCATCCCATAGCCATTTCATCCGCAGGACATTTTCAATTTGGTGACTCAGAAGGAAAAATCATTGACTCACTCTTCAAAGCTGCTCCATTTGCATTTTGCTTCCATTGTTCTTAATGATTTTGCTGAAAAGATCTCAACTGTCAGATTATAACAGAAATGCACAACAATGTAGTCAGACAATACTGTTTTTCTTTGCCTGGAAAATAAAACCTTTATTTCACATGTGCATTTTCCCTGAGTCTGTTGGCTGTAAAAATCTGAAGCTGAACACAAATCCAGACTGTTACTTCTTCCTGAGAACATTAATTGTCTCCAATCATTGTTAGAGCACCTGTTTCCCATTTTGACAAGTGCACTTATCTTCTTTTTTCCTCTTCATATTCCTCTGGTAAAAATAATGAATAAATTACAGGGGGATGACAAATGTGTTGATGATCAAGATGAAACTCAAATGAAGTGGAAGAGGCTGTATTTCTTTGCAGAGTTGTAAATTGCTTTTCTTCCTTGCGTATTGACATGCCTGACTTAGAAACTAAAAATACCACCACATGGGAAAATTAACAGAATTGCTCAAACAGAAATTATTTGTCACTGATGAGATATATAAACAGATTTTCTTTTTGACATCGTGTGTCATATTTGCTCACAATCTGAATACTCCAGGAAAGAGTATCTAGATTCTTATAGTTCTAAGGAGCTTAGAGCAGTGATGGCGAACCTTTTGAGCTCGGCGTGTCAGCATTTTGAAAAACCCTAACTTAACTCTGGTGCCGTGTCACATATAGAAATTTTTTGATATTTGCAACCATAGTAAAACAAAGACTTATTTTTTGATATTTATTTTATATATTGAAATTCCATTTAACAAAGAAAAATCAACCAAAAATATGAGTTTGCGTGTCACCTCTGACACGTGTGTCATAGGTTCGCCATCACTGGATTAGAGGGTAGTGTATCTAATACAGTAGTCCCCTCTCATCTGTGGTTTTACTTTCTGCAGCAACAGTTACTCATGGTCGACTGTGGTCTGAATATATTAAATGGAAAATTCCTGAAATAAAAAATTCATAAGTTTTACATTATATGACATTCTGAATAGCATGGTAAAAATCTCACGCTGTCCTGCTCCATCCTGCCAGAAACATAAGTCATCCCTTTGTCCAGAGTCTCCACACTGTATATGCTACCTACCCATCACTCATTTAGTAGCCGTCTAAGTTATCAGATTGACCGTTGAAGCATTGCAGTGCTTGCTTTCAAGTCACTTATTTCACTTAATGATGCATGTTCACATTACTTTTAGAACAGCATATTGATATAATTGTTTTATTATTTGCTATTGTTGTCAATATCTTACTGTACCTTATTTATAAATTAAACTTTGTCATAGGTGTATGTATATTGGAAAAAACAGTATGGGCAAGTTTTGTTGCTACCCCCAATTTTAGCTATCCACTGGGGTCCTGGGACATATCCCCTAAGGGCAGACTACTGTTTATCATAGTTGCATTTGAAAGTAATTGTTAACTTGCAAACGGAATTTGCAAATGTCCAGTTGAAGAGAGAAAACTTTATTTAATACCAAAGGTATCAACCCCTGAGAGAAAGACCTCCATATTGTGTGTCCGGAAACTTCAGTTCCATCTTCAGAACATCCCCTTCAAATTCCCTATGAAAATATCCATTTCCGCCGAAACCGGTTTGGCTCAGTGGATAGAGCGTCGGCCTGCGGACTGAAAGGTCCCAGGTTCGATTCCGGTCAAGGGCATGGACCTGGGTTGCGGGCACATCCCCAGTAGGAGATGTGCGGGAGGCAGCTGATCGATGTTTCTCTCTCATCGATGTTTCTAGCTCTCTATCTCTCTCCCTTCCTCTCTGTAAAAAGTCAATAAAATATATTTAAAAAAAAAAAAAGAAAATATCCATTTCCAATATTGTAGACTCTGCAATCCCCATACTCAGGAATCTCATCAACAAACTTGCAAGGGTCACCAATGGCAGCCCGCTGACAAAGACTAGCAGAAATATGTGTTTGCTTGTTTTTTCTTTGCATTTGAAAGGACAAACTCTGCCCAATTTTTTACAAATGCCTAATACATCTTATTTTCTGACACCTGGATACTGTCATCTATCTGGAGTTCAGAGGTATTTGGTGTGTAGAGACCTAGATTAGATGAACTATTTGTGCCCTTAGAGCTCAAAATTTAATGTCTATTATTTTTATCTGTATTCAGATTGTTAATATCCTGATCATTGTTATTTCACCACCACCATTACACCTCTAAATATAAAACAAGAGAAACAAGTTCAGAACCCATAGAGTCAACATGATTCATTCAAGCAAGTTCAAATTAGTTGGGAATGTATTTCTTAATTATGAAAAAAGTTGAACAATACATATGACAAAAAGGGGCAATTCTCTTTTTAAAACAATATTTGTATTGATCTCAGAAAGGAAGGGAGAGGGGGATAGAGATAGAAACATCAATGATGAGAGAGAAACATTGCTGGGCGGCCTCCTGCAATGCCCCACACTGGGAATCGGGCCCACAACACTGGCATGTGCCCTGACCAGGAAATAAACTGTGACCTCCTGGTTCATAGGTTAGCACTCAACCACTGAGCCATGCTGGCCAAGCAAGGGATAATTCTTTTTACACATTGAAGCATAATAAAACTTTGGCATATGCCATACTTTGTATGGATTATTTCTATATAGTAACCTTTGCCAAGTATCTTACTAATCTCTACAGATACCCTAAAGAAAAATAAACTCTTGCCATGTACCTGCAATTTCACATCAATGTACATGAAACTTGCTTTATCAATGGATTTGCATGAGACTACCAAGCTAACTCTGAAAAGCATTGCGTGCAAACATGAGTTCCAATTTACATATGCAAATATGTGTTAAAGCTTAGAGTTGCCTGGCATGAAAAAATTGTGTCTCAGAAGACATGAATTGCAAAGGAAGTTTCTAAAGTAGTGAGTAGGAGCAACCATAGTAATTAAGAAATTTCTCTTTTCATAGAAAAATGCCACATTTTGTATGTGGAAAATTGCCACTTCATAAATACATTATGCATTCACCACCATATGGGCTGTTTTGCTTCCACTATTAAGATGCAATTAAGTAAAGATTTAACATGAAGGAATGAATATGATCATTGACCCAAAACATAAATTGAATCTTATTTTTGAATTTATATGAAAAGTTGGCTAACTTTTTAAAAATATGTTATCTTTCTTTATAAATAAAATATAAAAATATTAGATTGATTCAAATGTGAAAATATTTTATACAATTTCATATTAGATTGCTTAATAGTTCCAAATTTATTTCAAAAATGAACTTGTTTGTGAATAGTAATATTTTCTCCTTAAATGAAGTTCTGATTAGTTAATATTTATGATTTGTTATTATTAGATGTAAGCTTTATTAATATATCATATATCCTAGTACTAACATTAAAATAAAATATAAAAAGTCCTTATTCTGAGTTTTGGTAGAAAAATGTTTAATCTGGTTATTTTATATGAAGCATTGCTTATGGAATTTTAAAAATTATTTTGAAGTGTCTGGAATACATGACAATTTGTATCATTGATGCCATTCTAGTGTGTCACAATTTGGACTCTTCTATTAGCACTCTCCTAAAGAGTTTATTGCTCAGGAAGTTTATTAGGAAGTGATACTGAAATCATTACTAAAAAGGGAGGGGAGGAAGTAGGATAGGGTAGAGATGATCCAATGAGAGAGACCCAATGGTTTCCCCCAACCCAATGGGAAGATCAGGAGCTGAAATGTTTCTTCACAGGTATCCTGCAGGGATCCAAACTGGCCAGGTCTTTTTAGTTCTGCTTATATGAAATACAGGTTTCTGGCTGATGAGTGTGGCCTTGCTATTGGAAAGTCTCTGCAGTTCAGGCTATCCCTAATGAGGTGACAGCTGAAAATATTTGCTGACTACAGTGGGGCCTTGACTTACGAGTGTCCCGACTAATGGGTTTTTTGAGATACCAGCTGTCTCTCGGCTGATTTTTTGCATTGAGTTGACAGAGTAATTTGACAAGCTTGGTCTCAGAATGAATTAAACCCATAAGTCAAGGCCCCACTGTATATTCCTAGAAGCTGATCAGTGGTTCTCCAGGTTTATTACAGTCCACCTCTTCTGCTGTTCAAATCTATGTGCCCACCAGATGTAAGACATAGTCATAGCAGTTACAATCATTGGTGAATCAATGAATGGTAAATCATATAAGATATTGAATGATATAATTTGAATGATACAATTTCAGCCAGTGTTTCTTAGCATGTTCCACATACACTTGGACTATGATAAACAAGACAGATTCCTACCCTAGGTATGTCAACAATCCAGTAGTTTACACAGGTATGGGAAGACAAAGTACAACTATAGTGTGAAAATTAATTGAAAAGATGTGCTGTGAGTGGAATTACTAATGCTCAGAAGTTGGAGGGCTGAACTTGCTTAATGAAATTCATAGAAAGTTCAGCAAAAAGCAGCAGCCAATGCAAATGGAAGATGGAAAAGGTTAAGAAGTATAGGCTAAAAGAGTTAACCTCAGAAATAAAACCCTGCTAAGAATATGAGCTCCCTGAGGTTGCTGCAGTTTTTGTTTTGTTCACTGTTATATCTCAAACAATTAAAAGGATAAGGAAAGACTAGGACACGTGTTTTCTAGCTAGGTGATCATGCTCCCAGCTGGCATGATGTGGGTCTGACACTGTTAACAAAAATTGAGAGGAATAGATTCTGGGAGAAAATGTCAAACTCTGAAGTTATTTATTTCTATTTTACTCCCTAATATCACTTTTTTCCTTTTTTTGTTTATTTTTGTTGTTTTTCACTGGCCCCACCAGTGAAAATCTTAAAAATTAAATAAACAGAACTTCCTCTTGTCAATCTCCTTTAAAGAATTTCTCTCTATATTTAAAGGTTGGAATCTCCCAGGATCAGGTCCTTGCCCCGCCCCCCTTTTTTTAAATCATATCAACATACTAGTGTACCCTATGCTGGAAAAGTATATATCACCTATACTCAGGACCTATTCCCTTTCTCTGCTGCTTAGACCTATCTCTAAATACCTAACCACCAACTCAACATCTCCAATTAGATGCCTAATAGGTATTTCACACTTAACATTATCAAAATATAACTATGGATTCCTATCCATCTACAAACCTGCTCTTAACTCACCTTTATTTCAAGCCCAGTAAAATGCATCACTATAGACCCTGGTGCTCAGATTAATAAATTAAGATCATTGTTGATCTTTGTCTTCCCAATCCAATATCCCAAATATTAATTTTAAAAATAAACAGCTTTATCTCTAAATCATATCCTGAATCTGACCATTTGTTATCTCTATTGCTTCAACTCCAGTCTCCATCACCATTACTTCTCACCTATAAATAATCCACCTTTGCTGGGGCTCTCATTTCTAGTTCCTCCTACTGGCTGAAGACCCTACATATAGCAGCCAAAGTAATGCTTTTAAAGTTTAAATCAGGTCATTGTTCTCTTTATTTGAAAAAGTCCAATAGCTTTCCATTGCCCTTTGAATAAAATCTACATATATCTCTCTCCCTTGCCCAAATCAGCAGTGATATTCAAAATATTTATCATGTGGCGCGGCAGGAATACGAATGAGCAGACTATGCACAGGTCAGAGCTGGAGCAAGGCCCTGGAGGCTGCCTGCTGTAGATCTCATTTACTCTTTAGTTGCTGAATCTTAAGGAGGACTGTGGGGGTCCCAGAAATGGGCTGATTTCACTGATACAGGCATTCTGAGGGCTTTGGTCAGTGCCTATTTGTCAAGCAATACAGAAATAGCTCAATCTTTTAACAACCAGTACCTGTCAATATGTGCCAGTGAATAGTAGTCCTGCATGTGAAATTCCCTAAGATCTGCTATAAACCATCCTCTTCAACTTGATTTCTACCTACTCTACCCCTTATTCAACAAACACATTCATATTGGCCTCATTTTTCCCTGTCTCTCTCTTTTTTTAAAATATATTTTATTGATTTATTACAGAGAGGAAGGGAGAGAGACAGAGAGCTAGAAACATCAATGAGAGAGAAACATCAATCAGCTGCCTCCTGCACATCTCCCACCGGGGATGTGCCCGCAACCCAGGCACATGCCCCTGACCGGAATCGAACCCGGGACCCTTCAGTCCGCAGGTTGACGCTCTATCCACTGAGCCAAACCGGTTTCGGCTTTTTCCCTGTCTCTTGAGCATATGAAGCTTCTTTCAATATCAGAACTTTCCACTTGCCGCCCCCCAGTTTCAAAAACCCTTTCAGTGTCTTCCTTTACCTGCTTCCTTCTCATCATTCAGACCTCCAATCACATGTCACCTCTTCAGAGAACACTCCTCAGACCACACTAGCTATGAGGTCTCTATGCTGCAGTACCTTCTGTTGTCCCCTTCATAGCATTTATCAGCATCTAATTTCCTTGTGTATTTATGTACTTTCAAGATGTTAATGGTTTATATTTCCCCTATAGAGGTATATATTTTAATCACTGCCTTCCTTAATACTCTTTCTATCCTTTGCTAATTTCCAAATCCAGAACATTTGGTGTCACATATTAATCAGGAATAAATGCTTGCATTAATAGATGTTGATGCCCAGTCAGCATGGCTCAGTGGTTGATCATAGACCTATGAATCAGGAGGTCATGGTTTGATTCATGGGGAGGGCACATGCCAGGGTTATGGGCTTGGTCCCCGGCAGGGGGTGTGCGGGAGGCAGCTGATCAATGATTCACTCAATGATGTCTCTCTCTCTCTCTCTCTCTCTCTCTCTCTCTCTCTCTCTCTCTTTCTTCTCCTCTGAAATCAATAAAAATCTATATATATAAAAGCCTTAACAGCCATTCGACTGGTAGCGATGACGTGCACTGACCACTAAGGGGCAGACACTCAACACAGGAGCTTCCCTCTGGTGGTCAGTGTGCTCCCACAGCAGGAGCGCCTCTCAGCTGACCAATGGGCTCCAGATGCCAGGCTTGTCAATGATTCTCTCATCATTGAGTTTCTATCTCTCTCTCCCTCTCCCTTCCCCTCTGAAATCAATAAAAATCTATATATATAAATAAAAAGCCTTAACAGCCATTCGACTGGTAGCAATGACGTGCACTGACCACTAAGGGGCAGACACTCAACACAGGAGCTTCCCTCTGGTGGTCAGTGTGCTCCCACAGCAGGAGCGCCTCTCAGCTGACCAATGGGCTCCAGATGCCAGGCTTATGCTAGGCGAGTGCAGCTGTGGCGGTGTGAACCTCTCCCACAGACAGGCCTCCTGTGTGCCCCTCCCCCATCTGGACCAGGACCAGGATCAGGACCAGAATCAGGACTGACTGGGCACAAGCCTGAGGCCGTTTCTTGGTCATGGGCACACTGGTATCGCCCTACAATGGGCTCGCAGAGACCGCAGTGGAGCAGGAGTGAGCCTACCAAGCAGTGGCGGTGGCAGGCGCAGGGGTGCCGGGATGAACAAGAGCGGGTGGCTCACTACTATATCCCTTGGGGGATGTAGGACTGCCGGCTTTGGCCAATCCCCACAGGCCAAAATCTGTTCACTGCATCTCTAGTAAAAAAAAACAGAGTAATAGATGTTGGTGTCAAAATACCTCTTTATCTTCTAACATTGCCCTTTCGGTCTCACTATTAGTCTCATCTCCTCAATTTTCTTGATCTTAACCACCAAACCAACAAGTTTATCAAAATTTGTGTTGCAAATGAGCTATTCCTTGGCTAATTAGAAGATATGAGACAACATACTATAGTCTACTCTCAATTTACAATTTCAGCTATTTTTTACTGTTGTTGACACTATTACAGATGTCCTCCTTTTTTCCACTTTTTGTCCACCTTCCCGGAGCCCTCAGCCTTGTCCCCTGCCCTTCACCACACTGTTATCTGTGCCCATGGTCTATGCATATATATGTTCTTTGGCTAATCTTTTCAACTTCCTTTATTCAGTGTCCCACCCCCTTTCCTTCTGACTGCTGTCAGTCTGTTCCATGTATCCATGCCTGTGGTTCTATTTTGTTTGTTAGTGTATTTGTTCATTAGATTACACATATTAGTGAGCTCATATGGTATTTGTCTTTCTCTGACTGGCTTATTTCACTTAGCATAATACACTCCAGGTCCATCCATGCTGTGTCAAAGGGTAAGGGAAACTTTATTGAACTCCACTTGGAGCCAGTATTTTGCTAGATGCTACAAATACAGAGCCAAATGAAGTAAATTTGCCCTTAAGGAGCTCTCAGTGCAGTGGAAGTAAACGCATTCAGTTCCATGTGGAAATAAACACAAGCAGTTCCATGGTCCATGTATGCATGGAGCAGCAAGGGGTGAACGAAGTCAATAAAGGTTCATTGATTCTCACAGGTCAAGGGTCACCCTAAGTACAGGGGCTGTCAAAGCACCAAAGAAACATGCCTCTCAGACCTCTCCCGGAATCAGACAGGGTTATAATTAGAACCTTGTAATGCTTTCTGACAAGCTCTCAAAGATTCTTCTGTTAGATTGTAAATAAAAATAAAAAGCTATGCAAACTGAACCTTTCAATCTCTGAAGGTATTCTCTTTATGGTCATCTCTGTAAGAGGAGTTCATTGCTGTAATTTGGGATTTCCCCCTTAAAATATTTCTATCTCTTTCATCTATCATATATATAGTTACTGACCTCTTGTTACCACCATTAAGTCCAGTAGTATAATTTGAAAGACATATGTCCTTTAAAATTAATGTAAAGACAGAACATAAGAATGAACTCAATGCTTCGGACTCCAATTTCCTCTTTGAGATCAGAGTTCCACTGTCAGGCAATGAGGGTTCAGTGCCAGAGAGAAACAAGTAACTGTAAGAATTGGGCCCCTTAGCACTATCCTCTCAGATAATGTATTATTCTGCCTTCTCGGAATTGTGATATCCCTTTGAACTGTCACTGTCCCCTTGTTACTTTTGTTTTCTATGTCTTTGCAGATTTCCACATGATCACAGACCTACTGCAACCTTCAAATATGCCAGTTAGGAAAAATATCTAAATCTGCATGGAAATGGATGTCATAAATTAAGTTGGGGAACAAAACACCGGTTTGATGGATTATATTGGTTTTATTTAAGTTCACAGTTATCACTTTTTTGTAAAGGTTGCTTTTTATTGGTCTATTTTTTGTTTTCCTTTCCAGTGCATGTAATGCATTTGAAAGTTGCCAAAATACCAGCCCAGACTTACAGTCTTTATTTAGGTCATGGAGCAGATACAGCATTTGTAGCAACAGGAAGGTATGTCAGTCACTTAAATAATTGTTTATTGACTGGGGGTTCCTATTAGGAACAGAGCATGATCCTTCACAAATATTCTAATTGCTGTATTATAATATACTACAGACCAAATAGCAGATCCATAAGTAAGATAAATCTGAAAGAGGAAAGATCAGTGGAAGAAAGAAAAGAAAGAGAAAGAATACATATTGAGTCTCACTAATTTCACCAATGAAAAATTATCATCTGATATGCTAATTAACATAATATAGTTATTGTGTGTTTATATAAATGGAGTCACACATATATCCCCTTTTGGATCCAGCTTTCTGTTCAATTTTATGTCTGTAAGAATCCTTCCATATTGTGGAGTATAGTTTCAGTGTTTATTTTCATTGCTATATAGTATTCTATTGTGAGAATATAACAGAAAATTTATTATTTATTTATCCATTCTACTACTGGGTAGATATAGAGGTAATTCCTGATTTTGGCTATTAGTTAAAATTACAGAACTCTTCTCATTTGCAGAGCCTTATTTCTGGCTATGAAGTAGGATTTTTTTCACAATATCACAATAGAAGTGTTTTATAACATAGAATAAAAGTAGGATGTCATTTTCATAATTTTCTGCTTAAATATTTTCCATACATATTTGTAGTACATGATGTCAAAAATCCACAACAGTCCAAATAAGTGATTTTTAAGGAAGACCTTCCCCTACCTACATAAATTGCTTTGAGGTATCACGATTTCTAATCACTGGACACAAATACCTAGATGTTTATTCAGGATTTATTTGCATTGGTTTTAGACAAAAGGTGTCCCAGATTAGGAATTATCTGTTATGCTTTCCATAATTTTATAGTTTTGTTTATTAATCATAGCTATCTGTAGCTAAGATGGTAGAACAAAGAAATGTCCCCTTGCTCAGCTGGCATAGCTCAGTGTTTGAGCGTCGACCTATGAACCAGGAGGTCACGGTTTGATTCCCAGTCAGGGCACATGCCCAGGTTGCGGGCTTGATCCCTAGTGTGGGGTGTACAGAAGGCAGCCAGTCAATGATTCTCTCTCATCATTGATGTTTTTATCTCTTTCTTCCTCTCCCTTCCTCTCTGAAATAAATAAAAATCTATTTAAAATTCAAAATAGTACCTAATGATGACATGGGCAAATACATTAAGATTGGCAAGCTTTAAAAAATATGAGTAATGCACTGACTGGTTTGGCTCAGAGGATGGAGCATCGGCCTGCGGACTGAAAGATCCCAGGGTCGATTTCAGTCAAGGG
>NW_006383013.1:7432761-7434341 GCF_000327345.1 Myotis davidii | reverse complement strand
TTAGGGACAAATATCCATCTCTGACACTTAAAAGGTATTTGACCTTGAGCAATTTTCTTAACCCCTTTGAGTCATAGTGTTCCTCACTGTGGAACAAGAATACAAAATCCTTTTAAATAGTGCTCAGAAAGCTACCAAAAGAAATGTGTAGAAAAAAATCTCCTAGAAGAAGGATTATTAGCACCCATCTAAAGTAGCCACTTTGTGCCAGGTAAAATTTTGCCCCAAATCACTTCATTGATGAGCCTAGCGAATACCATATCCATTTTTATAAACTCCCCTCCAGCATCACTGCCTCTAGAAAGTTTCTTAACCTCAATCCATTCCTGTAGAATAGACAGCTCTCTATTCTGCATTTTTACCTTATGAGAGCACCTTCAAATTTTATCACACTTCTGTTTATTCTTACAACCCATCTTCCCTCCAACTTTTTAGATGACCTTAGAAATGTTCCTATTCTTATGAAGTTCCTACATGGTGTTCAACTTCTGGTTCTTAACAAATATTTGAAAGAATGAAGGATGGAATGATGCCTGAAATCATGGTTCAAGCTGCAAAACAGAAGCCTGGAAGAATGTGTGACTAAGGGAAGCACAGGGCAGACAGGGCCAGCTTGTCAACCATTCTACAGACCATTAGTCAAATGTGGTTACACTTACATGATTTCAGAAAAAAAAATTGGTAATATCTAAAAACGTATTTCTATTTTGTTGCCTGTGCTTGAGTGTATGTGTGCATGCACGTGTGTGTAAAAAAAAAATAAGGCAACAGTATTAACCAAATTCAATAAAAGTGTATGTGTGCATGCACGTGTGTGTAAAAAAATAAGGCAACAGTATTAACCAAATTTGATAACCTTCCCATTCTCAGGAAATAAATCAGATAAAACATTAATAGGAATTACTAGTAGGATTATTTTAATGACTTCTCTCAATGATTAGACTTTAGATTTGTGGTCAATAAAATGCTGTGAGCAGTTTAGTTTTCATTAATGTTTCCTTGGAGGAAATTATGGCCCTATATTACCATACAAAAAGAACAAGAGTTTTTTTTTCTGAAGATACAAGTGGATGACAATGTTGATATGCAATTAGATGTGGCCATAGGACTAAGTTATAGGCAGTGAAATATGGAATGAAGTGATGAGTCAAACTTCCATAGCAGACCCATGGAAAACATCCTGTATGAGCTGTGGTCTCTCCTGTTTCCCCATACCAGCTGTAAAAGATCCTGGGGATTGGTGGGTATTCAGGGCCCTGGGGTATCCCATGCAGGTCATCTGCCCAAGAGATCTTGCAGACAATTAATCCAGTTTGAATTGAAACCCAGTTTAAATTGTTTCACGATTGAGATGTAGTGATTTTGAATTATAGCAATTAGCTTACCCTAATACAATGATGTTTTGTTTCATAATTCTTAACTAATTAACTTTTTAAAAATTTACTTTGCACATTTTTATTATAGAACTTTTCTCCCTTTATTAAGAATAACCTATAAATACATGCTAAAAACAAAAGATTTTTTCAATGAAACCACATACCATAACCTAGTTTCAATAATGATTATGTCATATTTGCTTT
>NW_006383013.1:7411139-7432405 GCF_000327345.1 Myotis davidii | reverse complement strand
CTATTTTGCCATATTAGGTAGTATTCACAGTTTGTAAGAATTAAGAGTTCTTAATTCCTGGACACCTTGGTGTGCCATTTTTCAGACTACCACAGTGTGTGATATGGATTCTTTCAAGAGACCAGGCCAGTAGTCTTACAGAATGTCCCGTGTTCAGGATTTGCCTAATTATTATTTCACTGTGCCATTTAACTTGTTCTTCTATGTCCTAAATATTTTTTAAAGATTTTAAAAATTGATTTTTAGAGAGAAAGGAAGAGAGATGGCGAGAGAAAGAAACATCGAGATGTGAAAGTGAAACATGGATCAATTTGGATGCAAGGGATGACAACCAACCAACTAAGCCACGTCGACTAGGGCTATGGCCTATATTTTTTATACAATGGAGATTAGATCTTAAGGCTTGATGGATTTAGGCCAAAGACTTTTAGCAAAACTAATTTATAGGAGATGATGTGAACTTCAGGTTATACCACATGGGAGGATATAGACTACCAGAATGGTCTGTATCAGTGATACTAACTTTGTTAAGGTGGTCACTCTCAGATGTCTCTGGTATAATTTTTTGTTTTGAAACAGTCAAGACATCAATGGGGTTATATTTTGACACTGTGCTCATCCTATTTCCTAATATTTTAGCAAACTTTGATGATCCTGTTCTTTTACTTTATTTTTACTTCCATCTCTTTTGCAAATCTCTTAAAACTTTGCTAATCCCTTCCTCTTCCATTACAGATATGGTTCAATGAGTATAATTTAATCTTTCTTTGATACAAAGAATTTCATAGTTTCTGGCGTCATCTTTTGAACATTTATTTTCTTCAAACGCTAATAGAGTAACAAAGGAGAAAATTCAGGTGATTCAGAGATCCTGTTACAAGAATCCTGTTTTTAAGAGCTTGGAAACAATGACTCTTTCCTATCTCTTACAATGATTTCAAAACAACAGTCTTTGGATCAGACCCATGAATGGTAATGACATCATAGGCATATCAAAAGAGATGCTGACCTATTGTCTTCTCATCTTTACATTACAGTAAGAGGTTATCACGTTTTTAAAGTTGAAGTATTTTAGTATCAGGTTTTAAGTTGGCTGGAATGAAATCGCCTTGATGTGGTAGTTTCTCTCAGTGGAGCTTATCAGACACGTTTCCCTCAAAGGAAACACTGATGGCCAGATGGAGCTCACTGAGAGAATGCGGTCATCATCACCTTTCCATTTGATTCTCATTTTCAAACAATTATAATCATTTTGCCAGCAAGGAACTGATCAACATTTCACTGGAAATTTTATTTTATTGAGATCTGGTGTCATATTCTACAGTGTCCATCCCCCAAACCTCCCTATAGCTGATGATTAAACAACTCTGCTGCCAAAAGTAAGTCACAATGCCTAGGGCAATTGCATATAAGATGTTGACCAGCTGTTTCCTTTCTCCACTAAGTACTGACTATGTAGATAGAGGGAAAAATGGTTAGGATCAGAGCTTTAGGTTAAATCAGATTAGCTTCCTGCCTGAAATGTATAACCAAGGCAAGCTCTATGATTTTATTTCCTGACTAAAGTCATAAGAAAGTGATAAGCCAGATCTTCACATACACCAAAATAAGATGGAAGAAAAGATTGATCCTTTTGAGTTCAAATATTTTAAGTTGTATTTTTTCTACAAGAAAATTACCCCACACCAGGGATTAAGTAGATGTGTAATTTCGTTTGTTTGGTTTGGGTTCATCTTCTTGTACTACAAAAGACCAGCTACTTAACTGTATAGGACTGACAGGGAAATATTATTATTCTGAAATCCCTGAAAGGAGCTGAAGAGGAGGTATTTTTCAGAAAGAGGGACAATGTTACAATATATTTGGGTTTATGACATTGAAATAAAGAAGTTGTACCTCAGAAGGAAGAGGGTCTTTGTGGAGACAAGAAACATAGCGTTCATCATTCCTCAATGTCCCAGGTGCAGGAATAAATCCTGAGCCAATGCTCCTGGCACCAGCCAACTTGATCCCTGGCAAGCCTGTGTCCACATGTGATACTAATGAATGATCTCTCCTCAAGGCTAGTCTAAGAAGTGAGTCCTTCTGTGATGGTCGGGGTAGAAGCAGAGCACCCAACCGCTATCACTGGGCTCTGGTCCAGACGCCCTGTGTGGGCAGAGGGACAGCAACACTTCCCTGCCCTGTAGCCCACTGGTCCTCAAACTCAGCCCTCTTTAGAATTGCCTGGGGGAGCTTGTTGAAACACACTGCTGGACCACAGAGCCACGATTGCATTTTTTAACCAATCCCACACTTTCACATTTGCTAGAGCTTTTTTTTTTTTTTTCTATCAGACTTAGTATTGGCTCATTGGCTCTTTCAGTGAATATCCTCCCCCACCCTGCCCCCAACAAACAGAACATCTACCCTTCTTCAGGCAGCATTTGTACCAACTGTACTGACCCTCCCCAGACAGGAGGTCCTCCAAGCGTCCCTCACTGTGACCACAGAAAAGGAATGTGTCATAACTCAGAGTCCTGGCAAACTACAAACTGTTCTACTTGGTGTAGCACAAGGTTGGGACACAATTTGTTCCTGGATAATTAGTCATTCTATAGGATGGCACATCCCTGGCACCAGTGTTCAGCTCATGGATCAGGGAACACACTTCCTTGCCTCAGATCTGACTTCCTAAGGCTAGCATCTAAAGAGTGTGTGTTCAGCTTCTACTCCGTGGTTAGTTATCTTTCATTAGGATTCAGGACAATGAAACAAGTCCAATCCAGACCTCCCTCTCCTACCGAGGTACTCAATGCATCAGAAAGACCTGAGTATGACATACAGGCAGGGCTGGAGCCCAAAAGAGGAATCACCTACACGTGTGTGTGCCTGCAAGTCCCTGATCTGGCTTAGGTATTTCTACGGCACATAATAGCTGCACTCAGAATTGTGTACAGTGATGATACCTGATTTCATAAGAATATACCAGTCCTTACTTTTTTTCACTCATTGAGACAACATATTCTTGAAGTGCATAAGGTTAAGTGGTTGGGAAAGGTACAAGAAAGAGATGGCCTTTTGTTGTCAGAGTTCCATACAATTAGGTGGAGGAAGCAGATATTAACTATTACTAATGGAAGTAATTACTAATTACACTTTATAAATGATCTGGAGAAATACAGTAGGCAAAAAGAGTGTGTTACATAGGATGGGTTCTAGTCTAATCTCTGGGGAGGTGAAGTTTGAGCAGGTACACATTACACTTATTAAACACCCATTCAACCGATCCATCAATCCCCTGCTCTGTGAAAGGCACATTAACCACCTCCCAGGCCTTCCTGAACAGTGCTGTCCAAAGGATCTTTCTGCCGTGGGAGAAGTTGTCTATAGTTTCTGCCCACATCCACCATGCGGCTTCTAAGCACATGTGGCCACTGAGCACTAGAAATGCTATTACTGAGACTAAGGAACTCTTTTTATTTGCTTATAAAAAATTTTAAAAGTCACATGTGGCTAGGAATTGGACAGCCCTTGCCTTCCCTATGGTAACCCAAGAAAAGTACATACTTTTGTAGGAAAAAGAAGTCATGATTTAGGGTTTATTGAGAACCTGCAAAGTTTGGACAACAGATGGAACCTGATAAGGCAGGAAGCCAAACATTTAGTTCATACTCAACACATTTCCAACTTTGCTTATTGTAACCTTCTGTTTCCTAGCTATGCTGTTCACTTTTTACACATCCAGCATATTTCTGCCAAGATCCTGCTCTTTCTTGCCAATTTGTCTGTCTCTCTGATTTCTTTCTGATTTCTTGCCCCGGGATCTTATTCATCATTTTTTCCCCTAAATGTTAAGTACACATCTTTTTTATTTTCCTTTTGAAACTATTCATACTATCTTGGTCCTCTTTTGGCTTTGACATACAGGGTGGGGCAAAAATAGGTTTATAGTTGTTCCTATGGAAAATAATACAATAATCTCTCTATAGAAAAGCCTAGAAGACCGGCTGACCGGCTGATCAGCAGTAGCTATGATGTTCACTGACCACCAGGGGGTAGACACTCAACACAGGAGCTCCCTAGCTACAGCAACTTTGCAGAGTGCCCCCTTGCACTCCGGGACCCCTCGGGGGATGTCAGACTGCTGGTTTCGGCCCGATCCCAACAGGCCAGGCTGAGGGACCCGACAGATGCATGAATCCATGCAATGGGCCTTTGACTGCTGGTTTCGGCCCGATCCCAACAGGCCAAGCTGAGGGACCGACAGATGCATGAATCCATGCAATGGGCCTCTAGTTAATAAATAACAATACAAGAATAAACTCTGTGTTTCACATACTTATGACTATAAACCACTTTTTCCCCACCGTGTATACTCTGAAATTCATATTCATTCTAAAGTTTCTTCTCAAGTTCTTATATGAGAGAAATCTCATGACTCACTGTCTAGCAGTGTCTGGCCCAGAGTAGATGCTCAGTGACTATTTGTTGGAGAAGTAAATCACCCAAGGTCTGGCCTCTTGTTTTGTAATACAGGCCATCATCAATTATATTTTCTAAGTTTTTGTGAATTGAGTTTGTTTTAACTTTCTGCTTATTATTTTGAATTTCATGTAAATTATTACACAAAGATGCAAGCATTAAACTCCTTTCCCAATAAAGGAACAAGTGGTGTGTCAGGCACATAATCAATTACTCATTCCTATTTATGGGATGCACTTGAAAATTTCTTATTGCTAGTCACATTGGAGCAATAATAGAGGGAAGATATAGAATGCAGATTAGGTGCCAACCAACACAAGCACTAAGTACTTTCTGTCTTGTTAGATTGTGTTTGAATCAAAATGAAATTAAAGTTGGGTGTTTGTGGGTGTTTTTTTTTTTTTTTGTAATCTTTAGAAACTTTTGGAAGGGGATTTTTTCAGAATAATTTCAGTTGTATTTATTACAAACTAAGGGCATGGAAACAACAACAACAATTTTTTTTAAAAAAAGCAAGAGCTAACTTTATGTTTTGCAAGGTTCAGTCATGAGCAGTGTTAGCGATGCTAGTGTTAAGGCAAGCCTGAGTGTACAGATATGTCTCTCTCCATAAATTAAATCCAGAAAACCAAATCAGGTCTTCTTTCACCATATTAAAATTTGTTATCACTTTGTGATAATGATTTATTCAAGCATGTGTGAGATGGAGCATCCAAAAAAAGATCATGAGCCTCAGAAAACCAAAGCAAAGCAGAGGGGAGGGTGAAAAATCTCTGTATGCTGGGCCCTGCTATCCATCACCACCACTGCCGGAGAGGAGATGGCCCTTTAATAGAAACCGGCTAATTTCCTTAGAAATTTCTCATTAGGCCGGCCCTTCTGAGCGGCTTCTCCATTAAAATGTGATAAATGAATTCTGCCATGGCCAATTCCAGCCTGTCCTTCTTTCCCTTAATGAAATGAAAAGGTGTCATGCTGGCAAGCTCTCAGGACAGAGATAATTATTCATGGGATGCTAGAAGTCCCGCAGTCACCCAACCCTTCAGGGCCCCAGCGATACTAGAGATGGCACCTTCAGAAGCCTGAAAGGGGTTTGAATAGGGATTTATTTTCATTTTTCTCAGGAAAAATATTCCATGAATTTGCACTCTCTCTTATGACTTTTTATCCTTACACATTTTTTCTATCTCAAATAATCGTGTATGTGTGAAAGTAAGTGTACATAAGTATGATAGTTGTACTTATTGATTTTAAATATAAATCAGTTTGAATTTAATATTGATTTTTCCATCATGTGTGTTTATTTTATTTTCCCTTTTTCATTGAATTTATTGGGGTGACACTGATCAACAAAATTATACAAGTTTTAAATGTACAATTGTATAAAATATCATCAGTACAGTGTATTGTGTGTCCATCACCCCAAGTCAAGGCTCCGCCCATCACTATTTCCCCTATACCCTCTCCCACCTCACTCCAAGTCCCCTGTCCCCAGAAATCGCCACCCTGTTATTCATTTCCTTAACTTTTTTTTTCTTCTTTGCTCAGTCACTCTAACCCCCTGACTCCTCCCCAACAGCTGTGAGCCTGCTCTCTATCTATGAGTCTGTCACCATTTCGCTTGTTAGTTCATTCTGTTCATTAGATTCCACATATGAGTGACACTTTCTGTGGAAAACAGTATGGAATTACCTTAAAAAATTCAAAATGGAACTGCTTTATGGCTCAGCTATTCCACTTCTAGAAATTTATCCAAAGAAACCCAAAACAGTAATTTGAAAGAATATCATGCATCCCTATGTTCATTGCAGCATCATTTACAATAGCCAAGATTTGAAAGCAGTCCAAGTGCCCATCAGTAGATGAGTAGATAAAAAAGCTGTGTTATATTCACACAATGGAATAATATGCAGCTATAAAAAAAAAGGAAATCTTGCCCTTTGCAAGAGCATGAATGGGCCTGGAGAATATTATGCTAAGTAAAATAAGCCAGTCAGAGAAAGACAATAATATTATTGTTTTAAAGTATAGGTTTAAAAAAGATATAGATATAGATATAGATATATATACATATACATAGTTATAGATAATAGAGAGAGATAGAGATAGAGACAGTGATAGAGAGATAGAGATAAAGATATACAGATGATAGTTGATTATGTAGGAGATATAGATATAGATATAGATATAGATAGAGATAGAGATAGAGATAGAGATAGAGATAGAGATACATAGATGGTGCTATATTTTAAATGTTGGTTTTACTTTTAAAATAGATTTGAGACCTGGACAGATGAAGCATGTGGCCTCAAACAATGTTATTCATCACTTCAAAATTTCTAATATTTCCGACTTGCCTTAGCTACCATTTACTGGCATTTTTCCTTTGATTGAAAATTCCTTTTTCTATTATTTGATATGTTTCTGCCATTGGGTCAAGGTAAATGGTTTGTCCTCCTTGTTTGGAAGTCTTTAGTCTTTCACGAGTTTCCTCATTTCTCCTTTCTTCAGAAAAATACACAATCCAACCTACTATTGGAAAAGGACCTGAAACTCACCTATTCTCAAATGTAAATGGATGTCATTTCAAAATGCTCCCTCTTGAAAAGAAATTTGCTATTTGCCAGAGAACCAATGTTTAATTGTTTCGAAGATCAAGAAAATATATAAATATATGAAAATATTTCTATTTGTATTGCTTATTCTGATTTATTTCTTTGCAGGGCTTCCCAGGCAGTGATCTCCTCTACATAAACCATACAGTGGTCTCACATGCTGCTTTTATCCCACACAATAGCATTAACATTTGTAGATCCCAGAATAGCATCTGGAGAAATCACACTCTCCAAATTTTAGGAAGCATGTCACAGAGCAAAAGCATCTATTTACAAAGTACTATTTCTTTTGCCTTCTATATGCCAGTTATTTACTAATGAGGTTACCATCTTCATAGACATTTTGCTTTTATTTCTGAAAATAAAC
Organism: Myotis davidii; assembly: GCF_000327345.1. NCBI lineage: Eukaryota > Metazoa > Chordata > Mammalia > Chiroptera > Vespertilionidae > Myotis > Myotis davidii. Next base: position 7,424,959 of record NW_006383013.1, on the reverse strand, counting down.
CACTCGTTTTTTGATAAGGCATCCAATCCCAGTTTTAGGTTTTTAGGTTAATAGATTATTGCTCTCTGTTTGTTTAGTAATATTTCAGATTTACTGTCATTTTTAATCTCATCTTAAAAGTTGTCATTTTTATATCTTCCCCCATTGGAGATAGGCAGGGAGTGTTATTTCTGGACTATATATTCAGAGATTGAGAAATGGAGAAGTCAGTTTTCACCCTGCTGATGAGGTACAAGTGAGAGGAGACCCAAAACCATTCTCTCAGTTTTCTCAAGATTAGCAAGAAACTTATTGCTAATATACAGGTCTTGATTTCTCTGTACGTTATTTCCAAATCTAAAAATCACTAAATAGTGCTAAAAACAAACTAAGAATGGATGGGAGATTAAGAGATTAATGAAAATTGATAGCACAGTAAACATCTTTTTCTAGATCATTTCTGGTGCTTCAGTTAGAAAATTAAACACATACACAAAAAATCTTTCCTTATGGATAATCAAAATGCCACATGAAGACCTCAAGCCATCATTTTTCTTGTCACTCAGTACTTTAATAACAGTAATCATCATAATTAACATTAAGGACAATGTTAGTGCAATAAAATTATTGAGTAATTACTACTGACCTACCAGAATGCTGACAATTTGACACAAATTATCTCCTTTCATTTTCCTAAGAATGAAGCTGCTTAAGGAAGTAACTTGCCCAAAGTCACACACCACTCAACTCTGGGAGAGCCAGGTCTCCCTGACTCCTGAAATTGAGTTCAGAACCACTTGACTCTATGTGCATGTGGAGTTCTGGCTGATTATGCATTGTTTCATTTGTATTTCATCTCTTAACCGCCTGCCTGAGGACCCTATGTTCCTCCAGCCACCCTCTAATAAATGAAGGACATTCACTCTCAATATTTCCCAGCAAGAGAGTGCTATTTAAGACCAAATATGTCAGAATTTAAAAGATTCTTGTAGGAGTATTCTGCTCTTTAAAACCATGAGTGCCTCCACCTGTGTTTGCCATACTCCACAAGTAGCTTAGCTGGGAGTCAATGATGCTCAAACTGCATGACAAATAGCACTCTCAGTTTTGTGCAGAAAGGCAGCATGAGCTGGATGATCAACAGGTCTGAAAGAAAAATAGAACAAGAAAGAAAGAAAAGGAAAGATGACTTTTTTTTTTATGATCAGCAAGTCAGACATAAGATAAATGACAAGGTCCAAGAGCAAAGGGCAGGTACCAACATTAGAATGCACAGAGCCCACTGGAAAACTCCCATAGACTGTGGGAAAAGTGCTTTGCATGGAAATAGTCATCATCCCCGCTCGCTTCGAAAATGAGCACCATTGACTGCGCATTGAGTGTTTGAGATTTAATAGCACGAAAAGAGCAGTGAATCAGGTCTGCATGATTGTGTGCCTCTGTGATGCCCATATCTTTCACATAATGTAGAAAAGACATTTTGCCTATGCCTGGAAGTCTGGGGGGGAAGGAATGCAGATTTGGGGCATTTCTCAATGAATTTGAGCCACCAAGAGCCCAAAGTGAACCATTCAGGTCTGGAACGCCTTCCTCTTGCCCTCTTCCCTCCCTCAGAAGCCTTTGAGCTACATTCTGACCTCTGACCTCTTTTTTATGTATCTCCATCTGACTTTTCTCTTTAATTTCTGCATCAAATCCTGGGGTTTAGATAGTCTCCTGGAAATTCCTTTCCCTGGTGGCAGGTAATCCCTGAAGATGAGTCTCTATGGGATGTGGGGTTACTGCCTCCTTTTCCTTTTGTTCCATCCCGGCAGTGTGTACAGTGGTCCATGTGCCCTGTCTCCAGTCCAGCTTCTACCACTTTTTTCTCCCCTGCTAATTCCTTTGTCACCCATTCCATATCAGTCCACTGTTGTTCTTTCATAGGCTTCATCACAATTTGCTTAATCCTTTATAGTCTGTTTGCTCCACAGAAACATCATGTCTCTGATATTTCCTGGTTTCTTTACTAATATATTTCAACATCTAGCATATTATCTGATGAAGTAGGCTCCATAAATTTCTGTAGAATAAATCTTCTCATTTTTTATTAGTTGACAATGAGTCAGAGACTGAATCCTGTGAGACCTGCCTATTCTTATTGCAAACTAGAGATACTATATGGTAGGGCCTTGTGAGGGATAAATGTTAGGGATTTTGTTTATGCACAGCATGCCATAAGCACTTGGTAAACAGTAGTTACAAGATCATTAATTTTTAAATAATCCCTAAATTTTCTTATGCTGATCCTTACCAAACCAGAATATGGCTTCTGCAAAACACATTCTCAGCATAGCCTGGGGTGGGAGAGAAAATCCCATATAGTGTAACAGCCAACATTTACGAGCATTCATTTTCACAACTGCACTGAAAGGTAACTAATTTTATCCAAGTTTTAAGGTTTAAGATAGGAAAACTGAGATTCTGAGAGTTAATTGACTCATAGATCACACAAATACAAATGGCAAACCTGAATTTTAACCCCATTTGGACTATGGGACTCTACAGTGTTCATCCTTCCTGTTGCACTTTATTACCTGTATTGGTTCAAAAAAGGAGGCTTCTTTATATATAAGGTATCAGAGATATTGGGTGATAGCTGGGAAGAACAAGAATGTGTTGCCACCTCCATTTAGGGGTCATTTATGTGCTGGCATTTATGGCCACCTCATTCTTGAGTAAGAATACGAATTGACTCAATGCATCAGCCAGACGCAGGTCTCCTTCAGCAGCTGATTACATGATTGGTCACATTTTCAAACTCCTCTGGGTATCATGGAAGGAGATGATGGGCACTTTATTTAAAATATGAAGAAGGTTGCTCCTTCTGCTACATCACAAGATTATAGTTTACCGGCAGGTAATACTGACCCTCCTTAAGATTATACAACATAGAACTGACTGCGTTTATCCATTTAGGAAATTGAAGTAGCTAAGACTTACGCTTAGGGGGAATAATTTGGCCTGCGAGGAGGAATGGTAGTGAATCATTTTGGAGACACATCACAGCTATTAACCTCATGAGAAATGGCCATCACCACAATCACAAACACATTTAGGCCATTAGTATGAGGAGGGAAATGGGACATTTTTCTTCACTACTGCTTTTAACTCTGACTCACCATGTCCACCCTTTTTCACTCCCAGGTCACCCTCCAAAGGATGTCTGACTACACTCTATTCCCACTTCTGGAAAGAAAACAGTATCCTCATGTTTAGTATTTATTCCTTTAAGGTATGATTTCTTTCTTTAAGGAAGTAATATAAATAGTACCAAAGTGTGTTGATAATTGTTACTTGTGAAAACAATAAAGAATTATCCCCAAAATGAGCATTAAATAAAATAAAACTTAATTTTAGGAGTTGAATAGAAAGAAAAATTGAAAACCATGAATTAAACTCTTTGTTCCATCTAATATCATGTACATTTTTAAATGGATATTTTATTTCTTATTGAAATTATAGGACAATCTTAGATGACTTCAAATTCTAAGAACTAAGAAGGCAGCAGACACCTCTAATATGTTCTACCATGAGAGTCTATAAAAATGACATGTTAATAACCTGCTACTGGTTATTAAATAAAGGGCTGATTTTCTGCCTCAGTAGTTTAGGGCTGCATAGTTTGCTAAGGCCAAACATTTGGATTCTAATTCCATCTCAGTCTCCTACAAACCCTGTGACTTTGGACGAATCATCTACTATCTCTCAGACTTAGCTCTGTTATCTGCATAACCAGGGAACAAAGTAAAATGATCAAAGTCTCCTTCTTGCCATCAAATAATAAGTTATCATTTGACAGTTACTAATATAAGTTTACTTTTTAGAAATTGAAAATATGAAAAAATTACTTCAATAAATATACTTTTGCCAAATACTATGAAAAGTTCAGAGATAAAAATAGTGAATATTTCTATTTCATTAGCAGTTCCCGTTCCCAGTCTCTAAACTAAGACATTTTCACTGGTATCTGAAACCCGGGATGTGGGAATATATAAATTTTCTTTCTTTCTTCATACTATGACCACTAGCTACTAAAGCCACAATGCAACCTACAGCTGATCACAGGGTTACTATATTTTTTTACTGCGAATAATATTGCATAGCCCATTTTACACCTTCTATTTTTATTCCTTGAATTGATTGGGCATATTATATAGTTGCACATTAGGTTTTAGAAGAGTTCCTTAAGTGAAAAACAAAGACTAGTTCCTGGGATTCAGAATAGCAAGACGTTCACAACATTACTGTTTGTGCTAAAGAGATTGGCAATCCTAAATTTTCCACCTAAACTGAATTCCTTTTAAAACTCCAAATCCTTTTAAAAGGGAGAAAATGTATTAACTGCCAATCTTCTGCATTTGCATCTATCAAATCAAATTACCTTGTTTGAGATAACATCATAATAGACTATTGTCAGAGGATTCATGTCTCCTGCCTGAAAAATAAATGGATCCCCTGCTAGGCAGCAACGGGAAACAGCCCCTGATGAGGCTCCAATCTACTGACATTATGTCTCGGGTGAAGCTACTGGGGATTGGAGGGCCTTCATCATGCTGAAGTTTTCTCCAGTAAGGCTATGGGGAGTTTAGGTGTGTAACCTACAGTGTGCAGTGCCGAATCTCACAGCACAAGTAAACGACTTGCACAAAACATTACACGTACAGGATGGGGTAAACACTGCTATAAAATCCCCATCCAAGCCATGAGCACAGACAGCCAAAGGGAACAACATGATGTATTATGGTGTCATCCAAGTCCCTGAATTAAACTTCTGTGGATGCTCTTGTCTCTCCTTTGAAAAAAAACAAAACGCATCAAATTGGACCTTATTGCACACATTTTCTGTTTAACTGAGACCTTTCACTGAGTATTTCCTTTTCTACATTCCAAGGCTGAGGCAGAGCCACATAACAAAAGGTGCATCCTTGCCATGTCTCAGCTCTGGTGCTTGTTAACTCAGTGACATTTGGCAGAGGTTCTTCATGACCTTGAGATTCCTTACCTGGAGCATGGGGATAACCAGGTAATCATTGCATTAACTGCTTCAGCTAGTAGTTAACTGAAAAAAATATAGTTATGTATGTGGAAATTCCTTGTAAGCTGTAAAGCAATAACTAAATGTTACTAGCTAAAAGGTGACTCTCATTTAAAAGTATGGCAAGGTTTTAGGGGGTTTTTTGTTTGTTTTTATTTTAAGTGTCAAGCAGAATAGTTAATACCAAGTTGATGTTTTCTCAATTAATTAATTTTTTGGTGACATCCTAAAAAGTAGAATTGAGGCGTGAAGGGATGGAGGAGGGGTGGGAATAGTTGAGTATCTGGGTGATGCTAAAAGCCAGGTTAAAAAAATACTCATAGTTTAATATTTTCTATGTATCTGGATAATTAAGCTTTGGTTGGACAAGCTTAAAGGGAAAATTTGGGTTGAGGAATTCAGAAGTACCAAGGAAAGATGGAGATTCTGAAGAGTTTTGGGTGGTTGAAGGAATAACAGGAAGCTAAAGGTGAATGGAGATTTTGGAAAGAGGGAGAGGAACTTTCCCAGTTCCTTTAAGACTAGTAACAGTGATTCTCAACCTTTCTTAATGCCATGACCCTTTAATACAGCTCCTCATGTTGTGGTGACCCCCAATTTCATTGTTACAAATTGAACATAATTAAAGCATAGTGATTAATCACAAAAACAATATGTAATTATATATGTGTTTTCCAATGGTCTTAGGAGACCCCTGTGAAAGGGTCGTTCGACCCCCAGGTTGAGAACCGTGGCTCTAGAACAATACTGGGAGGAAAGAGTTATATGGCTGATGCAAGGTTGAGGGAAGTCAGGGAATCTATGCACTACAACAATGATAATGGTAGAGAAGACCTAAAGGGCTCTGATGAAACCCTAGTTCTCATCCATGTCAACAAAATGTATCCCATACCTACAACAATTTTGAGACAACTGTGAAGAGAATTCTAGGAACTCAGAGCATACATGCGAATATCATTTTACAAAAGGAAGAATGAGCCATATACAACCCATCCCCAACTATATATCTATCTCTGAAGACAGCCCACCACCTGAGATTCAAGCTTAGCAGTAGCAATGACAGTGACCAGAGTTAAGAAGACCCATAGTGCTGGTAACCCTGAAGCACTAAGGGCTCAAAAAGATAATTGTAATACTATTTTCTTTCTTTTTTAAAAAATATACTTTATTGATTTTAGAGAGAACGGGAGAAGGAGAGAGAGTTAGAAACACCAATGATGAAAGAGAATCACTGATTGGCTGCCTCCTGCAGGTCCCTACTGGGGATCCAGCCCGCATCTGGGGCATGTGCCCTAGCCAGGAATCAAACTGATGCTCTCTTGGTCCATGGGTTGATGTTCAATCCCTGAGCCACACCGGCCAGGCTGTAGCACTGTTTTCATTGTCCAATGCAAGTTATTGAAAGTGTATTGGCAGGCAAAGTAAGAATGAGAACATTTTGGAAAGCCTGAGTTTCCTATAAATAAGGTGATCACAACATAAAAAAAAAATGACTGCTGTATTTTTATTTAAGGCACAGAGCCAATTGCATAATATCTAAACTGCTATGTTTTTCCTTCATACATCCTGTATCCTGATCAGAAAACAAAATAAAACACACTACCAAACAGACTCATAAAAGTTGCATCTTACTCAGCACGTTCAAACAAAACTTATTACTTCCTTTTTTCCAGCACAACCAAAACTATTTTGTTCCACTTCTTATCACCCTCTGCTATGTCTTAGGCTCAGCTACCTAGCAGGTGTTCTACCTATCTCTGTCCTTCATCATGACAAAATTCCTTATAGTCCCTCATGAACAACCCATTGTCCAAATTCCTTGGAGTTGTTCACACTGCTGTAAATGCCTAAACCTTCATCTAGTTACACTGCTCATCTCCATTCAACCACTTACTTACTAATTTTATGACCTTTAAAAAGTTACTTTACCACCATGAGCCTAAGTTTGTTCATAAATAAATTGAAGATCCATTCTTTTATTAAATTCATGAATCTAAAAATTTGTCTCCTACAGCCATGAACAAAATAGACAATCCTCCTAGCCCTCATAAAGTTTGCATCACAGTGGAAGATACAAACACTTAGCAATATAAATAAAAATAGGCTGGGCAGTATTAAGCAAACAAAATAAAATGGTGCAGTGCATGCCAGAAGTATCAGGGAGGAGCATTGGGGAAGGTCTTCATTTATTCTTTCGAGTAAAGATTTGAAGGAGGTGGGATTGTGATTACATAGCTGATATCTTGGGGAAAACATCTCAGGCTGGGACTAACAAGGGCACACATCCTGAGGGAGAAATCTACTACAGTAGATGCAAAATGAATAAGGCAGGAAAGCAAATGGAGGTGAGGACAGAGAGATAACAGGAGCCAGATCATGCAGGACCTTAGAGTTCACAGTGAGGACTCTGGATTTTACTGAGTGAGGTGAGATTCTGTTGGAAGACTTTGCATAACAAATTACCACCAATTCAGCGACTTGAAACAATATCCATTCTTTACCTCATAGTTTTGTAGGTCAGGAGTCCAGGTGTGTTCAACTGGGCCTTTCTGCTTTGGGCCTTACAAAGCTGAAATCAAGGTTGTTGAATGGAGTAAGCTCTTATCTAATCTAATGGATTTGGGGAGAAGCCACCTAGAAGTTTCTCCAGTTGTTGACATAATCCAGTTTTTAAAAATTATTTTGTTATTATTGTCTATAATTTTAGGAATGAGCACCCCATTTCCATGCAGGCAGTCAACCTCAAACTACTCACTGCTCCAAAAGGCCACCAGAATCCCTTGTCATGTGGCTCCCTCTATATTCAAAGCCAGCAACTGTGCACCATATCCCCTCAGTATTTTGAATCTCTAACTTTACCTTCTGCCACCAGCTATAAAAAACTCTTTTAAAGTGTTCATGTTATTAATTTAGGTTCATACTTTTACTGTATGTGAAAATATAATTGAGGGAATGATACATTTCCACAGGTCTCACCTATACTCAAATGGCAAGGGTACTGAGGGTAATTCTTGGAATTCTGCCCACCATATCAGCCCTTTGGAGTGAAGAATAAGCCCTATATTAAAATTTTCAGAGAGTTTTAGGAGAGATGATGCCAAGACTAAACAAGGAAGAGAGGAAGAACCTCGGGAGCTGAATGGGAGTGGACAGGGGTATTCTTAGAACAAGTATGAAATGACCATCTTGCCTTCCATGCACCAGCTTTCCCCTTTCTACTTCCAGGTGGCCAGGGTTCTGATGTCCTTCACTCCTGCCCTCTCAAAGAAGTTAAGCAAAGAACTATTACAATTACATGTGTCAAATTGTAATGGTAAGCCAAGGTGGTATTTCTGCATCTATTTGCAACCTCCAATCTTGACATGGAAAGTTTTTCCCATATTTTATTTCTGGAATTTTGGAATAAATTAGAGGAGCTTTTGGGGGACAGGGTACTAAAAGTTAATCAAATAAGGGGTCACCAAACTGCTTATACATAAGGTTAGCTCAAAATATGAGTTGATACCAAAGCCTTCTTCTTGAACTTGGCAACCCACTTGGGCTTTCTGTAGCTATGTATTAAGTTGGAACATTTAGATGGGTATCCAAGTGTACTCTTAATTGCTTCTCAGAGCTCTCAACCAATCAGACACAAATGTCAGGTTGTACTTGGAGAGGCATGGAATGAAAGCCATAGGGCTAAAGTTTAGGAAAAATGGACTTTTTGTGACTCCCTGACTCACTATTCGGGACAATGAGCTCACTTCAACGTTAGTGCGTCCTAGACTTCATCACCTTCCAAATGCTAAAATGAAATCAGGGAAATGTCATCAAGTTGTTAACCATTATTATCTATTAAAGTAGCACTACCATAGACGGAGAAATCACCTAATAAAGCCAATCTTTCTTCTTTATATCACCTAGAACTGTCAGGACTCCAATAAATTATAATGGACCCAACTTAAAACCAGTGACCTGTATATTACACACTGAAAATCCCTCTTCTCTCAGCAAGTAACCAATACCAGGCTTGTCAATTAGGTTGGGAGAATGTCAAGGTTAAAAATTTCTTAAAGCTTCTGAAGTCCACATTTCAAGTTTAAACCACTCGAGTTGTCTGTTTATTGACTCTTGGCAAATGCAGTTTCCTATTTCTTAAAAAAATGGGAAAAAAAAGAAAGAAAAGATGGGTTTTACAAAGAACTCTTACAGAGAGTATACCAACACAATGATATTAGGCGAAATGATTTATAAAGAGAATTATATTGGAGGAAAATAAATAAAACCTTTACCAAGCTTCCGAAGTGTCCCCATGTGAAACAGTGAAATCTCTGGCAAGTTTCCTCTTCGTCTCAGTTTCTTTACCTAAAACTATGGATAATAATAATTCTCACAAATTATTATACTGAAAACTATGTTAAAATGAGATAATATATTTAAAGGATCTGGCAGTAACAAATGGTGAATAAATCAAAGATATTATACAAACTTCCTTAACTTATTCCACAAATATTTAGTGAGAAGTTACTTTTTATAGGTAGACACTGAGCATTAAAGACAAATTGTCTTTACTGTAAGGTGTTTGCAATAGAGACAATTAAGCAACTATAATACAGAGTCATTTGATAGGAGAAATATGATACCTAATACATGCATAAAATAGAGATACCTAATATGCAATGTTCTGATAGGCTTGTAAATTCAGAGAAGGCTACACATCAAAACTAAATTCTGAATAATAAAAATAAAAAAGCTAGGTTAAGTGGTGATGGAAAATGCTCAAGGCAGAAGGCAAAGGGTATGCAAAATCTTGGGGAGAAAAGTACGGTTCATGCCTCTGCTTGAGAACAATGCAGAATGGATAGAACTTAGATTTGCAGGATGCTCAGTGAGAACAGGCTCTCCTGCCTTTATCTAAGCAGAATCCTTGGAGGCTTTGGTAGGAAAATGTGAGCAGAAGCTGAGCAGCACCTTAATGCCTTTTATGCTCATGCTATTTCCAGAAAATGATATGCCAGGGACATCAGCATTGATGACGCAGTATGATAGTATCTTTGGCTATTTGAAACATGTAGAGGCACTGAGAAATTCGAACAAAAGATTGGATGAAAGAGGAAAACAACAGTTTTTGGATTGTAGTAAAGAGTTAAAATGTGGGATGTGAATAGCAGAAACTGAATATCACTCAACCTTTCAAACAGAAGAGCCATCTTTGCTGTCTTTGCTTATGCCCAGGATAGCCTGCCCCCCTGACTCCTTCCTCCCAGTAGAATCACATTTATACTTGGACACTTAGCTTATATGACTTCTCCTCTCTAGCGCTTTCCTCAGCCCCATCAGGCAGAACTATTCCCCCGTTGAGTAAATTCTCATAGCAAACTGTACTTGGTTGAGGATTTCCCTTTTCTTCTACTATTGTCTATTGAAAGAAGTTTCTCCCCCACAAAACGAGCTCTTTGGAGACAGAGCTAAAATCTTTATTCATCCATATATTTCCTGCATGGTTACAAAATTAGTCTTTGGTAATATTTAACTAAAGAATAATTATTTGAACTTCCGCCCTGTATACATTTAGGGTACATATGTGACATCAGTGTGTATGTTTTCAACACAAGAAGGAGACACAGAAAAGATGGGGGGTTCTTAGAAGCAGCCTACAGTCAGTGATTGGGCTACCTTCCAAATGGTGTTTGATAAGTTACTGCTTGGAATTTAAAACAAATTTGCTCTTAGAAATAATGGCATAGGAGAAATTAGTTTATTATTTAACCAAAATAATTTAACTAAACCCTAACACCCAAATTAACTAAAAGTAATTTCATTTTAATTTTCATGGCAAAATGCAACCCAGGTTCCAAAAGGGAATGCCAGGGATAATTCTCATCGACCCTTATTTTCCCTCCACTAACAAGAAAGGCTCAGACTTTCCACAGCACAATATAAATAGATTTTCCCCTTCATTCATACTGACTGGATTCCAGAGGTGGAATGAGCACATTTTCTGAATCAAAAGTCAGGATGCATGGTGTTCCCCTGACATGATAAATGGATGGTGTGTTTGAAATTCAATGGTTTCTGTTTGCAGCAAAACCTCAGAGGAGGAGCAGGCATAGGGCATGAGACAGAGAAAGATAATAGCGGTAAGAAGGAGCAGCAAGGACCACTCTCCGTGGGATAAGAAAATTTGGTGAGTCAGAGCTTCTAACTAGTGCTATTGGAGTTGGATAAAGTTTGGTTCCTAGGATGGAAATGCTGGCCATATGTCCCAGCAGAGGGAGCAATCCCTGAGGTGCTGGTTCCCAGGCCTCAAAGTCATTGGCTTCCTTGGGAAGGCAGCATCATTTCATTAGCTCTCTTTGCCCCTTGATAGCAGGGGTTGGTGCTCCTCTAAAAGACACCTGGGAACATCTACGTAAGGCACAGAAATTTGGTAGAACTGACTCAACAAGTAGCTGTCTGCTTATTTAAGTTGAAAGCTAACAATCAAGTATTATTAAGTAAGAGAATATCTACCATTTATTTTTATATCTTCCTATTTTCTCTCTTAAATTTCCTCTTTCCATCCCCCCCACCACCTGTCCCTCCGCCCCAACCCCCAGTAGCTTAAGAAGTGCTTACTCTGTGGTGGAACATTTTGGAGGAAAGTTCGTGTTACAGGCTTTGTAACAAAAAAATGCGTATGAAAGTGTTAATCAGCATATAACAAAAGACCACAACTAGACAGTTCATGTTGGGCCAAAAGGGACAAAAATAGTCTGACAAGAAATTCAAGTGATGATCACTTAATGTAGGGATTGATTTTCAAACCTACGCATTTCAGCTTTGTCAAAACTCTAAAAGCGCAACACAGTGCACATTAAAACAGACAAACATAGCTTTCTTTAGCTTACACTGCCAGGGGTTTCTGTGATGCATACTTGGTTGGCTAAAAAGTTGCTGAAATTGAAATAAAGGTAAATGTAAATGCTGTGCAAACCTCCACAGACTTCTCTCTAAAAACCGAATTTATAGCTAAGCAAAAGAGTATGCTAGGATGTACAATGGCTACAAAGGCACCACATAGGGCAGTTCCTCCCAACTACAACTTACCAGGAGCCAAGGTAAATACATCAATAAATCAATTATTTTTCTTGATGCATTAGGATTTATCTAAATAAGCATTTAGTCTGTAGACTCATTTGACCACTATTTATTGAAAACTCACCTATGTCATTGGTTGCATCATTATCACCTACATTTCCTCCATATTCTCTATGAGCACAAATAATTTTATTTAAAAATGGTTTTGAGAACTTTTTAAAAAGAGGCAGCTATAAGAAAAGCTTCTCTAGCTTTACAGACCTCCGCCCTTGGTTTTAAGTGCATGGGGTTAAAGTGCATTGGGACTTTGCTTTCAGAGATGTCCCTCTCTGCTCCTCTCCACCATTTTGGTCTAAACTGTTTCCTGCCTGCATCTCTGTTGTCCCTGGATGGCCTGATTTTGATTCCACTCCTAGAGCAGTTCTCCTCAGTGTAGGGCCCTCATAGGAAGGAAATTAACAAGTCAACTGAGAGGGACTAGAATGTTCTAGCCATTCTCATTGTAGACCCGTGTACTCATCCAGTAGTACAGAGAGCAAACCCCTTCATCCAGAGCTACTTTTCCAAAATCAACCTACCTCGTTGCTTCCCTCCACTCCCTTCTGCAAACACATGCTACCAGTGGGTGTGTGGGTTGTCTTTACTCCTTTATATTTGGAGGTGCTTGGGGACAACTTATCATCTAATATTGTTTTAAATATTGTTCATGTTTTTTTGTTTTGTTTTGTTTTGGTATCTAGTTGCTCTATCTTTTTTTATGAGGCAATTTGGTGAGACTGGAAACCCTGTTCTCACCCTGGTGTCATCTTCCCAGAATCCTCTCCCTCCTTGCCCTTTCATCTCCTATCATCATTCTTTCCAGAACAGTGAGATGTCTTAAGATAAATAAAATTTATGTTATGTTATTCTCCTACTTCTCTAATAGTTTCTTGTCACATACACAAGGTGAAGCAAAAGTATGTTTACGTTGTGAGTATGCAAAACAGTTTATTCTTATATTATTTATTATTGTATTATTTTCCATATGAACAACTGTAAAGATACTTTTGCCACACCCTTTAGATAAATACATACATACATATATACCCAAATTTATTTCTATAGATTATAAAGTCACCCAAAATCTGGCCCTTTCCTACATTGCAAACCCCATTCACTGAATTTCTTTTCAAACATGTCAGGGTAGCCCTTGATTCAGAGACTTTGAACTCACTATTTCTCTCTCTTAGGAATGTTCCCCGGTTGTAAGGGAGAAAAAATTCTTCATCTCCTCTCTTAAGTTCTGTATTTAGGAACTGGGAGTTAAACAAGCTACAATTTAATAGGAGAAAAGGGAAACACATGTTTTAATACATTTTTGTTAATTTCAGAGAGGAAGGGAGAAGGAGAGAGAGATAGAAACTTCAGTGATGACAGAGAATCATAGATCATGTGCCTCCTGCCTGCCCCTCACTGGGGATCGAGCCTGTAACCCGGGCATGTGCCCTGACTGGGAATGGAACCGTGACCTCCTGGTTCATAGGTTGATGCTCAACCACTGAGCAATACTGACTGGGCAGAAAAAACACACATATGTAATTGATATTTTTAATTTTATATACAGAGAGGCCTCACAGAAAAGAAATTAAAACTTTAAGAAGCAGTTAGAAGCAAAAGCTTATGTAACACTTTAACAAATGGCAATACATTGTGTAAAAGTGACGAG
>NW_006383013.1:7384254-7411093 GCF_000327345.1 Myotis davidii | reverse complement strand
CAGGGAGGTAAGTTGTGAAAAGGTGACTGGAAATGTATGGTAGATTAGGATTGCTTAGTGAGGTGCATTATGCAGAGATGACTGGTGCTGTCTCCTGTGATTAGTCTAAGAGTCTTCTCCAGAGATTACAAGGCTTTTTCCTCTCCTGATATGAAACAGGAAAACACCTTGACAGATGGAAATGTATGTCGCCTTTATAAAGGTGAATTGGTGTCCTGCTTTTATGCACAAAGGAGAAGAGTGGGGACTTCTCCCTTTTCTGCTGTTTCTCAATTGCCTTTGATTCAAAAGAATCCTTATGCCAAAGTAGCATATTTTGGAGCAACATATTCCGGCCCCCTTTGCCTGCCCCAGCACTTGCAGGGCTGGCTCCTTCCTATTCAGAATCCACTTTAAATGTTGTTTCTGGGTCCCCTGAAGGGACATCACTTGTTCTCTTTATCGTGGTGGCTTCTCTTACACTCTTCAGAGCAATTTCCACTCTCAGGGATAATCATGCCTATACACTACTTTACTTCTTTATTGTCTAGCTAGCCGCTCCATGAGAGTTGAGAAATTATATGTCTTATTCACATCCCTATCCTCCCTACCTAGAAAAACACCTCACACAATATAGAGGTTCAATAAATATAGTTGAATTAGTAAGTGAATAGCATGCCATAAAAACACTGGTTGTTTAAATATCCCAATCTCGCATTAAAATGCTGGGGGCAAACACTGCTTCTGTTCAGCCTTTATAAAAATGATTTCAGAGAGGAAGGGAGAAGGTGAGAGAGAAACGTCAGTGATGAGAGAGAATCGTTGCTTGGCTGCCTCCTGCAAGCCCCCTAATGGGGATCGAGTCTGCAACCCAGGCATATGCCCATGTCTGGAATCAAACGTGGGACCCTTCAGTCCACAGGCCGACACTCTATCCACTGAGCCAAACCAGCCAGGGCTGTTTACCCAGATCTGATCTCTCCCCTTGTCTCTCTCCTTTTAGTTTCTTAAGCCAAACGTGCTTAGACTATGACAAGAGACCAACAGAAGGCCAAAGGACAAAATTGGTAATGACTTTAGTTCCAAAGGGGAAAACATAAAAATGGACTATCTGCAGAATTTGCCGAACAGGTGTCAACTCCATTTGCTACTTCACAAATCATGGCAAAGGATAATTGCATTTTGTTGCTCCTCAAAGAAGGTGACACAAAGAAAGATGAAACTGCTCTCCAAAGAGGGGCTTTTTTTTTTATAGGCAAATAGCTGAAAATTGCTACGTGGAAGGTCAGGAGATATTTGGGACATTTCCATGTCCTGGCCAGCACATGAACTAAGCATGAGCCCTAAAATCTTTCTGTTAACTTTAGGAATCCGTTTTTTCAGAAGCATTAGTCATGTGTTTTCTTATGTTCAAGAAATCGGTGTATGGAATAAATCCTCTAGTACTTGTGTTCTCATCCCAGTGCAAAGTTTAAAGACATTTTTAAGGTTGTGATTATGGGGAAAGGGTTCTAGCAGCTAATGGGTATTGGCCAGAGATGCCTCTAAACATCCTTAAATGTACAGCTCTGTCATTCACAACAAAGAATCATCTGTTCCAAAATGTTAATAATATCCAGGTTGAGAAACCCTGTTCTAGATTTAAGGAGACTGGTAGATGATGATGATAATGATGATGATGATGATGATGATGATGATGATGATGATAGATGATAGATAATATTTTGTTCAAAAATGAAAACAAAACTTTTTTGCCAGAACCGGTTTGGCTCAGTGGATAGAGCGTCGGCCTGCGGACTGAAAGGTCCCAGGTTCGATTCCGGTCAAGGGCATGTACCTGGGTTGCGGGCACATCCCCAGAAGGAGATGTGCAGGAGGCAGCTGATCGATGTTTCTCTCTCATCGATGTTTCTAACTCTCTATCTCTCTCCCTTTCTCTCTGTAAAAAATCAATAAAATATATTTTTAAAAAAATGAAAACAAAACTTTTAAAAATCCTCAGAATGCCAAGTAATATAGTATTAGGATATTAACACTGTCAATTTGAAAGAAATAAAGACTCAGAAATGTACAACTTGGCATAATTTTACTCCAGAGAAGTTTTCCACATTCATATGCCAAAAGCAATTATCATATTCCTGATTGCTAATTAGACTGGCACTGGTTTCAATGTATTCACAGATGGCAACTTAAATGATAGTTAATTTTCAAGCTAAGTTTCATAGTTTTAAATTTAAATATTCAAAATTATGACATCCTCTGTTAATCTAGTCACTATAATATGGGCCCAACTCTGTCATATATCAGGGTTGGACAAAAGCAAAGAACAAGAAAGGTTTCCCAAACCACTTGGGAGAATCAATCACATTTCTGGAAAGCCTACCCTACAGAGAGAGTTGTGTTGAGTTGGGGCAAGAACATGTCTGCGGACTGTTTCACCATCCCCCTTCGCACACACATACACACCCCCACACACCCAGACAAAGGTTTTCATCAAGTGGCAAGAGCCTTGGACTGGAAGCCAGATGTCCTTCATTTTGATCCTGACACCAGCCTTCTAAATAGTTACGTGATCATGATCATTCCTATAAGCACTGGTGCCTTAGTTTGTCTGTCTATAGAGTGAATGCATAGATGTTTTGTATTATTGTTTAGCAAGGCTCCCCTTCAGAATGTTATCAAAGCTCAACCCTCTTCCTCTTCCACGTATTCAATGCATTTTCAGGGTGCCCCCCCCCAAAAAAAAAATTGTATATACACTTTAACAGCTGATAGCTCAATTTTGAAAACTAAGTGTATTTTAATGAACACTGCCTTTATAACTATTCAAAGTGTGTGCATACATTTTTGGGGGACACCCTATATTTTCAAGACAGTTCTTCAAACCCATTTATGAATTTATAAGGAATCAGCTGACCACTAGTTAATAGTCTCTGTATTAAGCTAGGTTTAATATATTTTCAACCCTAAAGAAAAAAGTTTTACCTAGATGATATGTAGAAATAGAAAGGTAGGTCACTCTCACACACATGGGTAGTCTTGATGCTGAGAATTGTCAAAAACAAGGCCACTTTTAAGCATCAGGAAAGGACATTCTACCGGAAATGGAGATAGGCTATCTATTCCAAAGAGCAATAAACAGAATCCATCTTCATAATTCTATTGTTTAAAATATTCCCATTCAAATAAAAAGAATGCTATTAGTCCCAAAATAAAACAAATGGAAACATTTGAGATTTGTATGTGATTTTTAAAATATTCTACTGAAAAGAATATAAAATGAAATGAAGCAGGTATGACAGCCAAATATTTCATTTCTCAGCATTCTGACAGTTATCTTAATAAGGGAAAAGCTACACAGGAAAGTCCTTAGATTTTAATTATCAAAGAGTTAATTACCCTTTTCCAATGTAAGGAGGTAAAGATGATCTGATCCAATAAGGACGATTCTAAATTTAAGAATATAAATCACACTGTATGTGACCCACCACCAGCTGCAACAGAAAGTCAGCTCTCTCAACAAGTTACAGCTTCTAAGATTTCAAAATTTCCCTCCTTCCTCTGAACAAAGAAAAGAAGAAAGCAAGGAAGGAAGGGAGGGAGAAAGGAAGGAAGGAAGGAAGGAAGGAAGGAAGGAAGGAAGGAAGGAAGGAAGGAAAGAAAACTATTTCACAGGCTAAGCAGAGAAAATCATTCAACTTATCAGGCATATATACCTTTATTTAATGTCCATGGAAGTTAAGTCCTTTCCTTCACTCTTGGCCAATCTAGGACACAAGTTATCCCTGAACCAGGAAAGACTTGCTGGTTTAAGCTAATCAATTATAGCAGATGGATACAGGGAAATCATCCACAACATGTACTAGAAAACTATTAGCTCCTTATATTCAGTCACTATTGTTGTTTAATTAAAAGCAACATTTTTATTTTTAACAAAATTCTGTATCATTTTTGCTCCTTATACATTGCTTATCCTTCCCTCCAAAATACTGAAAATATTAATAAAGGACTGATGAGAGTCATATATGGAATCTGATTTCAATAATCGAAGTCACTATATTCTTCCTGCATCTCATTAGGAAAATGGACTTGGGTTAAGCATCCCAAACCCTGTTGTTGCTCAACAAAGGAAGACATGCTTGATCTGTGGTTCAGCAAACTCTTTTCTGTGAAGGGCCACAGAGTGCATGTGTGTGGCTCTGTAGGCCACGTGCAGTCTGTCATATATCACATTTTTTAACAACTCTTTAATAATATAAGAAATATTTTTAAGTCATGGCTGTACAAATACAGGCTCCAGGCTGAATTTGACTAATGGACTATGGTTTATCTGCCTGGTAGAAGACACAACCTTGATTTCAATTAAAAGACTGAATGCAGCCAAACCAGCTTGCTTCAGTAATTGAGCATTGACCTATGAACCAGTAGGTCATGGTAAGATTCTCCATCAGGGCACATACCTGGGTTGTAGGCTCAGTCCCCAGTAAGGGACGTGCAGGAGGCAGCTGATCAATGATTCTCTTTCATCATTGATGATTCCATCCCCCTCTCCCTCTCCCTTTGTCTCTCTGAAATCAATTTTTAAAATATTGTTAAAAAGACTGAATGCAGCCCAATATGGCATAACATTCACTTCATGTTCTCCTGCTAATGAATCAGAAGTAGGTTGAACAACCATCTCTGTGTACCCAGGACATGGGACTACTCATGGTAAGTCTGGGAAATTCTCTGGCTAATCTGGAAGAGAGGTCACTCTAATACATTCCTCAACTGGGGGAGTGAAATTTTTAAAAAAGAAGGTCAAAAGAAAGCTGTAACTTCATTGTTGGCCTTCTTATTGAAAGGGGATGGGAGGATGAGAGGGAAGAGGTGGTAGTTAGAAGGCTGATGAAGTTGGATTCTTGTGATCAATTGTACTAGGATTGATCCACCTACTGCAATCCATGGTTGTTGTAGTCATTCACTTTCTGTGCTTACTATACTTGGGGAAATATGGGATAGAGAAGTCATACACCAAGTGCTAAGGGTCAAGAGAAACGAAATAGGCCATGTGAAGACTGGAAAACAGAGACATGGGCAGTTACTTAGAAAAGCAGCTTGAGATTTTCATTTAAATTTGTCAACAAACTAAAAAGGTTGTACAAGCACATTCACATTGTCAGGGGCTCTTGCTCCATTTTGTTCTTCAGTCTCTTTTGTTATTTTTTTTTTCTCCTTCTTTAATGGAACTAGCAACACATCAAAAATAACCTATTCCGGGTATCTCTCGCTGAAGCAAATAAAAGCAGATGGTATCAGAAGCTAATGCAACATGGAACTACAGATCACACACAGCTCAATCTGTGTGAGCCTTGAAAAAAGATGTATTTAAAAGCATGTTGGGTTGAAAGTGAAGGATAGGGAGGGCAGGGTGCCAGATAGAGACAGAGAGAAAGGTGTTAGGAACCTATAATGCCTCATTCTAAGGAGGAGATCATTGAAGACTGATATACATTTCCTTAATATACAACACTCTAACAAGCTCAACAGACTAAAAACGATCAAAATCAACACTAGCTGGCAGAACAGAAGTCTCACCCAGTGAAAGAGCAGCAAATGTCCTAACAGAAGTGGTCAAGAGAGGCAGCAAGGTGGATTGCCCTTTAAGAATTTCAAGCCCAGCTGGTGTGGCTCAGCAGTTGAGCATCAGTTCAGAAATCAAGAGGTCACTGGTTCAATTCCTGGTCAGGGCACATGCCCAGGTTGCAGGCTCCATCTCTAGTAGGGGATATGCAGGAGGCAGCCAATGTATGATGTTTCTCATCATTTTTTCTACCTCTCTATCTCCCTTCCTCTCTTTCTAAAAAAAACATGGTGCTAGATTCACTGATATTGTACAAAAGCCTACCTACTGTCCATAAATCCCAGGAAGTAAATGAATACCTAAGTAAAAAAGGAACCATGAGTGACAAAGGGGCCTTGCATGAATCAGAAACAGCTTTTTTGCATTTCCAACCTATGCATTCTATTCCTCAGGAAGTATAAACCATCTCACACGGTCTCACTTATTTGCACAATTTTCTCAAGAGATCTATGGAAAGAAATGTTGACACCCATTTCACAGACAGCAGGATTCAATTATTTCCGCAAAGCCACATTTTAGAAAAGTGGCTGACATTGGAGACACTATCTGTTTCCCTGAACTCCAAAACAATCCACACTAGAGGGGCATAGAAAAGAAACACAAGCACACATCAGTGATCAGTCGGGGAAACATCAAATTTCTTTCTCTCCCTTCCTCTCTCTCTCCCTTTCTCTATCCACCCCCCTCTAAAAAATATCCTCAGATAAGGATTAAAATAAATAATTAAGGGAATATATATAGTTGTTAAGTAAATGAATATAATGGCATATCCATGTAAAATTATAATCTTCTGTTGTTTATTAGATTGCTATTATCTCTACTTCTTTCACAGTAGAAGTTAAGATTATGTGGATAAGAATTGAAAATAAACTGAAAACAAACAAACAAACATCAATTTTTAAAACCATCCATTCACACTTAGAAAGATGCTATTTCTTTTCAGCTGATTAGTCTCATTCAGAAAGTGACAGAATTTTGTAAAAATCAGGGTGAGTGTCTCCTAGTACATTTGTTTTTCTGAAAGTTTATCCTAGGTACTTACTCTCACTTTTC
Organism: Myotis davidii; assembly: GCF_000327345.1. Taxonomy (NCBI): domain Eukaryota; kingdom Metazoa; phylum Chordata; class Mammalia; order Chiroptera; family Vespertilionidae; genus Myotis; species Myotis davidii. The sequence goes on along the minus strand of NW_006383013.1, from coordinate 7,404,438 downwards.
AAGAGCTCTGAGAGAATTTACCATCCAGAAGCCATTACAAAGACATATTCTCCAAAGGAATCTATAAACTGTAAGTGGACTTGAAAGCAATTTAGGATTTTTATGAAAGCTAAATAAATAAAGCAGAATATTTATACCAAACAAAGACTCCCAACAACTAAACTTATTGTAGTCCATCTTATCTATTGTATGCTGAACAAAATAAAATATAAAAAATAAGATAAATTTCAGTCAAGGTCTTACCTCATTTTTCAATCAAATAATATTTCCATATAGTACTAAAATGCTTAGCTAATTTAAAAAATTACTTATTTGCAGTACAAACACTTCATGAAAGTGTATCTTATTATTTCATTTGATAGAGATACACACTCTTTATTACATTTTTTTACCAAGAAACTTAGAATGTGTCCTTCAGCATTTTTAGATAATTTTAGCAGTTTACTGGATCTATCATATAGTATAGGCCAGAAATAGAAAAAGAATAGAATAGTTTAATTTCTCCTCTATTCACAATTATTTTCATTTAAAATTTAATTTTTTGTAATATTGAGTTTTGTTTAACTTAGTCCTCTTAAAAAGATATTTTGTAGGGACAACCTTTAGAATTATATAAACTCAGGAATTCGTATCTATCCAAAAAAGAAAGAAAAATGATTTAGCTTTACATAGCTTCCCAAATAATTTCAAAAGTGAGTTTTATAACTCATTGAGGGAACTTAAGAACCTTTTAGAGAAATGGATGAGGAATCTCAGGGACCCTTTAGAAAATAATAAATAGATGCTACTTTATTTTTATGGACACAAAACCTGGACTGCTAATGGGCTTTGGGTGTGAATCACTAAGTAGATCTTTGTTAAGTAATTACATATGTGGCCGACTTAAAGAAAAACTTTAGAATGCTGTAACATAGATTCTGAGCTGACTTGTTTTTAGTTCTGTATTTGAAAATCACCTAAACCCAGAGATGGACAGAACTTTACAGTGTTATCCAAGCCTCACTCTGCTTCCCAACAATACAGAACATTTTCTAAGAGATGCGCACATTTGTCAATGAAAGACCAGCTCAGCAGATGCTTGAGAAGAAAAGGGTGTGTGGTGAAGGAAGCCAAATATCCAGAGTGTGAAAGTCATAGGACCTTGACAAATTAAATATCCTGACTTTCTATTAGACATATATAAAAATGTGACCACATTTGCCTAGCAGAATTACTATGAGAATAAAATAAGATGCAAGAATTCTGTAGATACATAGTTAAGATCAATAAAGAATAGTCCTTTCCTTTGAGCAAGATCTAATTAGGAGAAAGCAGCTAAGGGATGAAGAGCTCATCTCTTACACTGGTGTAGTCACCCCCAGGACCCTGTAAGGAAGTGCTTCCTCAGAGAGGTCAATGTATGGACAACCATGCTTGAGTTCATGCTCTACTGTCACTATTTTGAGGTTTCTAATAATTTTGAACAAGGGACCCCTCACTTTCATCTTTCACTGGACTCCACAAGTTATGTAGCCAGTCTTGCTTCCTCAGAGCTGGGGTATAAGTGGCTAGTGTTTTCTGTCTTGGCCATGCACACAGGGCCCCAGCTAAGCACTGCTCTGGGGGAAGACCTCACACTGAGAACTAAAACAGGGTGTAGGGTCACCTCGATTTCCCATTCATTTCTTCTCCTTCTGCTGCGCTGATGGTCCCATTGCTTTCCATTGAGTATTCTTAATTTAATATTAGGGGAAATTTTAGTTTAAAATTTTGTATTAACTGATAATTATCACTATCTGGTTTAAATCTTGATGGGGGAAAAAGAAATAAATGAAGAGTTAAACCATTCCAGAAACAGTGCTCTGAAATCTGTAGAAGACTTTTGAATAAATTCTTACCCTTAATTTCAAGTTAGAGACAAATGACTTTCAGTAGAGCACTGACTTTCCAGGAGCTAAAAAATAAATACCCAAGTAAAATAAACAAATTCTTAGATATCATAATATTTACAGTTTAATAGCATTCATTTGGAACCCAGCTATCTTACAACCTTACTCAAAATTCTCACCAGTAGATAAAGAAGTGAAGTAAAAATGACCCTTAACTACTAAAGTAAGTGTGGGTCATTTAGAGCTTAATGACTTTCATTAGAGTCTAATGACTTTACTCAGAGGTCTTATTCTCATGTCATCATTTAATGACTTTTTATTTACTCTTATTCTAAACACAATGCTGCTAAGAGGACTTTAGTTTCCAGACTTTCAGGAGAGACTGCTTAAGAGACTGCTAACATCCAAGAGATATTATTACCAACAGCAAACGTGGTAATTTGCTGTTGGTTATTTCCAAACACACATACATGCTATATATATTTAACTTTATCTATAGGTATGGACATAAATATACATGTTTATACACACACATAAACATATCACTTAAAGTCATGATAAAGTAAAAACATGATTGATTGCGGTGAAAAACAGCCCAGGCTTTTCTATAGTTTTCAAGTGCAAAATCTTCCTGTCATTTATAGCATCTATAAGGAGTCTGCCATCTGCCATGATTTTAAATATTTCATAGGTATCACAAGTACTTCTAATCCACAGATCATCTGCTTGTGGTAGGTATTATTGTCTCCATTTGACAGAGAAGAAAGACAGGAGATTCCATGAAGGTTGTTTTTCCCAAATTCCTTGGCTATCAGCCTTAGAATAAAGGTGCTCTCACAGTGCTGGCTATCTCCCAAGAAGGTGAACTAAAGACCACTAATTGATTTCCATAATAATGAGTCATGAAGGGAGTTGTAAGTATTTATCCATTAAATTCCATTTAAGAAAAAAGGTAAATAAAATATTTTTAGAAAGATAATATTTAAAAGAGAGATTATCATGATTTTTTCTTTCATGATATTTGGAATATTAAAATTCCACTATTTTTTTAAAAAATTGAATTCATAGAATTCACTTCCAAAGAGTTTCAGATAAATAAAAATGAATCTATCATCTTTCCTGGTAGTGCTATGGCATAAATGAATCAACCAAATTAAAGATAGAAGTAGATAATATTATAGAACTCAAATTATCATCCAAAAAGAACCTACTAGTTCTTTCACAGGGAAATTCCTAATTAATCTGTTCTTGCTAATAAATGTGAGATATGGGCAGGGATTTATGTGTAAAGACATTTATGACATGCAACTTACAATACTAAAATTTTGAAACAAATTAAATTTAAGAGAAAATTGGTTAAATAAATCACTGCTGATACTAAAGCAATAAAATATTCACAGATAGTAGAATGGATAAATTGAGGTATATATCAATTTTATATTGTACAATAATTTTAAAAAGAATAACCTGTAATACACAAAAACACAGGTGCAATTTCTGCCACTTACAGGCATTATGTAGAACAAAATAAGCCAGACAAAAGCTTACATGTAACATGTCTTAATATATATGAATTTCAGGAACAAGCATAAGCAACTTATAGCAATAGAAGTTAAAACAATGGCTGCTTTAGGGAACACTGATATAGAAAGGAGTATAAACATCCCTTTTAGATGCCAGAAATATCATACATCTTAATCTTGCATCTATTAAAATGTGTATGTACATATTTAAGCATTCACTGAACCAAACATTTGAAATTATTGCACTTTATATTCATTACTAATGTAAATTTTCTCATTAAATGATAATGTATTACAGAATTGTACATCCAAAACCTACATAATTTTAATAACCAATGTCACCCACAATAAGTGTAATAAAAAATAAGAGAGAAAAACGAAAGTAAAGATACAAATAATCTGACCATTTGCAACTAGAATTTTCTACATTTCTAATGTCAATTCTTTTACAGATGGTTGCTATGCTAACAGAACCTCTTCTGTGTCATCCTGTGTGGTTAAGTATCTGTGACCCTCCGAGCACAATTACACTAGCACAAATGTAATATTTGCCTTGTCTACCAACTGCTTCACCACTATTAACTCCGTGGGAAATGTCACCAGTTTCCACTACAGACCTTTATTTTCCTAGTGCTATGGCCTCATAAGTATGGATTGTCATGAGATAGCCATATGCATATAGTTCTAGAAGTCAAAAATTCACTCAGATCCCTTTGCCTTTTTTAGTCAGAATATTTTTGCACAACTTACACATACATATAGAATGGTGTCTATATTTGGAAACCATTGGTCTATTTCTATGCCTCATTTCTCAGCTCAAATACTTTTGGGAAACCCCAGATTTAACATATTAAGGGTGACAGAAGTTGTTTACCTTAAGATAATTGTATATAATTTCAATAATTATTGCCTACATAATGAACCCTTTATACAAATCCCTGATCTATGGGGTTCAGACAGCTTCCAAGTTGGTGATCATGTGGAGATGATGAGAGGGTGTGATACCCAGAGAAGATATGAACACTCCACCCCCTTCTCACATACTTTGCCCTATGTATCTATTTTGTCTGTCTATTCATGAGTGGTAAGCCAATAATTTAGTAAGTAAACTGTTGTGTTTTTTTTCTAAGTTCTATGTGTTACTCTAGCAAATTACCCCAGGAGAGGATCATAGGACTCTCCAATTTATAGCCAGTCTGAAACCCAAGTGACAACCTGTACTTTGGATTGACATCTGACATGGAGGCAGAGTGGGGTTTCTGATGCCTTGACCTGTGGTATCTGATGCTATATCCAGGTCGAATGTCAGAACAGAGTTAAATTTAGGACATCCAATTGTATGGGAGGATTTTTAGGCGTGACGGGGGAAAACAAACAGTAACACACATTTGGTGACCAAAACTATTGAGAGCATAGTGTTTTGAAAGAAGAAACATGAGTGTGTTTTAGTCAGCATAGTCCTTCCCAAAATATTCTCCCTCAACAGAGCTCAGCAAAGGGCAAGATTCTAATTATATTCAATCTGCAGTCTCTAGCACAACTCTTTGATTATGCCATTGTGGCATCATGGACAACACATAAAGGAAAGGATGTAAATGCGTTTCACAAAAATGAGCAGCAGAAAGGATTTAGTTCATGGGACATATTTTGTGGATCACCTCTTTAAAATAAAAAATCAAACTTTAAAATGTAACGTTAAAAACGTTAAATTTATGAGAATCATTGCTTTTGATCTGGAACGTATTTGCATATGGGTTTCATAGCTGTTTCAGTCTTAATCAGTAGCTGTTTATTTCCTATTATTAACACATTTACACTTATTCCCAGACTTCTTCACTGTAGTCCAATGTTTGTAAATTATATTGTATTATAAGTAATATTTTACAAATTTCAGTATTAAAACCAAGACTTTTATTATCTCCTGTGGTCTAACTTCCTAACCAACAATTAAAAGGCCCTAAAATACAGTAAAAATACCTGTATGTAAAGAAGCATATACCAATATGGTACTCAGCAGCCAGAAAAAACAAAACAAATAAAAAACCATACACACAGCAGGTCTAATTATTTATAAAGTGATCAGAGAGAGAGAATTTTGATTCCATTGTTTTGTTTTGTTTTTAAGTCTGGAGCCAATAGAACTCACTGCTTTATTCAAATACCCTGATATTAGCACCCTGAAATCATTCTCTCACTCTCTCCCTCCAATGTGAAAATGTGAAAGAGGTAAGATTTTACTAGTGGATCAATTAAAACACACACACAGCAACAACAACAACTCAGATGTTTATAAATGAAGTATTCTCTAAAATTGGACAAAAATTTGCAGATTAATTAATAGTTCATGATATTATTTATCACATGTGTTTGCCATCCCAAGGGAAGAGAGGAAGAAAGACTATATGTGGCAGATGCTACTGACCCACACCCCACTCTGCTGGCATCAGGGCACTGTGCTATAACCAACTTCCAACAACTCCACCTGCTTTTCAGTGCCTGGGGGCTTTGTCATGCTTCCGGAGCCAGCTCTGCTACCTGCTTGACAGGCTACAAAGGCAAGAAATTAATGACTCCAGAACAGCCCTCAAACAATGGCTTACAGGAGTTCATGTACCTATATCTGCTCCCTTGCCCATCCTTTGAGTCCATTTTACACAAAACTCCACAATTCCCCCAGCAGGATTAAGCTTTAGCCTCCCATAGTGGTAACTAGGTGACAATTCTCCATTCATTCGTAGCCTTTCCTTCCCATTCTTGTCCCACTTCTTTGCTCCCTGACAGGTTCCTTCACTTCCCATATCCCAAAGCTGATATTATTTATCAGCAGGCCCATTTCACAGATCAGAAAACTGGAGCTTGGAAACTGTAAACCAGCACCATCTATGAGCACAGATCTTCCTTGGCAGTAGAGCCCTTGCTATTGGATACATTTAATCTTTCAATGTAATTATTTTGCAGTTTATTCTTAAAGAGGCAACAGGACACAGAGCCCAGCAGTATTAATAATGAATGTTACTGTGCTTACTCTATGCCAAGTTTAGGTATCACCTCACTTAATCTCTATAAAATTCCATAAGGTAGGCACTATTATTAAACATCTTTATATTTTAAAAAAAGGTGAGGCATAGCAAAGTTAAATCATTTAGGCTCGTGGTGTGAGGACTTGGATCAGCCCATTTGACTCAAAAGTACAAACTTATAATTAATTGTTTTATTGTTAAAACTATGTTTTTATCTAAAATAGAGAGGGAGGGAGGAAGAGGAGGAGGATAGAAGGAAACATCGATGAGAGAGAAACATGCATTGGCTGCCTCCTTCATTCTGCCAGCTCCCAGCAGAGCAGAGCTTCAACATTCACTCTTCAAATAAAACCATCAGTTATTATTTGGCTGTGCTCTACTTGGCAGAACACAGCAGAAGCACTGCTGGAAGTCCATGGACCTTTCCTAATGATTTTTTTTGTCTGACAAGGATGATGATGATGATGATGATGTCAACAACAATTAAATTAGATCTATTTCTTCCTGTGCTAAATGCTTTTGATATTATTACAATAAACATTCTCATGATCCAGATAGTATTATATCTATGTTAAAGATAAGAAAACTGAAAACTAGATCATTTAGCAATCAGGTTTAAGGTCACACACATAGTAAGTAGAGGCATCTAGGTTTAAATCGAGTTTTGCCTAACTCTCAAGCCACAGAATTTTCTTGATACCTCACTGCTTCTAGGGCCACTCATTTAATGATGCCAAACAAAATGGTTCACCAGGCTAGCTTTCGGCAAGTTTCACTTTATTTTTAAATCCTCACTCAAGGATATTTTTCCATTGATATTTAGAGAGAGTGGAAGAGAGAGGGAGAAACAAAGAGAAACATCAATGTGAGAGAAACACATTGATTGGTTGCCTCCTGCACGTGCCTTGACCAGGGCCCGGGCTGGGGAGAAGCCTGCAATGGAAGTGCAAGCAAGCCCTTGACCGGAATCAAACCCGGGACCCTTCGGTCCACAGGCTGACACTCTATCCACTGAGCCAAACTGACTAGTGTGGGAAGTTTCACTTTGGAATGAGACAGATTGCTTTCTTTGGAATTGTCCCCATCTTGCATATTACTATTGTAACTCAATGATCTCACCTTGCCCTCTTTGTAAACTTTGTTGATACCAAATTACTATCAATTACCCCCCCCCAAAAAAAAAATGAGTATATTGAAGACCTCCCATTGGCGGGATGGTGGTGATGACATGGACAGGTACCCACACTGCCAACAGCTTCATTTGTCCACAGAATCTTCCTTTTTCTCCACAAAACCCCATTACCATGTAGGTTTCTTATATATTTATTTTTGTATTTTTAGTTATTACCTCTCTTTATATGCAAAATGGCCCAGGACACCTGTCCAACAACTCTATTTACCCAAAAAGCTTCAAAGCTTCAAGGCTTCTCAGATTCATAATTAAGTGTTAGTCTTTTCTCCCAGGAGACACCCTTCCTCACCTTTCACCTTTCTACTCTTGCAACTTGGTGTCTTTCTCTCTCTCTCTCTCTCTCTTCTCTCTCTCTCTCTCTCTCCTTCCTTCCTTCTGCTCTCTGTCTTCTTTCTTTTCCTCCTTCATATCCAGACAAACATACAAGAATCCACAGTCCTTACACACATTAAAATTTTTTGCTCTTAAAATATAAGGTTTCACTAAACTTACAGGCAAGTATTAAAATGAAAAGCTTTATCTCCATAGGGCTATTTGCATTTTGAGCCTCAGCTGCAGCTTGCAGAATAAAAAGTTTATCTCACTTAAAGGAATTTCATACATCAGTGACCAGCCATTACAGGGAACAAGGTGCCTTTCTTAAAATCCTATAGAAACAGATACAGCCCGGCCTGGCTAATGAATAAAGAAGGTGTGAGGGGCATCGCTAGGCATACTTTAATAGGCATTTGGCCACAGCAATTATTTCCTGGTGGTGTGTGTATTAAATATGCACCACTCGGGACCCACTGTGAAACACAGGCGAGAAACATTGACTTGCAATAAGCAGACGCTGCACAATAACCGTATCCCTTTCACTTTCTAAACACATTTATCAAGATCTGACAAGACATCGCCCCCCAATTGAATAAACACAACTAAGATCAGTGTCTTTTCCTCAGGGTGGTCTGTCTCTGCCAGCAAGAAAATGTCAAGGCTGACACCATTTATTCCCAGCACTGATAACCCAGCCACTTTGTTCAGCATCCCTGTGGCTACCCCGGGAACAGTCATCTTGTAACAGCCCAGGGCCTGGTTATTTTTCCCTCCCCATCCTTAGAGGGTTCCCCCAGCTATAGGTGTGGCCACAGGCTTACTGAGATCCAGCCAAGTTGCAAACCAACCCCTGTTGATTCTTTTTCCACAGGAAAATTTGCTTGTATAATTGCCTCAGGGAGAAGCAAAGCCCCCAAAAGAAAAGAGGTAGCACTTCCATTTGTGAGGATTCCATTGAGAAGTTTAAACATAATCTCCTCACTGAGGATTTCATTCGATTTTACCTGGCTCATTCCCATGGAAGCTTTCAGACTCAGCTGAGTGCTCACCTCTCCTGGAAAGACACCTGACTCCCAGGCTTTGTTAGTATGCTCTTCTCCATGGATCTGAATTCTTCATTATTGTTCTTATCCCCTTGGATTTCATTTTTTTTAATTGTCTGCCCTTGGAATTGTCTCCATTGGATATGAGGTTTTGAGAACCAGTCTGTATCAGATAGTATATCTGTGCAGCCTTAGTATCTAACTCAGTTCAGCTAAGATAGACATTTTAAAAAAAAGACATTTCTGTCCTTCAATAGAATTCAGGTGTGGTTTAGTGAAGTCAGTTTATTCTTATTTTCCCCCCTAAAGCCTTTGAAGTCATTTGTGGATTAATTTGGCAATCTCAATAATTTTGCAAAAAACAATAATTGCAGCAAATTTCTCAAGCTTAATTCTGATTAGAGAATTTCTTATTCTACCCAGAAGCTCTGGACCTGCAAGTAATATACTAAATTTGAGTATAACTGTGACCCACAGACGCAGAGGAAAGAAATAATGGATAGTGTGCTCTTGCAGTTTTTGTTTTTAATCATCCTACCCCTGTTATTATAAAACTCAAGCATTTATAGATGTGAGTTGAGGACAGGAAGAAAAAAGAGAAAACCTCAAAACAACTCTTTCCTTCTTGTGGTTTAGTGCTGCAGAACAGTGGGCCTAATCAGGTCTACTGTGTGAGGCAGGCACCACCGGAGGAAGACTTGGATGTTAACAGGTATGAAAACAAAAGCCACCTTTCCCCCTCAAAGTCTGTGTGGACTGTTTCCAGCTATAACACTCAATTGTCCGCAGGGCCCTAAAGCCACCTGCAAAGAATAGATGAAGGCAAAACCTCATGTGAGTGTTAGATGAGACCTCCTGACAGAAGGAGGCCTTGGATGGGATGGTAATGAACCAGGGAGTTCAGCACTGGTGGGGGATTAATAATCGCCCTGGAGGGCAGACAGAGATGGAGCCCTGAGGAAGTACTGGGAGTTGACATCAGTGACAATGAAAGATTTGGTGTGAAGTTAGAGAAAGAATGAATGAAAGGGTGAATCCTATGGTCTGCGTGTGCCTGCCTCTGTCTGCTGCAGCTGCCAGAGATGAACCCCTTGCTGGGTCTCTGAGAGATAGACCTGCGAGGGCAGGAAGAGTGAGTGCACTCTCACCACCAAGCAGAGCCTCAAAATAAGCGATAGAGACTACTTTTTTTTTTGGTATTCAATCTCTACTTTAGATATAAAGTTTCTTAAATAAATGTATTATGTATCAAAGTATGCATATTCGCCATACAAATTATACGAGCAATGCAAAGTTTTCAAAGACAAACAAAGCAAGCTTGCCAATGACAATAATTTTTAAGTCTGTTAAATTGTTTACAGTTGGAGAACATCATTCCAGATGTGTTTCCTTGTAAAAAAGGCAAATAGAGATATTAACAATCAGAAACATTGCATAATATTGTATTTATATTTCTTAAGCTATTATTATAAAAGTATCAAATTTAATTTCACTAACCAAAGAAACAAGTTAAAGAGAAACTGAAAAAAACATTGTCCTCTTTATAGAAAACGTCTTGAGAAAAATGGATATTGAAAGGAGTTTTAGGGGGTAAAATAGGCAGGTTTAAGGAGTTTTAGAAATAAAAAGGGTCCATGGGGGGGGGGGGGGGATGTTTCGAGCCCATAGGTGGAGGCTTGGACCTGCCAAAAGGCATACATTCACAGAGAAAAAAAAAAAAAGAGGCGGCACAGGATAAGGGGAGAGGAAGATATCCATTCACATAAGATAGGAAAAAGCCACAGGGAATAGGGAGAAAGAGGAAACAAACTTTCACAGAGGATAGATAAATGCTGAAAAGTGGGAGAAAGAGGAAAACAGATTTTCACAGGAGATAGAGAATTCTGCCTCTGAAGGAAGAGAGAAAGAGGGGGACATTATGTGGGGTTTGAGCTTTGAAGTTGATATTCTACCAGTTCGAAGGCAACATCAAGATACAAAGAACTTTAGCATTTATAAACCTTAGGAAAAGGGGGTTTAGTGGGTTACCCCTTTTGGGAGCCCCTCCCTAAGTGGGAGTCTGTATTTGCTTCCAATAAATTTCCACCCTTTTTCATCTACCACCTTTTGTCCGTGGTTTCGTTCTTCAAATCCACCTGGACAAGAACCCAGGAAAGAAACCACCCTTGCATCCTGCTCAGGAAAGACCACAGACTCAATATTAAATGGTGAGTATTAACATATCTATACTAATAATAGCCTAGGTCAGTGGTCGGCAAATTGAGGCTCGGAGCCACATGTGGCTCCTGAGCCGCAGTTTGCCAACCACTGGTAGGTGGTAGTCATCCCCTCACTCTGTGATGCCCTCACGCCTTCACAATCCATCACCAGAGTGGGCAAGGCTTGACACTGCATGTGCAGCACAGGGGCAGGCCCTGGTGGCTGCTCCGCATGGCTTCTGCCAGGGGACTTCCGACTCTGACCTGCCTCCCCGTGGGGCAATCCATCAAGGAGCCCCGGATGGGTGGGCGGGGCTTACCTCTTTGGGGCGATTGATTGATCACGGGGCCCCGCACTGAGAGGACACAAGCCAGGCTGGGGGAACACCCCCCCCAAAAGTGCACGGGTTTTTTGCACCCGAGCCACTAGTATGTTTATAAAAAGATAGGATTAATAAAAATTAAAAGATTGCTTCACATTATAATTTTTAAACTCATATCTTATGTTTAGTATTTAGTGATGCATTGCTATGAAAAATGAGGAAAGGTATTCTTCTTTCTACCTTAAGGCTTCCTATAATCTTCAAGTTTTATTAATGATATTGTTATTATTATATTTTTAAGGTTTATATTTGCACAAAGTAATGGCAACCTAACAGCCTGAACACAGGCTCAAATTTAAGATTCAAATTAATGACTCCTAATATTTACTTGGTATTGTTATCAGAATTTTCAGCAGAATATTTTTTTATTATTTATTTATTTATTTAATTGATTAAGTTATTACATATGTGTCCTTATCCCCACTTTACCCTCCATCCCCCCCACTCATGCCCTCACCCCCCTGTTGTCTTTATTTAGAAACTATGTAGTATAGACACTTTATTCTATTTGTGAACCCTTACTTTGTATGTCAACCAAATCGCTCAGGTTCAAAATGGTCCTATCACTTTAAAGTTGTATGAATTTGAGTATATCACTCAGTTTTAATGAGCAGTGGTTTCCTCTTCTGCAATATAAATAATAAAGTATCTATTTGTTGGGTTATTATAAGGATTGAATGAAATAACTTATGTATACCTTGTACTTAGAATAGTGCCTTAGAGTAGTAACTGATCCATCAATGATAGTCATGTCCTTGTTATTATTGGTCTTATGATTTTTACTTTCTTGCTCCCTACCTACCTCAATCTAACTTCACAAGACAACCTTTCTCAAAATATGATCCTGTGATACTAAATGTATTGGATTTCAGAATATCTCATGTTCTCCATACTCCATATTTGGCAACTGTCATTCTTTCTGGCTGAAGGCACTTACCCAATTTTACGAGGACTTACAGTCTCTCCACCTGCCAAATTGCTGGTCTGTTTAAGAATCTCATTAATGTACCCTCAATATGAGAGGCAGTTACTGATTTCGCTAGGTAACTATATGTACCCTTCTCTCAGGCTTCCATTTTATTTGCAAATTCCTGTTTTATAGCTTATCACATTGTACTTTTTTTTGAGGTCTTCATTTTGGTCTTACTTCCAGATAGTAAATTTCTTTATATATATATATATATACTCAGTCCCTGACATCATCATCACACATCATCATGGTCACAGAAGAGTAACTTTATTGTGTTTTATCATGTAAGAGATATTCAGTTCTAAAAACCTCACATAGTGTATGAATAATGAGCCTTCCTATTGGTTCTTAAAAGTATTAAATTGCCCCCATGTTAGAGCATGTGAAATGGAGGGAATAGGTTATTTAGAAACTTGTCCAAGGTCATGCAACTAAAAATGACAGAACCATTATCTGTAATTCCAGAATCCAACTCCTTAATGCTACGCTAAAAACAATAAACATTGAAATGTTTTATGAATGAGTACATGATCCCTAAGGTAACTTTTAGGCCAAACACCAGTATACTTCCAAGCAGTCATTAAGCAATTTTTAAGTCATGCATTATGCTAAGTACTGTGAAAAATGGAAAAGAAATACTATGTAGGTCACAGATTCTACTTTCAAGCATCTTATAATTTGGTTGAGTAAAAAAGGGTAGCATATATGTAAACAAAAATTAAATGACATACACTAAAATGGATTTCATTGGAATTAAGTAATGTTACAATTCAGTGAGGGCCAGATTCTGGAGAGAAGAATGTTAGTATGCGACATTTTAAAGAGCTGCTAATGTATTACACTCTACTTTAAAATTCTTTCCTGATTTTTCTAGTTTGCAAATGCAGTACTCTTGAATTTCTCTGAGTCTATTTGTTAAACAATTAATTGACACAGTGAAAAAAATCACTGTTTTTTAATAAAAAGAATGAATATGAGTTATTTTGTGTATATTGGAACTTTAAGCATATATGAGGAAAGTAAATATATTCATTATCTTTAAAATACTAACCTAAATATAAAAATATAAATGTATAAATACTTTATATTTGAAATTTGAACACTTGCCTTTATTTGTGATCTGTTGTATGGTTCATTACCCACTAGTCTAATGTCATATGGAGACATAAATTGTGTCCATAAGTGTTTCACTATGTAAGTGAGTATCTGTACCGTTATTTCCCTTAACAATCTACACAATGATTAACACACAAAAGTATGTTGAAGATCTAGTAAAACTCTATCCAGAGGAAAAAAGACATTTCTTTCAAAAATGTCCATGCCAGGAGGTCCAAAATTACCTGAGGTCAATTAATTAATAATGTATTACATGTATACTTTATGCAAATCACTCTCAAGGAAAGTCCAGTAAAAATGTGATTTTGGAAATACCGACCTAGGTGAAGAAAAAAAAGCTCCCACCTTTCAGAAAATTTGCATCATATACTTTTAGTAGAACTGAAGATGTGAATAGTGAATCACAAATCCCAAAACATTGTATATTTGATAAATCTAAATTTAACAAATTTAAAAATTAAATTTAACATTTTTCCTAAACAAATCTGAGTAATTAAAAGTTCAAAACTCTATCCTGGCAAACTAACTTATACTGAATTATACATTTCCTAAAATAGTCACCAAATTCTCTAATTAAACTTGAAGAAACTCAGTATCTTCCTCAGGCTATGGTTTCTGACAATATGATAGACCCATGATTTAACCTTACTATATTTAGAAAGCTCACTATGTTGCATGCCTATGTGTTTGTGTGTGTTTGAATTCTTCTCATCATCTGGCTGATGTATTATGTTCACTGGCTTAAGTTTTTAAAAATTATTCACAGAGTTATATTGGTCAACTAGATGCGTAGTGTGAAAATCTTAGTGACGAACACTTTCTTTAAAATTTAATATATATTTAAATACTCACCTTTCTGCATTTTTCTTTCATGAATAAAAGTAGCAACAGACATATTCATGGGCTTTTCAAACTGCAGAAAGAATTCTCATGTGGAGGGAATGACAGATTTATTCCTCAACTTTGTCAGAAGGGTGCTTAAATCAATAATGAGTGAAGGATTAAAGATGAAAATAGAAAAAAATCTATATTTTGTCATTTTTTATTCTGTTTTCCATAACTGCATTTTCTATTGAAGAGTACATTCATCAGTGTCAATCTTTCACAGAGATTTTTGGATACAAAAATAATAAAGAAAAAATAAAGGAAAAAACAACAAAACATTTTTTTAAAGGTTTTAAAAACAATGATCATAAGAAGAATATGAGTGACCAGAGGTAAATGAGATCTGAAGTCTGGAGACCCAGATGCCACTACTGATGGTTCCACAGTCAGCAACAACCATGATCTTGAGTTAGTCACAACATTACTCTGGATGAAATTTTAAATTTTAAAATAAAAAGGTTGGGCCAGACAGTGCTGAATGACAAGTTCACATCTCAAAATTGATAACTGTATATTTTTTCAAGAGCATAGGATGAAAGAGAAACAAGGACATATAACCATAAAAAAATAAAATAAAAAGTAAGGAGGCAAACGAATGGGCAATTTAGCAAAATAATTTAACCATAGGAAAAATTATTAATGATAAATGAGTGAACTGAAGGGACATTTTTACCTGGCTCTTGCCATATTTTCTTTGTTGTAGTTAATGCTAATCAATTTAACATTTATGGTCTTTATTAATTTATTTATAATTTTTATTTAGTAAAATGGTAGAGACTCCAGGAAAATAATAAAGTCAGAAATATAAAACAAACATTAGAAGTATCTGCCAATTAAAAAGTGAGCAGGAGAAAAATTAGTTTGAGTTTACCCACCTGAAATTAATGGCTCTGCAAATAAATAATTTGAGCATATTTTCAAGGGAAATAAGGAATTTGAAAAACAATTTGGTCCAAATAGTGTTTATCAGTGATCAGATTTCTTGAAATTAATATGTCAATTCTTCATTTTTTTTAAGTAACCCAAAGACCTAGGGCTTTGAACCAAGTATGTATCCCAACAATATCATTGAGAATAAACTTTTTTTTCTCCATTTGAAAAGAAATTTCAAAATACTTAAAATGTTTAGAACTACTAGTCATACTAATTAGTTTAAATGTAGCATGACAGTGACTTCATCTTTATTCCCGAAGTACTACTGAAATGATGGCTCTATCTATCCTACAATAAAAGTCATTACTCATTAAAGATAAAACTAAATAGCAAACACATATACCAGGCATTTCTCTAAGCACTTTGTCTATGCTTTCACATAATCTTCAAAATACTTACTACTATCATAGTGATTTGTAGATGAGAAAACTGAGGCAAAGAGATTTTCATAACTTGCTTAATTTCAAAGGCCTTAGAAATAGAGGAGCCAGGATTGAAATCTACACGGTCAAATTCCAGATATATTGTTCTTAAAACAGTAACATTATAGTGATAAAATATGAAATAAATAAAATTGTAAGAAGCAATTTTTAAAAATGTGTCAGAAACTATGAAGATTGTGAGTGCCCAACCTGGCCAAACACACTATGTAAATGAATAGCCAAAATGAATTTAACAAGAAAATAGAAGGTCAGTGCTATTAAATACAATTATAATAACCCCTTCTTTTGAACCAGTTCAAATTATCTAAAGATTAATTATCTAAACTATTTTAAAAACACCAAGAGGTTAAATACAGAAGGCTGTAGAATATACTAGTGATGCCTGTATGGCACTGGGACACAGATGAATCATTTAATGTATTTATGTATGACCTATGTTACTCCTCATGTAATGCTAGAACACAGAATCTTATCTTCCCTACTATAATCTTTTTACATCCCTATTTTACAGATTAAAATAAAAACAAAACAAAAGCTAAAGCACAAAGAGATAGAGTAGCTTGCCTAGGGACACAGTAATTAAGTGGTGAATCCTAGGTCTTTTGGCACCAGATTCAATAGAGCCTCTCAATTTAAAGCACAGCCAAACTGGTTATCTGTAGGTATGCTGACCCAGGGGAGGTTAGAAAAGAGAACGCATCTATACTCATAAATTGTCGGCTCATCATGATTGCAGCTAGACTGTCCCTAATTGTCAACAGTACCTGGCACAGAATTAGGGGCAGCCATTGATTCTTTTTATCTGAGCATACCTTGGAATTTTTCTCTAGATGTAGAATGTCTTCTCCAATCTATAATAATAAAAGTGTAATATGCTAATTAGGCCAGATGTCCTTCCTACTGGACAAAGCCACAGCGGGCGGGTGCCCTGGCAGAGGCCCCGGCCACAGCAGCAGCGGCGAGCAGGGCTAGGGCCAAGGCCCTTGCACGAATTTCGTGCACCAGGCCTCTAGTAGGATAATAAATTGGTGGGAGCTTTAAAATGCTGAGAAAAAAATGTTTACATAATAGTAAACAAACAGAAGTTGGTTATGGAAATGAGCTATCCTGAACTAATGAGTTATTCTGAACTAAATCAACCAGCATCATTAGGAAGGCGGGGGAAGGAAATGATAATAGAGCTCATCTGTCTGAGACACATACTGTCTCTTACCCTTCTTTAGCTACTGATTAAAGAGTTAAAAGATAATGTCCACTTCTCAAGTCAATTTGGAAAGAGCCCCTTTTACTTAGTCATTGCTGGTCTTAATCATTTGCAACACACATTATGGAAAAGAAAGTGGATATCAGCAGCAACTAGAAAAAATAATCTCCTGTTTGAAAAGAGTTGAAGCAAGTCCCCAGACTCCATTTAGACTAACTTGAGTGCTTTATTCATAAAGTTGGCTTTCGAATTCCACGGAGGCTGCTTTTTGTTTTCAGATCTTCGGGGAGCCTTGTAATTCCCAGTGTCAAGGGCACACCATTATCTGTGATCTGCGAGCAACTCAGCGCATCAGCATTAATTATTGCTCCACCAGGCTTGTAAAAGAATCTAATCAGGTGCCTTCTGCAGAGGCCCCTGGAGGATGCCACCTTCCTCTCTGCCCGCTCACTTCCAGTCTCCTCAGCCTCTCTCATTAACTTTTCGCTTTCCATGCTTTTGATTTCCCTTCTTTTTTTTTTTTTCACTGTCTCCTGGGTGAACACATCTGCCTTCTTGGCTTTTGCTAAAATTTCTATTATGATGATTTCTAATTGTAATTTCTGGCATCAGCCTTTCTCAGAAGTTTCCCACTTGTACTTTTAGCTCTCTACAGCAATACAACTCAAACCACTAAATTTAAAACAAGCTATTCTTCTGCGCTTAAACCCATGTCTGTTTTTTCCTCTGTGTCCACACTCGGAGCCCATGTCTCCACACTCTGCACAGCCAATGTTGCATAAACAAACAAACAAACAAAATCCTAAAAAAACAACAACTCAACAACTCATTCCCTCCTTTAACTTCCACATCACCCCACTACAGCCAGGCAGTCATCCAATCACCTCAATCTATCGCAGGACCTTCTGCAGAATTATGCCTACTTGGCAACAATTGCCTGTTATCAGTTTCTCCTCATTTCGTAACTGGATGATTGCCAGCCCCTGTCAGTCTGACTTGAGGCTCTCATCATGCTTATCTCCCTCCAACTCAACATGTTACTTTTCTAAATATCAAATATTTTGCTCATCTATTTTTAAAGTTTTGGTGATCAGTGTATTTACTTTTTTCATGGCAAATATACTTTGCAAAGTAAAATTCAATGAAGTACATTTAAAAAATCCAGCTTTAATTTAATCTCAACTTCCTAAAATGTGAGTTTGCTTCATGCTGTTCTCAGTATAAATCAAAACTCATTACCCTGGTGTTCATGTCAAAAAACCGTCACCTTGCTATCATTTCCTACCATTTCCCCCATGGACTTTATCATTTGGACACAGTCAAATTTGTGCACTTCTCACTGCTGAGGCCTTTAACAGTTCCTGGAACATAGGAAACACTGCATAAAGGGTAGCTGAATGGATGAATAAGTTGTTCGCTTGAATCCCATCCTTGCAATAAACTTGATATATTCCTTGTTTACCTTTGCATATGCTATTCTCTATTTGAAAATCACTTTCTATTTTCTGGACCAGGCTAATCTTTGCTATCATTTCTGTAAAATCTAGCTGACGGTTGACCCTTTGATTCACTTATCATTAATTCAACAAATGTTTATTATGCATATACCAAGAACCTGGTACATGGTATACAAGAGTCATAGTCTAGTGTGGAAAATACATGTTATAATAAAGCATTGCATATGTTCTTGCAGCCTTTCCTACATACACAGATGTAGCTGCCTCCTTCTATCACCACAGAACCTGATGCAAAAAGACATTTTATTTCACTCAGAACTATTGTATCTACATATAAAAATTTCTCTCCAAATTAGAATATGATATACTTCCTGACTACATCATACTACCCTGTCCTCTACCTGGATCCCTCCAGAATGAGCACACTTTCTAACAATGAGTAAGCCTCCAATAAATAGTAGTTTTCTATATAATTATGCTGACAGTACAATAGTAGAATGAGCCTATACTTTCTGAGACGATTGTGGAGTTGAAATTCGGACTATCTGACTCATGCAACTAGGCTCTGGAGCAGATATATTAACTTTCCTGGCCTCATTAGCATCTTTGTAAATCAAGTGGGACACCTACTTCTTGAAGTTTTGTAACTTGCAAGAAATAAAATAGACTATGAAACTAGGATATGTTAAATGCTTGTCAGCTGTTTGCCTAATTTAGAAGTACAAAGCATGATATTGGTAATGAAAGATCGATAGATTGGATAAGTAGAAGAATGTTGACAAGTAAAATTGTTAGTAACTCAGTTCTTCCTAGACTGAGAAATTCTCAGAGGGCAGCAATAGAAAAAAAATATACAGAAGTGGTAAAGTCATACTTTAGTCGAACTGGAAAATTTAATAGTTTCTTACTTAAAAGGAGCAAGAAGGTAGTATCAAAATATATATGGATTTACATTATTGTATGATTTTTTTAATTTCAAAGTATGTTTATTAATTTAAAAAAATATATATTTGTTGTTAATTTGAGCCTTAATTTAAAAGAAAACTGGGGAGAAACCAAGATGGCAGCATAGGTAAACACCGGAGTTTGCTGCCTCGAACAACCACTTCAAAAATACAACTAAAAGGCGAAACAGACAGCATCCAGAACCACAGGAAGGCTGGCTGAGTGGAAGTTCTACAACTAGGAGGAAAAAGAGAAAAGCATACCGAGACTCAGAGGAGGCGCAGTGCTGAAGTAAAATACTAAGGTGCGGAGTGCATGAGGAGCGGGCTGGCGGCTGAGGGTGTGGTTGTCGTTTTCAATCGGGAGGGAGTATCAGGCTCTGAGCTCCAGTTCTGGGCGAGTCTCTAGGGACCCAGACTCATAAGGGAGAAGCGGGACTATCTGGCATCGCACAAAACCCTAAGGCAGCTTTCTCTCCATGGGGCTTGCAGTGCTTACTGGGACACTGAGAAGCAGAGCCTCTGAGGGCAAGACTGAGAGCAGCCATAATTGCTAACCCCGCCCTGTTGATCCCATGGGACCCGCCCCACCCAAGCCCTGCAGGGAGACTTTTGCTGGATAGCCTCAGGCAAAGGCTAGATTAGCACCTCCCTTGAGATCCAGGAGCCAGGAAGCCCAGAGGTCAGAGT